>NC_080758.1:16758181-17082765 GCF_020826845.1 Diceros bicornis minor
CCAGCAGCTATTCCTGCATCTTTATAACACAGTATGTTATATGTGCCCAGGGCACCTGTGGAAATGTCTGGAGACATTTTTGGTTGGCACAGCTGAGAGGAAGTATGCTGCCAGCATCCAGTGAGTCAAAGCCAGGAAAGCTGCTCAACATCCTACAATGCACAGGACAGATGCCTTACAACAGAGAGTTATCCAAGGAAAGCGTCATTAGCTCCGAAGTTGAGAAACCCCTTATAAAAGAACCCCAATTTTGTTCGGAGGAGCATTGCGCCAGACCCTAAGAAAAGAACATCATTGGCCTAAGCCAGTCTTGCTTTTCCGTTTCTTTCCACCAGATACTTGACCTCCCAGCTTTCCTTGAACCGAGGAAGTCTGCCAGCAGGTTTCTGGGAACATTTTGCTTTTTGATAAAAGAAACAAGTGCTTCGAGGAAAACCCCTTCCAGCTTCAGACACTCAAGTGCAGACAAGATGTCTGATGCTGTCTGTAATGGGACAGATCAAAAACCAAAGGCCGACACAGTGAGGCTGCCAGAGGAAGGAAGGGAAGAGCGTGGATCTGGCTGACCTTGCTCGCCATTGTCACGGGACTGTTTCTTAAAACCTCCCTCAATTCATTCATCCAACAAATGCTCATTGAGCATTTATTCTGTGCCAGTCACCGTGTGAGATGTGCGAGGCTGAAAAAACCATTGAAGTCCCTGACCTCGTGGAATTTATAGTCTGGTGGGGGAGACAGACACCACAAGGCACATATGATTTGATCAGAGTAAACTATTTGATGAGAATTGCAAAGCAGAATCCAGGGTGCCACGAATGCATTGCAAGTCCAGGAAAGGGTAAGTTCACCCAGTATCACCACACCAAAGATCAGCTCATTAAAGACTGTCCTACCAAGGTTCAAGTACATGAGACAGCTGCTGGGATGTATTTTGTGCTTACTCTGTGTCAGGCACTATTCTAAGCACTTGTGTAATAATTCATGTGGTCCTAACCACAACCTTGCCCTCCATCACCTCTCCTGAGGCTCTGCTGTGTACATGTTCCCTACCCAGCAACTTACCTCTGCGATTGCAACCTTAGGAGATTCATTATTATCCCCCTTAGAGACCCCCAGGAGAAGGGGTTTTCCTCAAAGCACTTCTTTCTTCAATCGGAAAGTGTATCTTTTCCAGAGCCTCCCAACAGACCTCCCTAGTTCATTTTACAGATGAAATATCTGAGGCTCAGAGAAGAATAGGCCACAGAGCTAAAAAAAAAAAAAAAAAAAAAAAGGGCAGATCCAGGATTCTAACCTAGATTTATTTTATCCAAAAAGCAGGGTCTTTTAGCCACTATCTCTCTCTCACACACACACACATGCACACACACACCAGCGGATGCCCCACTCTCCCAGGATAACAGTGTGCTTTTTTGTTGATGCACGCTGCGAATCTGGCCGTGGGAGCCCTGCTTTCTCTGCCCAGCCGTATCTGCAGCTTAGCCAAGGCAGGGGGTGGGGGTTAGCACAGATGGACTGTGTCTGGTCTGGAGTCAGATGATTTTTTTTTTAACAATCCTGAACTTAAGTTTTCTTTTCCGTCCTTGGAGATAATAATGTTATTTATCGTGACAACTATTGTGGGAATTAAATGAAGTAATAGGCATAGAACATCCATTCATCCAGTCATCCATCCAACCATCTATCCATCATCCATCCATCCATCATCCATCCATCCAACCATCCATCCATCCATCCAACCATCATCTATCCATCCATCCATCCATCCAAAAATTGTTGAATACTTGCTATATGATGAGCACTGCATAGAGGCTGGGATGAAGGAATGTGAGAGGACATCCTACAAAGTGGGTAGACCTAGGATACAGTGAAAGGCTGTCTGGTTATATTATTATAATAATATTATCCTTTGGGAGGAGCTCTATGTGGCCTTCTGTTCACCCCAGCTTAGGCTTATGGCCTGGGGCTTTCCTTCCCCAGAAGCTGACTGTCTGACCCCTTTGAGAAACAATGAGTCCTTCTCTGGCCACAGGGTTAACCAAGTCTTACAATTGTGTTTTAACCTTGGAAGAAGCACCTAAGGCATGCCCAGCCCTTTAGCTGTGCTATCTCCTCTAATCACACCACCCTCTGTGAGATAGGTCCTGTTGTTCTCTCTATTTTACAGATGAGGAAATAGATTCAGAGAGGGGAAGTGACTTGCTCAAGGTTGCACAGCTCAAGTGAGAGATGAGTCTCCAGGCTGTTTTTGGTTCTTCAACCTCTGCTATTTCCACTGCATCACATACTCTTGCTTGATGGTGGGTCAAAGAACGAAGATCTCCTGGACCAGTGAGGGGACCAGTCCCTGATTCCTTGAGGCAATCTGTCCTCAGCTAATGATGATATTAAGTAATGTTTATTGAGTCCTTAAACTGTGCATGGTGCCAAGGGCTTACACTCTTGCTTTCCTTTAGTCCTCCGAGAAGACCCTGAGACACCCTATCTCCCTTCAGAGAGAAGGCAACCAAGACACAGAAATGTTGAGTAATTTGTCTCAAGTCACAGAACCAGAACGGAGATCTACTGGATTCCAGAAACAAGATCTGTGCATGTGTGTGATTTAAATCAGTCTATAAAATATACCTAATTTTTAAAAATCCAAAATGTGCAAAAAAAGTAAAACATTCTTTTGAACCTTCCCCATCAGAAACAAAACTCTGTTAGCAGTTTCTTTGTATCCTTCCACTAATTTTCTATGCAAACACAAATGTGTGTGTACATACGTATGCGTATATCCGTTTTGTTATCAGATTATAAGATGCTATACACCCTTCTTCAGCTTACTTTTTTCACTTAATGTAACTTAGAAGTCTTTCCCTATCTGCACACAGATCTGCATTTTCTTCTTTCAACAATAGGATAGCATTCCATCCTAAATATGGATCATGCTTTATTCACCCATCTTCTACTGTGGAACATTTGGGTTACTTCCAATTTTGGAGTCACCCCGAGCAGTAGAGCCGAGGCCTTCACCGTCAGTAATGCACTCTTCTCTAGCCGTGCGTCTAAGTTTCGCACTTCTAGCACGAGGTCATTCTCATTTTCTAACACCCTGCACCGTGCGTTGCTCTATACGGCTTCCCCTTGCTGAATTATCCAGAGCTAATGGCCCTCATCAGAAGGGCCGGCCAGCTCTGCCCTGGCTCCCATCCCACGTAGACCGTGAGCCATTTCAATGACCTAGGCCCAGCAAGGCTCTCTGTGGGGTCAGCTTGGCCCCGCGGCAAAGTGGGGATGATGCTTCCAGCCCCACCTGCTGTGGAATTTTGGAAAGACCCCTGGGATGCATTTCCAGGAAAGTGGTCTCTCTAGGCAGGCAAAATAAGCCAAGCCCCCGCAGGGGACTCCTGCGGCCCCTCCCAGCACTTTCCACAGCAGATTCGCCATGCCTGTTTGGAAGCTTAGAGAAGCAAATCCCATGCCTCCCCTGGGCTTCCCGCCATTCTAGGGGAGCCCTCAGAGGGCCTTTGGACCCCTTGGAAAAAATACAAGGGTGCCCCAGGGTCTCCCAAACTTTCGTGGTCCCACCCTGTCCGGTCCCGCCCCAGCCTTATCCACTGGCCCCACTCACCATAGGGACTTTCCACTGGAGCGCTGAGGGGCGCGTTCATACTGACCATGGCCGAGCCCGCCCAGCCGGAGACCCGGGGGCATGGAGGAGCTGGGGCCCCACACACAGTGGCAGCGAGAGCCGGTCCACCAGGAAGGCAGTGAGTGCAGCCAGCTGCCACCGCCCGGTTATCTTATTGATTCTTCTAATCACCCAAGGTGGGTGGATACGTTAAAGAGTAACCAGTCACTTAGGGAACCTGCGGCTGGGGACTGTCACTGTTGCCATGGCAACGGCGACCTGGCCAGACTGGAGGTCCACTTGGGCCCCAGTCCTGTACTCTGGGGTTGGGGGCACCTGGAGCCAGATGTAGGGGACACCGCTCCCCTTCTCCACTTGAGGGAAGGGACTGACCAGCAGGGGATGGGGAGGTGAGAGTCCAACCTGGGTTGGGTTTTATGGCTCCAAACAATGGGTGTGGCACAAGGCAGGAGGGAGTGGTAGAGGAGAAAAGGAGGAGGGTGGAGGATTGTATTTATTGAGCGCCTACTGAATGCTGGAAGTTGCATACAGGCATTGTCATGCTTGAGTTAAACCTTGAGATGAGGAAATTGAGGCACAGAGGGAAGTCGCTCACATGGAGTCTCACAGCTGGTGCATAGAGGAGTTGGAATTGCAAACTGTGATCTCCCCTTCACCTAACATATATTTATTGAGCACCTACTATATACCATGCCCTGTGCTAGGCTCCAGTGATATAGAAAGGAGCAAAGCAGACATCATCCCTGCATCCATGGAACTTGTGGGCTAATGGAGGACTAATGGACGTTAATCAGATAATCATTCAAAGATATGATTACAAACTAGTGAGTGCTAGGAGGGATGGAGAAACACAGGTCTGACTCCCGGCCCATGGGCCAAAGGCACTTTGCCTTCTCCTTCCACTGGTCCATTGGTCCTCTTCCCCATTCAAAATGCAAGCTACTGCTGACATCTGCATCCTGGTCTCTGGATGCAGAGCCATCCTGAGTTTTAACAGTCTTACATACTAGACACCTGCCACCTGCCTTTTGGGGAATGGTCCCATTTCTTTTGTCCCAGTGTTGGGTCTCATGGCCTGATTTGGGATTCTGCAACCAACGTCTCCATCACATTAGAGAGAGCTCAAAGGAGAAGCAGTAAAACATGGGAATCAGAAGAATCAGAGACCCCCAGCTCCACCATTTTCTTGGCGTATGGTTTTGGTAAATTATGTCATTTCCCTGTAGTAACACCTACCTCACACATGGCTCCACTTCTAAAAGAGCTAATCGATATATTCCTCTCTGTCCACAGTCTCTTTTTTCCAGTGGGCTTGCTCAGCCACATCAAGGGGACCTCTTGTCCCCTGTTGATGGGCAATGGGGTTGTTTCCAGTCCTCTCTTCCTTCTATTTTCTCCCTACCTGTTGCACCTTCCTGTCTTCCTTTTCCTCCTGCCCATTTAAAGCTCACAATCTGGGGCCGGCCCGGTGGCGCAAGCGGTTAAGTGTGCGCGCTCCACTGCGGCAGCCCGGGGTTTGCCAGCTCGGATCCCGGGCGCGCACCAACGCACCACTTGTCAGGCCATGCTGTGGCGGCGTCCCATATAAAGTGGAGGAAGATGGGCATGGATGTTAGCCCAGGGCCTGTCTTCCTCAGCAAAGAGAGGAGGATTGGCAGATGTTAGCACAGGGCTGATCTCCTCGCAAAAATAAATAAATAAATAAATAAATAAAGCTCACAATCTATTATCTTAGTCTGTCTCTTGCTTCTCTCTCAGTTCCTTTCCTTCCAACCACCTGACAAAAGCCCAAGCCTGGATGAACCTAAGTATCTTGCTTTCTTCCTGCCTCCATGCCGGCAGCCAATCACTGCTGGAAAAATAAATGACTTAGAGGGAGAGATGGGGCCACTGCAGATTCATAATCACTGACTTTGATGGATCCTTCCACACTGCCAGAACTTCGACCCTGTTTCTCCTCTCTTTGCTCTTCTATTCTCTACCTCTATTTCCAATCTTTTCTCCTCTCAGAACTTTTCCATTCTCATCCTCAGCAGGAGGAGGCCTTGCCTTCTTCACAGAGAAAATACAAGCCTTACACCTGAACCTGCCTCACCCCCCACCACACGAACTCACCTGCATTTGCACTTTGCTCTCCCCTCCTTCCATCCAGATCCACCTGGGTCTGCATTCTACCTCTTCCCGCTGCTCAGGATCCCCACGTGACCACACCTGATTTCTCCCATATATTCAACCTCTCCCTCTCTAGACTTTTAAAATCAACTTTATTGAGGTCTAATTTACATATGATAAAATGTACCCTTTTCAAGCGTACAGTTTTATGAGTTTTGACAAATGTATACACCCATGTAACGACAACCTTCATCAAGGTACAGAACATTTCCATCGCCCCCAAAAGTTCCCTTTATTCCTCTGCCATCAATCCTCCCAGCACTTCCCATTCCAGGCGACTACTGATCTGCTTTCCATTGCTCTAGATGAGATTTGTCTTTTCTAGAATGTCAAATAAATAGAATCAGACAGCATTTACTCTTTTGTGCCTGGCTCCCTTTCTCAGCGTGTTTGTGAGATTCATCTATATCCACGTCCTTTTTTCTTGCTAAGTAGTATTCCGTTGAATGGATATACTGCAATTTGTTCACCCACTCACTTAGTGATGGACATTTGGGATGGCTCCAGTTGGGAGCAATTATGAATTAAGCAGCTATGTATATTCATGGACAAGTCTTCATGTAGACGTCTGTTTTCATTTCTCTTTGTTAAATTTCTAGGAAAGGAATTTCTGGTTGATATGGTATATATATGTTTAACTCATAAGAATCTCCCAAACTGTAGTCCAAAGTGGTCATGCCGTTTTGCCTTCCTACCAACAGGGTAAGAAATCTCCTATTTGCTCCACATCCTCATCACTGCTGTTGTCAGTCTTTCTAACTGTGACTGTGTGATGTGATCTTTCCTTTTGCCTTTGTTTGTTTTAAACTAGTTCTGTAAATGAACAAAGTAATGCACACATGTGTTAAAAATGACAATTGTACAAACAGCATGTAATGAAATACAAGCCTTCCTTCTAGTTTAGTTTCCACATCTCACTCTATTGAACTTTTGAACAAATTCTTGTATATATTTCCAGAAATTATATACATACATACTGCTATCAACCGAATCGTGTCCTCTCAAAATTCGTATGTTGAAACCCTAACTCTCCAATGTGATTGTATTTGAAGATAGGGCCTTTACAGAGGTAATTAAGGTTAAATGAGATCATAATGGTGGAGTCCTGATCCGATAGGATTAACGTCCTTATAAGAAGAGACATGAGAAAGCTCGCTCACTCTCTCTCTGTCATATGAGGTCACAGTGAGAAGGTGGCTGTCTGCAATCCAGGACAAGAGCCCTCACCAGAACCCAACTACGCTGGCACCCTAATCTCAGACTTCAAGCCTCCAGAACTGTGAAAAAATGATTTTCTTTTGTTTAAGCCACCCGACTTACATTATTTTGTTATGGCAGCCAAATGTGACTAATATACACACAAAAATGTAAATGCATATAAATACGTGAAAACATATCTCTATATATTTTTGGGAACACATTAAACACTCTTCTGCTGCTTGTTCTTTTCTCCATAGTATCCAAAGGCCAGCTCCGTACCAGCATACCTACCTTGTTGTCTCAAGTAGCTACGTCACGTTCATTGTGTGAAGGTCCCATAAGTGATTTTATTAGTGTCGTACTGCTGGACGGTTAGGTGGTTTCCAGGTTTTGCCACTACAAACAGTGAACATCTTTGTACATGTGTCTTGACCCACATGCAGGGAGTAGCACAAATTTCTAGAAACAGAATCTTATCAACATTTAAATATGTTATAATATCTCTTTTATTAAAAAAAAAAAAAAAAAGAGCTCCCTCAAGAGCTTCCTTCCCTGTCTCAGCTAACTACATTACCTCCTTCCTCCCTCTTGTTGCTGAACTTTTAAAACAGCTGTCTACACTACCTGGCTCTATTTTTCCCCTCTCCTGCCTATCACACTACCTCCTTCAATCTGGCTTCTGTCCTCCTCCCCACCACACACCACTGAGTCTTCACTGGCGAGTTAGAATGACTCGGTGCCTAAACATTCAATGGACATTTTACTAGATCCTCAACGGCATTTGACAGTTGACCCCTCTTCCTTTAAATGACCTCTTCCCTTAGCATCCATACTATTATAGTCTTCTGGTTTTCTTCCTTCTTGACTGTTCCTTTCTTTTCTGTCTCTTGACAGTTCAGCTTCCTCACCTGTCCTTAAATATTAGAGTTACTTGGAGCTCAGTTCTAGATTTACCTCTTTTTCACTCTGTTATCTCTCTTCTCATTCATTACCGTGACTTCAAGGGCCATCCATATACCTGTGATTCCCAATTGCGTATCTCCAACCTAAATTTCTCCTCTGGAGTCCAGATTCATGTATCCAACTGCCTCCTAGCTCTCCCCACTTACATGTTTCACAGACAACTCAAATATGACATGCCCCTAATTGCACTCCTCCTCTTGGCTTCCCTCAACCTTCCTTCCCCTGTGCCCCCCATCTTGATAAAATGCACCCTCATCTACTCCATTTCCTTCACACCCACACCTAACCAAAGTAATCAAAGTCCCCTTGAATTCCACGTCCTAAACATCTCAAAAATGTATCCACTTCTCTCTGTTTCCAGTGCCACCATCTTGGTTCAAGCCATCTTCATTTCTCACCTGGATTACTGAATTAGCCTTTTTCCCCAAATCTCAGCATCCACTCTGGCCCTGTCAAATCTATTCCCCATGAATGCAGCCAGACTATCTTTTCAGGTGCAAATCTGACATGGCGTTCCACTGTCAGACTCTGGTGGTGCCTCCCCATTGGCCTCGAGTGACGCTCCAAGAGTGTTTATGATTTGGCCCCTGCCTCCCTTGCCAGGGTCATCTCACTCCCTTTCCCCCCACACCCAGCGGGTCTTCTCTTAGTCTCTGCTATTTCCATGTACTCTCTCTCCCAGCTTTCCACCCACATTGTCACCACTGCCTCAGATCCTGACTAGCTTCTCTTCTTCATCAAAAAACATCTCTCTGCAGGAAGACCCAGGTGACTACCCATTTTCGTTTAGACTGCGCTCTTGTAATTCCCTGTTCTTCTCCAGGTGGCACTTACTTCCACTATAATAAAGTATTTGTATTCATCTTCTGTTTAATGCCTGACTGTCCCACTAGAATTATAAGCTTCAGGAATATAGGAATATTATAGATCTCAAGGGTTGACAAACGTTTTCTGTAAAAGGCCAGATAGTTAATATTTTAGGCTCTGTGAGACATATAGTCTCTTGCAACTACTCATCTGTGCTGTGGAAGCATGAAAGTAGCCATGGACAATATATAAACAAATGAGCATGGCTGTGTTCCAATAAAACTTTATTTAAAAAAACAGGCAGTGGGCCCGATTTGGCTTGTGTACCATAGTTTGCCCACCCTGATCTATACATTAATGACTGTGCTCAGAGCTGACAGTTTTATGGTACTTACTACGTGCCAGACACTGTTCTAAGTGCTTTGCAAGTATTCATTCATTTACTGTTTTGAACGACCTCCTGAGGCAGATGCTATTAGCGTCCTCATTTGCTAGACGAGACTGAGAGCTCACAGTGACTTCCCCAAGCGCACCCAGCCACGAAGTTAAATTCGCACTTAGTCTGGCTCCAGGGTCCATGCTCCTAACCTTCTTTGTTGTTGAACGTTATGAGCGAATGAGTGATCAAATGAGACTGGCTTATGAAAACCTTCAAAAAGTGTAAAACACTACAGAGGTTTGAAAGTTGTTACAGATTTCTTGTGGCAAAAGGTCCCCTTCAGTTGGGGATACTGCGTGCAACCCCCTCCACCCAGAGCCCTCACCCTCAGGTCTGCAGCGTCCAGGCATGGCCAGCGGGAGGAAGCCCAACTGGCTCATTTCTCCTTCAGCCTGGGTTCTTCTCAGAGGCAATTTCAGAAACGGGGAACCCAGGAGGTCATCTGGAATTCCCACCCTAAAATGACACTTTTTGCTTAATTATCTCTACCTTTGTCCAACCCCTGAGTTTCTCCCTTATTAACTGAGAGACAAGAGAATGAATGGGTTAAGACATCAGGCTTTTGAGTCATATAAAGCAGATTCAAATTCAGGTTCATTAGCCTCGGTTTTTACATCTGTAAAATAGGGATAGGAACAGTTATCTAAGACTTAAAGTTACCTAACACTGAAGACAGCTGTGATAATGCAATGAGACTGAGTGTACAAGCAGTTCATAGATGACAGTGGTTGTTATTCTCATTATCCTGGTACTCAGGACACAGGAGGGCAATGTGGGGCATCAAAACAACACAGATTTGGGGGTCGGATGAAGCTGAATTCAAACCCCATGTCTGCTCCTTACTAGCTATGTGACCTTATGCATGTCATTTCGTCCAGGGGTCACGTGCCATTTCAATTTCCAGAACTGTTTGGGAAATTGACATAGGATTGGCAAGACTTTTCTTCCCCCAATATGAAAACATTAATAATTTTTAAAAATCTAATATTTATTGTCATCATTATTTTATAAATGAAAGGATATTTTAATACCCCTCCCCCCAAAAGTAGGAAGGATATAATCCGAGAATAATGAACTCACAATGGTGTCCTTGTTTCTCTTATTTCACTCATTTCCAGCCCATTTGGAAATGGGCACTCACCCATTTTTCTCATCTGTAAAATGAAGTAATAATATACACACATGGACGTGTGCACTGATCTAGCCGGCATGTCTGGCACAAAGTAGGGGCTGAGGGGCTGTTGGCTGCCTCCCCTGGTCGTCCTCTTGAGCTGGTTTCCCCTCATTCCAACTTCCCCCTCCTCAGTTCCCTTCTCTCCTCTTTTGACCCTCCTGGAGCTGAGAGAGCAAGGCGCCAGAGAACCACTACGTCAGATCTCAAACGACTTTATTGGGGGCGGAAGGGGGAATGTTGACATGTTGACACAGGTCATGGCCTAGGTGGGAATGACCAAGAGGGAGAAAACTCACTCCGTCCAGGACGACATAGGGACTCTGGGGAAAGGGGCCTGTTTTCCATCCAGGTCTTTGAATGGAGCTCTGTCCAGCCAGGCAGGGAGGGGGCCCCAGCTGGAGGACAAGGTCTGAGGAGAGATTTTACTATCTCGGAGACAAAAGGACTTTTGTGTGTTATGATATCTGGGTAGGGCGGGGAGAGGGGAAATGGTTTATGGGAATGAGAATGAGATTCTATAGAAGAGAGAGAGAGAGAGCGAGCGCACGCGAGAGAGCAGCAGCAAGTAGATGAAAGAGAGAGACCAAGGCAGAGAGACAGAGTGAAAGAGTAAAAGGCCCAGAAAGAGAAAGTTCCTTCAGGCCAACTTTGGTTTTTGACTCTCAGTCTTGAGCGCTTAGAGAGGTGCTGAAGCACCTGAAGGGGATGTGAGAGCCTGAGCTCCAACCTAGATGCCATTGTAGACACGCTGTGCAGCTCTCAGTAAATCACACTCCTTCCTTGAGCCTCAGTGTACCCATCTGTAAAAAGGGGGCCTGGACCTTGTGGTGGCTCCAGTAACATGCAAAGTGGAGTGGGTGTTCACAAGCTAATTTCAATTATTTCTTAAAAGCTTGGACCTGAAATGTTCCCAACTCAAGGAGGGAACCACAGGTCCTCAAAGGCTGCCCAGAAGCTGGTTGGCTGTTATTGAAGGAATGAAGGTAGGTTTCAGGCCAAAGATTATTTAATAAATAACTTTCACTGGATGGACAAAGACTTGCGGGTTTGAGGCCTGAGAGTCACAAAGCTGCTGCTGCCACTGCTCCCTCCAGCCCTGGCTCGCTGAGAACTGAGTCAATTAAAGATGCAGGCCTCCTTCCCAGAGGCCAGAGAAGAGAAAGATGTAACTGAGGAGAGAAGGAAGGCAAGGAGGTTTGCTTCTGGCACGTGGACATTTAGGAAATGGAATCAGGAGGGAAAATCCAGATCGGTGGAAGTGAGCCTAATTCATGTCTTTTTTAAAAAAATTATTCCTTGACCTTGTCTTAGGGGAGGGACCCTTGGAGGGTCAGCCCCAGCTGGAGGCCCACCAGAGCCCAGGGAAAATTCAGAACCACAGGAGCCTGTTGGATTTGAGCCCAGAGAAGCACATGTTGCTGTTGCAGCTGCCTTGGTAATTGGGGGGGCAGGCAGAACACGGCCGCCCCATCTTGTACGGCGCCTCACCAATCCAGTTGCCTCTGGAAGAGAAAAGATCCCAGGGAGACAGGATCAGGGGACAGAGGAGACTTAACATGAGCTACCTTCACATGGGTTTCCAAACCTCAGCACCGCAATCAACTGGTTGAGTGACCTTGTGAGTCACTTTGGCAGCCTCGGTTTCTTCATCTGTAAAACCAAGAGCTTCCTCTCTCACAGGGATGCAGCGAAGATCAAATAATGGAGCCAGGTGTGCATGCACCTAGCAACGTTCCTGGCAAATAAGTGCCTCTCCAGTAAGTATGGATTTTCTTATTCACTCCATCCCCCCCACACACTCCCAACCCCCAACAGACAGATCTGCGTTCTGGTCCTGGATTCTGCCACCTGCCAGCTGGTGACAGAATAAACCGTCTCATTTCTAAGCCTTGATTTCATCCTCTGAGTAAAATAAACAAATGAAATGGTGTCTGTAAAAAATATGTGAAATGGTCTATGAGAAAACACTTTGTGACTTTTAAGAGTGCTGTGCCAATGAGAGCTAGAATAATTAGATGATGAGTATAATTCAGTCACTGGGGGATGTGCCCATGAAGCCTCATCATGGCCACTGCTGTACATTTGTTTCTTCAGTGGCCTTATCCCAGATCCATCCTGCCTGCTCTTGAGTTAATCCTCTCAACAGACCAAGGCCTTTTGTGGGTGGGGGGATGGGAAGTTATTGCTGAATGGTCACCAAGTTTCCTTTTGGGAAATGAAAAAGTTTTGGAGATAGGTAGTGATGATGGTTGCACGACATTGTGAATGTACTTTATGCCCCTGAGTTGTACACTTAAAAATGGTTAAAATGGCAAATTTTGTGTTGTACGTATTTTGCCACAATTTTTAAAAATTAATACTATAATATAGTAAAACCCATTGAACGGTACACTTCAAATGGGTGAATTGTAGGGTATGTGAATTATATCTCAATAAAGCTGTTTTAAAAAGAAGGAAGCCTTCATCATATTCTCCTGCTCAAGAACTTTTAGTGGCTTCCCATTGCCTCTGCAGGGACTGGCAAATTTTTCATGGAAAGGGCCAGATAGTAAATATTTCAGGCTTTGAGGGCCAATGTCTCTATTGCATGAAAGCAGCCATTAAGTAATATGTAAACAAATAGCATAGCTGTGTTTCAATAAAACTTTATTTATAAAAACAGGCAGCAGGACACATTTTGGCTGTGGGCTGGATTTTGCCAACCTCTGGCTTATGGAATCACATCTACAGTTTTTGGTCAGGCATTCCAGACTGCCCCAGCAGCACGTGGATCCAGCTTATGCACTCATCTTCCCACAGCTCTCTTCTCCATCCCAGCCCACAGAGTTCTCTTTTTTTCCCTCTTTCTCCTCTCAAGGCCTAAAATCATTCCCCTAGCTCTCTCTTGCTCATGCTGCCTAATATGTCACAATTGGCCTGTAGCATTAGTTATCTCTGCAAGTCCCAGAGCCTTATTTCTTCCACTTCAAATGAACATTCTTTGTGGGCAGAAATGGAATATTTTTTCTCCAAAAATGATTGTTGAATGAATGTGAGTAAAGTCAGCCAAAGTGCTTAGAAAAACACACACTTCTGGTTTCATACGGGACTCATTCATTCATTCAGCACTTCCACAGCACCCACTGGCCTTCAGGATTTGTGCCAGATGCTGTGAGTCCACCGTTCTCATAAGGTAGAAATTTGGGGGCAGGGAGAGTGGGTGGTGGGGACATCTGCGTTGATGGAATCAAAGTGGTTCTTTTTTTTTGTTTAATTTGACCACTTGGAAAAAAGTTCTACTGCTTAAAAAAATAAAGGGTTGAAGTCACAGTAGTGGAAGGATAAGAAACGAATAGGGTCTATTTCCCACCCTCAAAGAGTTTATAACCTAGTTACAGTCATGGGCACCATTTATTGAGCATGTACTGTGGGCAACTATGTACTATGATCCTCTGTGAGCCAGGCAGTGTTAGCCCTATTTTAAAAGAGCAGACTGAGGGCCTAGAGACAAAATGATTTCTCCAAAGTCCTTAGTGTGTGCATGGTAGACCTGGGAATCAAATCCAGGTCTGGTAATAAGAAGAACCAACACGTATTCTGAAATTCTTATGAGCTCGGGGGCATTACCTGGCTCAGCTCACTTAATTCTCTCAACAATTCTATGAGTAGGTACTATTTTATTTGCATTTTGCAGATGAAGAAACAGGCACGGAGGAGTTAAGTTAAATCACAAATTCGAACCCTGGCAGTCTTGACTCCAGAGCCTAAAAATCTTAACAACTATACTAACTATATAAACTAGATATATCAGCAAACAAATTGGAACAGCCCCTTGAGCTGCTTTCAGCTCCTAATAAAGCTGGGCTGCAATATGACAATTGTCAATAGATGTCACCATCTAATAAATAAATATTTTAGCTTGAGGATTTGTGTTCTGGCTTCCAATGACTTCCAGAACATCAGGATAGTATAGTAGACAGAACGTGGGACTTGGAATCAACAGACTTGTGTTTCAAACAGCTCTGCCCCTTATCAGCTTTGTGACTTTTGGTAAATTACTTAACCTCTCTGATCCTCAATTTCTTAATGTAAAAAGGGAAAATACTTTCCCAGTGTCCCTCCCTTTTTCCTTCCTTCTTTCTCTCTGTCATCTCTTCAACCAGATAATAAGGTGAAGGTATTTTGTAAACGGTCAAGGGCTAAGTGAGAGTAGAAGGTGGCTATCATTATGTAATTTTGACTTTCTAAATATCCTGTTTATTTAGATTTGTTCTTGTTTTTGTATGAGAATCTGTAATATTTGCAGGTTTGTATATTGCATTGGATGGGAACTGTCATTCCCCTTTCTCTGTGTTTCTGAAAGTCTGTGTATGAAGACCCCTCGTGACCTCTCTCCCACCAAGCTGACTGGAGAGTCTGAGAGAAGGAGCTGAGCATGCTCATTCCATCCTTCCTGTCTTTTTTTTTGTGTGTGTGAGGAAGATCAGCCCTGAGCTAACATCCATGCCAATCCTCTTCTTTTTGCTGAGGAAGACTGGCCCTGAGCTAACATCTGTGCCCATCTTCCTCCACTTTATGTGGGACACCGCCACAGCATGGCCTGGCAAGCGGTGCGTCGGTGCGTGCCCAGGATCCAAACCCTGGCCGCCAGCAGCAGAGCGTGCGCACTTAACCTCTATGCCACGGGGCCGGCCCCACTTCCTGTCTTTCTGATGGGATCTGCCTGCCTGCAGGGAGTGTGTGTTCTTGGATTCTATTTCTTGTGCTTAGAGGAGCTGACTCTGCACCTGTAGGAAGAGGCCTGTGGTTGTCCACCGCTGCCCGTCAATGGGTGCAGGTCTAACTCAATAGTGAGATATTTACAAGCCCATTGGCGGGCAGATCTAAGCCCCATTTTCCACTATCGACTTCATCAGGGAGGCAGCCTATCCACCTGCCTCGGTCCTCTGTCTATCTCCCAATCAATCGTGAAACTTGGGTAAAGAAAAAGTATTAATAATTGACTCTCTAAAACTACCAGATTGTACGGTATTGAGGTTACTTAGGATGGAGGAAGGCGAGGTGTCCTGTGTGTCTTCCTTTTCTTTGAATTCTGCCCACTCCACCTCAGGGTCCACCTCCCGCCTCAGCACCCTCTCTGTCTTGGTACTGCACTTACTTAATGGCATAGTTGCAGACCAGGTACACTGCCTGACGCCAAGTGCTGCCCCAGACGTTGATGCTGCCACATGTGTGGATGGCACAGCCCAGCCGATTGGAGGACGCCCACACCATCTGAGGAAGGACAGACAGGGGCAATGTGAGAAGGACTCAGCAGGGCGCAGGTTCCTCGGGTCTGGGAGGGTCCTGGGCTTGGTTCAGGGTGGGTGCATTAGATGAGGTCTTCCTGGAGGAGGCAGTCTACCTGTCTCAAGGTGAGGGGGCTGGATGCATATTGTACTACAATGTTTCTCAAACTTTTTTTTACTACAACTAACAGTAAGGAATAAACTTTATATTGTTACCCAGTGTACAAACACACACACACACACACACACACACACACAATTGGAACAAAAGTTTTACAAGTGTGATATATGCTAATATTTTCTATACCATTCTATTAGATTTCTTTCTTTTTTTTTTTCCTAGTGACTAATGTTTGAAAATCATTGTGTTGGAGGTTAAAACACAAACTTTGGAGTTAAACAGCCTAGAATCAGAGTCTCAATATCATCAGCTGTGTGACTTTGACCAAGTCACTTAACCACTCTGTGCCTTAGTTTCTTCTTTGTTAAAATGGAGGTAATTAGAGCGTCTCAAATTTAGATTTTTGACATTACCTCCAAATGAGTCACAGAGAGATCAACAGGACTGAAAGAAGACGTTTGTCATACAATTGGAAGTTTCTGTCCTGTTCCTTGCAACATTATATTGCATTATATTTTTATGTGTGATAAGTGTTAAAATGTTCAATATTAGCACTCAAAATATACTACACTTTTTGTAACCTTATTTTGGTATTTCTTTTTTTAAGATAGTGGGAGCCTTAGAAAACAGAAAATGTTTAGGCCTATTGAATTGCAAGTCACTCTTGAACTTGTCAGACCACACATCTCCATTCTGGGTCAGACAACCTGGTCAGCCCGCCTATGCCACTCAAAACAAGATCTAGTTCAGCTCAATTCAACATACACACAACTTTCCAGGAAGAGGCTTATTACGTAAAAGGAAGTCCATAGGGGCCTCTTGTTTTATTTCTAATTTCTGTTCCACCACAGTCTTTTTCTTCTAAGGGACCACGATTTGTTCTCCCAATGGCCCACGGTCCCGACAAAGGGGTACCTGGGTGTAGTGGGAGCAGACAGGCCCACCGCAGCGCCAGGGGCAGCGCGGCTTACAGTCTTTTGGTGCCGGAAACAAATAATGCCGCTTCTCCTCAGACCAAGACTTCACGAGATCCACCACCGAGCGGTACCTGGGGAGGCAGAGAAGATGGAAGATGCTGGGCGGGAGAAGGGAAAAGTCACTCTGCCACCAGCTTGCTCGGTGACCTCGTTGAATGACTGAGTGAAGGAAGGGCAGAGGGTCACTCACCGGCCAGAATGGATGGAGAGGTTCTGGCCCACGTATCTCATCAGCTGTGAAGGCCCGTGGGCCCAGATGCACTGGGTGGCCCAGGCCTCAGCAGACCTGGCCAGCCGCTCGTCCCAGACCTGGGGAAAGAAAGGTCATGAAATCCCCTGGGGAACAACCACCACCATCTCAACAGTGTAGAGATGCACACAGACATGGCGCCACTACTCCCCCATCTCCTCGGAACCCTGCAACAGATCCCCTCGACAAGTTAGAAATCTGAGGCTCAGAGAGGCCTGTGACTTCCAGGTCAACAGCAAGTCCACACCAGAGCCGAGATCCACACCTAGGTCTCTGACTCCTAGTCTACTGCCCTTTTCCCCTCACCGGACTTCAAGCTCGGGGCTCTCTGTTCCGAGCAGTGTCCCAGGGTATTTGGCCAGGAGTCCTCAGCAGTCCCTAGAAGTGACTGAGCCCTGGGTTGATGGGAAGATGACTGATTTTTTTTTTGTTGTATTTTCAAAATGTGTTTAACATTAAAAATTTTAATTCAAAAGGTATTTTTTTTTGAGTAGTGAAAACATGCACAAATTTAATACATAAGAAATCCAAAGGAGGAAAAGTGGAAAGTCTCTCATCTCTGTCTTATATTGTCCCTCCAGCCACCCTGCCCCCTAGAGGCACCATCACTGTTTCTTCCGTCCTCTTCCAGAAATATTCTATACTTGTACAAGCCTATATATATATGGTTATATATATATGTAATTATATATAAAAATATATAAAATATAAAATAATTATATATATATATATTTTTTTGACAAATAGCAGCATGCCAGACACTCTGTTCTGCACCTCGCTCTTTTCACTTGACAAGATAGGTTATCTTAGTGATTAATCCACATCAGTACGTAGAGAACACCCTCCTCATCCTTCTTACCAGCTTCATAATTTTCCAATGTATGAATGCCCCAAGTTTTATAACCTGAAAATCATCACTTAAAAAATAGTTCCCTTCCACTCTGTCTTCCTGGGGCTCTCTGAGATGCTATTTGCTCATTCATTTCATTTGTTTATTCAGCAAATACTGAACCATATTTCTAGGCACCGGGGACTCACATCTAACAGGAAAATGAGACATTAAACAATCATTACCGTCCTGGCGGGTGTGAGAATGTGAAACAGGGGACCAGAACTTTCTTGGGGCTGTGGGAGAGAAAGGACTTCTTGAACAAGGGGTGTTTGGTCAGATACCTGTCCTGGGGGCAGAAGCCAGTAAGTGAAGAAGAAACGGGGGTCCAACAGAGGGGTCCATGCATCTCGCCAGGGTCATCTGGCTCATCCTCTTCCCAGAAAAGCAGAGGAATGTTTCCTTCATGCTCCAGAGGGGTAAACTGAGGGAAGGGGCATGCTAACATGAAACCCACACTCACTGGCCCTCCCCGGGGTCCCTGGTGAGACTTCCAGCTCTCTCTGTTCCATACGACACGCAATAATTAAACACCTGTTGGGGTGAGTGCCTTGCACGCACAACTGGTGCTCAATAAATTCGTCATTGTTTGAAAAATAGAAGACCTTCCATGCGCAAGTCACTGCGTTAATAAATGAATGAGTCAGTCAACGGACGAATAAATGACTCCCTCGCCTCTAGCTGCCTGCCATTCCAGCTCCTATCCCCACCCCTCCCCGAAATCTTACCACTACCTGACACTGTATTCTCTCTATATTTTGTTGTTAATATTTGTTTTCTATCATCCCCGCTAAAATACAAGCTCCATGAGGGAGGAGAGCTTGTCCATCCTGTTTTCGCGGAATCCATGAGACTTAACGTGGTGCCTGGCTCAGAGCAGGAGCTAGTCCATAAGTGATGGTCATGTTGCAAAAGAAATTTCAGGTTGTTGAGTAGCATGCATTTGTTTTGGAGGGGGCGGACTGGCAATCCCTTTCCCTAAAGAAATCTCTCAGTGGGCTGCAAGCCTATCTCTCCAGGCTGGTTTGGCACAATGGTCCCGGGGAGGGGCTGTGATAAAGAGAAACTTTCCCTCCTCCACTCTGGGAGTCTGGCTTCTGAGGGGGTGCTGGGGTGAGAGGCACCAGCTCGTTTCTTTGAGGGAAGACACTCCAGCTTCCTCCACTGGTCAACTGCTGGTTTTTCTCAGCCCGAGACCCCAGCTACCAGTGCCCACTGCTCCAAACTCGACATCCACAGGCTCGTTGAGGGCTGTCCAGTCTGGGCGTGTCTATCAAACCCCCGGGGGCAAAGAGATAATCGCATGGAAAGCTTCAGCCATCCACCCCGGCAGGTCCCCATTGGAGAGCCAGAATTCTTAGGCAGGGTATTGTGTTGGTTAATACCTCAGCCTTTAGCAGCAGGAAGACATGGGTTGGAATCCCAGCTGGGTGACCTTGGGAAAAATTCATTCTTTGCATCTCAGTTTCTTTATTTGGAAAGTGGAGATGACAATTCCCACCTTGAAGGAAAGAGGAGACCCTCAGGGATGTGTAGTGCCTGGCACACGGCAGATGCTCCATAAATAGGAGGCCTCTGCCCCCACCTCCCAGGAGGACCCGTGCAACCACCTTAATTTCCTCATCTGTAAAATGGGCAGACTAATTCCTGCCCTTTCCACAGAGCCCAGACAGCCAGATACTTGCTATGGCGAATGGTCCAGCCCTTCCAGGACACACTGAGTTGACTGGCATTTGGTGGAAGGGGCACTGGGGACTCACCATGTATTCCATGTTGGCAGCAGGTGGGTGCACGCTGGCCCGGATGTTGTTGTGATAATCCAACAAGGCACTCATGTCTCGGGCAGAGATGTGGCGCGTCCGACGGTAGCGGGGCACCCCCAGGCCACTCAGGGGTCGCACAGCTGTGCCCTCGGTCCGGGCCAGTGCCAAGGTGGCATTGGGCACCAAGGTGTTCACTGTCTGGCCCGCCCAGAAGAGCAGGCCCGCCAGACCCACGGTGCCGGGCAGCAGGGGCATGGCTGGCTGGACAGGTCACGTGTCTACCTTGTGCAGTCAGAGCCGGCTGCCTGGAGGGGGCGGGCATGAGGGCACCAAACCCTGAGTGTCCTCCAGCATTGCCATCCCAGGGGATGCTAACCCTGAGAGCTTGGCAAAGACCTCCTGACTCACCTCTGGTCCAGGTGCCCAATACTCCGTCCTTCCCACTGCAGTGGACTGAGTGGATTGGGCACTGGGAAGAAATTGCCCAGACAGTGGCTAATCCAGACCAGACCCTGGGGTGAGACGGTGCTATCACCTCAAAGCCAGGGCTCCATCCCACCAGCCCCAGAGACAGACACCAGTCCTCTCCAGCCTGGACACCCTCTTCACCAACCCTGCTCCAAGTGGGCTCCTTCGAGGTCCTGGGGTGGGGCAGGGCCAACCTTCCCCCAGGCGTAGTGCAGGGCCCTCCTGTCTCTGAGCGGCTGCAATTTTGGGCTTGAAAGCCAGACACAGAAAGAACCAGATGGCAGAGAATGAAAGAGGCTGAGAAAAAGAGAGGCAGAGAGAAAGAAAAACAAGAAACAGAGAAAAAGAAAAAGACACCAAAAAGGCGACTGAAAAAAAGAGATACAGAGGAAAGGGATGAAAGATGTAGAAATGCGGAAAAGATAAGAGAGAATGAGCAAAAGAGAGACAATGATGGGGGAAAACAGAAAGAACATGGGGGAGACAGAAATAGAGGTAGAGAGAGAAAGACAAAGCGAAAAAAGAACAGAGAGGACGGAGAGAGAAATAGAATTAAAGAGAAGAGCCAGAGAGAGGCGCGCGGGAGACCAGGCAGCAGGCTCCCCAGGGGCGCATACCCAGGACGGGCAGCCCGGGCAGATGGCAGGAGGCAGCCGGCCGAGGAGGCAGGGGACCTCTGCAGACACCCCGGCCTGCCTGGCAGCACAGTGACTTGAACGGTCCCCTGGGAGCTGATGGCATCTGACATCCCAGCCCACAGCCCCCTCCCCTTCCAGCCAGGCCAGACTCGGACAGGAGGCTCCGCCTGCCCGTTTGTGGGCTTTCGTCTCGCGCCTCTGCTGTTCCCGCGTCCACCTGGAAGTGTGCAGGGCTGGGCTGGGCTGCTGGTCAGGGTAGGGATGTGGCAATGGCAGGGATTCCAGGATGAAATACCACCCCGTCCTCGGGAGAGCCCAGATCCAGAAGCTTCTCTCTGCGTTCCAGACCCCAACATGTTAAGGCCACCTTGCATCTGGAGATTATTTTCTGACTGCTTTCCCTACAAAGCCCTCCAGCCTCAGAGAAGGTGGTTAATATGGCCCTATCTAATGAGGTGTACTACGTGCCAGGCCCAGGCTGAGCGCTTTACACACACAAGCTCAGCCAACCCTCAGAATCAGATACGATAGGTTCCCACTTTATAGACGAAGAAATCGAGACGCAAAGAGGTGAAGGAACAAGCACAAAGTCAAGCCAGCCTGTTCGCAAGAGAGCCAGGATCACATCCAAATCTGACCCCAGGGCCCTGTAGGTAGGTAAAAAGGATGCCATTTTGGTAACCAAACCAATCGAGATGCACAGGAAAAAAGCCTAGGAGGATGTCCACAATGATGCCGCTCAAACATAGCACTGTGGAGCATAATTAGTAATTAAGCCCATGGATCTGGGTTCAAATCCCTATTATTTCACTCACTGAGTGTCCTTAAGCAAGTCACTCAATCATTTTGTGCCTCATCTGTAAAACAGGAGTAACAATGGTGCCTACCTTACAGCACGGTTGCGAGGATTAGACGAGTTCACATTTGTGGAGCACTTAGAACAGTGTATGCTCTGTGTGTGTGTTTGCACGTGTGCTTGTGTGTATACATGTACTTGGGCGAGTATGTGGATGTTTATATGTTATGTGTGTCCAAGCATGTGTGTTCATGCATGTGCCTATGAGGGTTTGTGTGTCACATATGTGTACAAATATGTGCACGAGCATGCAGATATCTGTGTGTGTGTGTGTGTGTGTGTGTGTGTGTGTGTGTGTGTGTGTTATCAAAGCCTGGTTGGTCTCTGAGTTGCTGAACTTCCCGGTTAAGAAAGAGTTTAATTTTCTCCTCTCTGATTACTTGTATTCTTTACAAATAACAAGCAACACTTTTGTCACGGGACGAGGTAGACTTACAAGAAAGGTGTCATATAAAAAAACCAAAGTTGAAGCATTTGGAACCCTCCAGCCTCCTCTTTCAGGGACCTCTGAACATCCCCAGGCAGAACCCAGTCCCAGGACACCAAGCTGAGCCCTGGCCCAGGTGGCAGTGCAGGGCTGGGGGCTGGAACTGGGCTGCCCCAGTGGGGTCCTCCGCAGACACATGGAATTCCCGCCCCAGGCAGCCACCCAGCCTCAACCTCCGCGGCCCAGACAGTGCTGGCTGCCAGAGCACACACCTTCCCCCTGGAGCAGCCTCCCCTGCCCAGGCGGCTGCCGGCGGGATGCTGGGGGAGGTGGGGCGGGCAGAGGCCGCAAGCGATGGAGGCTGCCGCATCTGACCTCTGCAGGGCTTTCCCACCATGCCAGAAGGTCAAGAGGGACTGGCTCCAATCTAGCCCCATCTCTGCTCCAGTGTGCTGGGTGTCCTGGGGCAAGTCCCTTTCTTTCTCTGGGCCTCAAACGCCCCATTGGAGAAACTGGACTAAGGGCTCTTCTGCCTATGGTGCGCTGGGATCCACAACACACCTGGGGGAGATCTGCAGCCCCAAGAGGGCAGACACAGACAACTGTGGCACTTAGGAACCCAGGAGTGTCAACAATCATGCCCTGCTCTCTCAGAATGCTTGACACAAACTTCTCTCGTGTGACCGGCGCTTGTACGGTTCAGAGCGTCCCATCCATGACTCACTTGGTCCTCACAGCTGCCTGTGAAGGAGGAGCCCCGCCCACTGCACAAACGAGGACACGGGGGTACACGGAGCCTCAGGGACCTGTCCTGGGGCACGGAGCTTGTCTGTGTAGTACCTGGGGTTCTGGCAGTGGACGCTCTCGCACACAGACAGAATGCACATGCATCCACGTTGCACACAGCACACACACATGCACGCACTCGCACAAGCACATCCTCCTCCCACAAATTACAGAGACAGCTCGTTCTCCCAGCCCTTCAGATCCTTTCTACTTACACCCTCAGGTGCCCTTGCACACATATACAGATACCCACGTCTAATCACACTAACACATATAAGCCTAGGTGTTTGCTCTATCTCAGTGCCAGCACTGTTTTAAGCACTTTATGTGGACAAGCTCGTTAATCTTCAGAACGACCCTATCAGGCTGGTACTATTATTATCATCATATCCATTTTTATATATATGAGGAAACTGAGGCACGAAGAGGTGAGTCGTTTGCCTGGGGTCCCACAGCCAGTGGGTGGCAGAGGTGAGAAGCACCAGGCGGGCTAGTTACGCCGCCTCTCCACAGAGACAGACACGGAGAAAGGAACAGCCCCCCAGTCCAGCCACGCAGACAAAATCACCCCCTCCTACCCCACACGTTCACACAGCCACAGAAACCAGTGGCGGCGAGCACACAGCGACACCCCTGCCCGCTCCACCAGGTGGGAGCTTCTCTGCTGTCCTGCTCGACTAAGCCTGTTCCCAGGTTCACTTCGGCAGGTTCCTAGTGGGTAAAAATGTTGGGAGGGCAGGAAATAATCGGGGACGGCCCAGATTAGTGCCCGGGGCTGGGATCTCACTTAGGGTAGGAACACTTTCTCACCCCTGAATTTCATGTCTCTGGATTCAGCTGTTGCTTCATCCTCGCCCCTGCTGGAATTCTCTCTGGACTTGAGGGAGCGAAGGAGAAATTATTCTGGAGAGTCGTAGTATTCAAGTCAGTATAGCTCGGTGGCTATCGCTCTGGATCCAGACAGCCTAGGTTCCTGGGCCACCTCTGTGGCTTACTAGCTGTGTAACTGTGGGCAAGTTACTCAACCTTTCTGTGCCTCAGTTTCCTCCTTTACAAAATGGGGCTGCCTCATGACACTGTTGTGGGGATTAAATGAGTTAGTACATGTTAAGACCCTTAACACAATGTCTGGCACAGGGCAAGCAGTCAACAATGTTAGCTATAATAATAGCTCATAATAATAATAATAACTGTCAACATTTATTTAGCATGTCCATTTAGTGTCAGACACCAAATGCTTTACGGACAAGATCTCAGTTAAGACTTGTTCCAGTTTCATGGGTCAGGCATCAGCATCTGCATTCTACAGGCAAGGAAATAGAAACTCAGAGAGGTTAAGTAACTTGCCCAAGTTCACACAGCTAGTCCCAGTGGAAACTGGATTCCAGTGCCAGGTCTCTCTGATTCTTATCCCAGTGTTCCTTTCACTCAGTAAAGTTGCGTTTAAGAAGAGACTGTGAGGGCTGGCCCCGTGGCTTAGCGGTTAAGTGCGCGCACTCCGCTACTGGTGGCCCAGGTTCAGATCCCGGGTGCGCACCAACGCACAGCTTCTCCGGCCATGCTGAGGCCGCGTCCCACATACAGCAACTAGAAGGATGTGCAACTATGACATACAACTGTCTACTGGGGCTTTGGGGAAAAAAAAAAGGAGGAGGATTGGCAATAGATGATGGTCAGAGCCGGTATTCCTCAGCAAAAAGAGGAGGATTAGCACGGATGTTAGCTCAGGGCTGATCTTCCTCACAAAAAAGAAAAAAATGTTTAGAAGAGACTGTGAGACAGGAACCTGATGCTTTAAAGAAGAGACTGAGAAAGCTAAAAGGCCCTTAGAGATCTTCTAGGTCACCCCCTCATTTGCCAGTTGGGGAAAGAGGTTCAGAGAGGTTAAGTGACTTGTCCAAGGTCACACAGCAACTGGCAGACTTAGGACTGCAACCTAGTCTTATGTCACTGTGCAACCCAGTCCTTGTCTCTCCAAATGCAAGCAGGAAGAGGGAAGGAGCTGGAAGGAGGGAGCTGGGGGGAGGGGAGCACGTATGAAAAATAACAGCGGTGATCCAGACTCTTCAAAACTCTTCAGGTCAAATGCTCCAGGGTCTTCCAAAAGATAAACTGTAAGAAAATGAAAGGGATGGAGGGAGAATCAGTAGACCTAGAAGATACACACTTTTTTACATGGACAAGACTAAACTCTACTGTTTAAGGATGTGCACTTGGGCTATAAACTATAAAGAAACATAAAGAAATCCTATAAAAGTCAGGCTGTGACTGGGGTGGGACATTGAGGGGCTTCTATTTCTTAATCTGACTGGTGGTTACAAGTGGTTCACCTTATTAGGTCGCACATGTATTTTATGTGACTTTCTGTATCTGTGCTTTATTTTGTCATAAAAATGTTATATAAAAATACATAAAAAATGTATTTTATATTATATATAAAAACGCTATATAAAAGATATATTAAAGTGTATATATATATAAAAAAATAACAGTGGTTGTGATTTATACAGTGAGACCATCCATCTGTTACCGCCGTAACCACATGGGAGGGTTTTAACCGTCTTTCAGCAGTTGAGGACACAAAAGTTCAAACAGGAAGACAACTTGCCCACAGTCGCACAGCAAATAAGTCTGAGAGCCAGGACTCGACCCCTGTGGCTTGGTGCGTCTCCACAGCACAGCGGTGTTTGGGCTGCTCGGGCTGCCAGTGGTAGTTCCTGACCCAGTAAAGAGAGTTGGAGAGGTCTCATGACAGATTCAGAGAAACCGGCTGCTCAGAAAATAAAGCACATCCAGAAGCACCTCTGGGCTCCCACATCTGCCTCCTGCTCTCTCTGCCCAGGGAGCAGAGTCACCCAGAGGGAGGCAGGATGGTCTAGCAGTGGGCAAGGACCAGAGCTGTGGAGTCAGATAGCTCTGAATGACCTGCAGCAAGTCATAAGCCCTCTCTGAGCCTCAGTTTCCTCATCTATAAAATGGGAACAATAAATAGATGCTACCCTGTTTGGCTATTACGAGAAATTCAGTGAGACATGGAAACTGTTAGTCCACAAAGCAAAGTTTGTTCAATGTTAGCTGTTAACCTCCCCAAACAGAAACACTGTGTGATCCCACTGACGAGTTGCTCAAGAGCGGGCAAAACTAACTAGGGTGATGGGAGCCAGCGCAGGGGCTCCTTTGGGGGGTACTGATTGAGAAGGCATGAGAGAACCCCTACTGAGAGTGTGGTATCTTTTATATTTTGATCTGGGTGATGATTACATGGGTGGATACATATAAAAATTCACATAGTTGTACACTTAAGATTTTGGCACTTAAAATTAAGTTATACCTTAACAAAAAAAAATTAGAGTTATACAGGGTTTAAAAAAATCTTTGTTTAAGAGTTCTTTCAACAAGTATAAAATTAAAATCCTACATAAGAAAAAACACACACACCAACAGAAATATCCCCTCTTGTCTCCCCAACACATACTTGCTACCCAACACACATAAATACCCTCCCCGGTACCCCCACTAAACCCCCAACACTGTGCACACACAGCCCAAGACCCCTACAGCAACACAAATAGAAACTAGCGTGCAACAGAGCAGACACACCTGCACCCCCACTCAACCCCACAGCACATCCATCCTCAAATACAGATGCTTTTCCACTCTGGGTGCATGGAAACACACCCCACATGCAAACACACAAGCAGAGACACACACAAACCAAACCCATAGACCAAATTGACTCGATGGGCAGATTCGTGAGTCAGACAGATGTGGGTGGGGGTCTTGGCCCCATCACTTCCTCACTATAGGACCTGGGGCAAGTCAGGTATTTCTTTGAGCCCCTGTAAAATGGGCCCAATAAGATCTTCTCTCACAACATGAAATAAAATAAGAAGGAAGACCAAGAGCTAACAAGCTCTCTGTGGGAAGGAGCCGTGTGACTCGTCCCCGTGTCCTCAGTGACTCATACCAGGTCGTTATTAGTTAAACTGGCATGTGTTGTAAAGTAAGCTTGTGTGTGTTGTCAGTTCTCACCAGATTAATTTATAGATTCAATATGATCCCAATAAAAATTCCAACAAGGTTTCTGGAGGAAGTTGGCAAGCTGAGTCTAAACTTCACGTAGAAGAGCCACGGCCCGAGAATTTTCAAGACACTCCGTTAGTCATGATGTCAGTAATATTATGGCTAAGCAGAAAACAGAAAAATGAGAGGAGGGTGAAGCTGGAACATAGGGGTGAGGGGGCGAGGAGGGCACAGCAGTGCAAGGAGAGGGAACAGCACGGGCAAAGGCTCTGAGGCTGGAGGCAGTTTGGTTCATTTGAAGAACTGAGACAGGGCAGGCTAGGGAAGAGGCAGAGGGTACAGAGAGTGTAAGAGCCAGTTGCGAGTTGGGGTCAGAGGTGAGCAGAGGCCATTTCTCAGGCTGGAGGCCCTGAATGTCACCTAGCTGCAGGGCTGGTGAGGACCTGAGATTCTGCTTTGAGCTCTGCCCAGTGCCCCATCCTGGTGCCCTACTGGGAGTGGAGGCTGGGGGCTGGGAGAGAGGCTGGGAGAGCAGACCAGGGCTTAGCCCTCCAGGGGAAGGGGGCACGTCATCCCAGCCCAACCTCCTAGGAGCTGATTTCCCACGGACCCTCAGAGCCCTGAAACCAGGGGGGTGCCCCTGAGGGGTCCCTCCCTGTCTTCCTCTGCCCAGGAAGGATTCTGAGCAGGGTGTTCGCAGGGCTGAGCCAGGGAGCCCCTCATCCTCCCGAGTGTCAGAGAGGACGAGCCCCCCTCAAACAGTGGGGAAGGGTCACTAGATGGTGGGGCGCCCGGTGCTCCCGCACCCTGGCCCAGCAGTCCCGGGGCGCGAGGCCGCGGGGGGTCAAGGCCATGCCCTCGGGGGCCGGCGGCCGGCGGACTGGGGCATCCTCGTCTCGTCCAGCTCGGCAGCTCGGCAGCTGCACGGCCAGGGGTGGCCGTGGAATTTGCTGCGTCGCCGGCCGGCGCAGCCCGAGCGGAAAAGCCCCGGCGTCAGCGCCCCCCGCCCCGCCACCGCCGAGGCGCCCCCACATTCCTGCGCCGGGCGCGGAGCCCGCCCCGCGGCCACACCCCCGCGCGCGACCCTAAGAATTCAACAGGGCGGGGCGGGAGGGGACCCGTGGGACCCTCCGGGCCTCCTCGCTCATCGACTGAGCCAGATTCCCCATCTGTTAAATGGGGACGGTGACACTTTGCCTGGCCTATCTCACAAGCTACGATGAGCAACCAAAGATGAGCATCTATACTTTAGAGGTGACCGTTTATTGTGCGCCTACTGTATGCCTCACACCCAGCAAAATAAGGTTTCACTTGCTTATCGGGGCATGCTACTGTTCTCATTTTTCAGGCGGGGAAATGTGAGAGATAAGTGACTTGCCCTAGGTCACACAGGTAATAAATCCCAAGTCTAGACTTGAACCCTTGTCTGTCTGTTCTGAACCGACATCCTACATGGCGGCTAAACCCTATCAGCTGTGGCCTGGAAAACTTTGCAGAGTGCTGTGACCCTGTGAGTCATTCTTTTGGGCAGGCAGGTGAGGTCAGAATGGCACTCCCCAGACCTAGGAGGCAGTGTGGGCTCCTGGTGAAGCCCTTTGCCGGGTGGGCCATACTGAGCCTAGTATGAATCCCAGCTTTGCTAGATTGCTAGCTGTGTGGTCTTGGCTAAGTTCCTTAGCCTCTCTGTGCTTCAATGATTCCATTTGTAGACTGGAGGAATAATAGTACCTGCCTGTGGGATTGTTGTGAGAAGAAAAAGAGTGACATACAGTAAAGCACTTAGCACAGTGCCTGGCACTTAGTTAAGGCTCAATGAAACAGTGGTTTTCTTAGAACCTGGGCATTTTATTCCCAGTTTGGTGTTCCTTTATATATATATACCATTTCATAAATTGTGAAATCTAACAAATGTACAAGATTTGTAAAATATAAATATATAGTTTAATGAATATTTTCAAAGCAAACATCTATGTGACTACCCCCAGTACATTGCCTACACCCCCAAAACCTTCTGACCCCAATGCCCTCCTCCACCCTGTAGGAAACTGTTGTACTGACGCTCTGATGCTGGGATGCTCAGTTCCTTGCTTTTCCTTTTAATTTTATCAATGCTCTTTCAGGCAACAGATCTCCCTCCTCCCAGGCCTCAGCTCTGTGACTGCCTGAGATAGGAGGGTCTGGGGTCTGCGGGAGGCAGTGTCTAGAGGAGGTGGTAGGAGGGTCCTCAAGGCTGCTGGGGGTGGTGTAGGGTCCCAGGCAACCCCTCCTGCCGCTCGCCCTGTGGCCTGCAGATGAGTGAAGCCGGATTCCTGCCCTGCCGCACCAGACCCTGTCCCCAGATGCACTCAGATGATGGGCAGCCTGGGGTTGTGTGTGTTGGGAGGCACAGCGGGTGGATACAACCCCCTCCCAGTTAGGCAGTCGGGAAGCCCGGCCTCTGGTAGACGTCGGCTTTGCTCAGCTGCCTCACCCCAGGGAGTGGCTAGCCATCCCCTCCGGCCAGAAGGAGAGGTGGCTGGAGGTTAAGAATGGGGGAGGCATTGCAGAGGAGAGCTCAGAAGGAAGGCATTGGTGCTGGGGATGAATATTTCTGCTCTCTGGCCGGGAGCTGTGGACAAAGAGGGCTGCCCGCTGCTGGGAGCATTACTGGGCTGCCTACACGCCACCCCCCCAAACCGGGGGTGAATTATTTCACGCACACCAGCCAACAAAAGGGTACCTGCTGGTTGCTGTTCCTGGAATGACCGCTTCCCACTGTTCCTTGGCCAACCCTGGCCCATCCTTCAGACCTCGGCTTAGACTGAAGTCACCTCTTCCAAGAACTCTTCCTTGACACGTCCCTGGGCCTGTGAGGTCCTCTCCTCATGGCTCCCAGCATCCTCTGCTTAACCCATTATCATTCTACCATTGCATCCTTCAGACTTTACGGGCCAGAAAACCCCTTTCACAGCAATTTATAATCTTGGGAACCCCTTAAAATTTAAAAAATGAATAATTTTACAATTATTATTTTCTGTTGTTTCTTTTCTGTTTATAAAGAAGCAATTTAAATTTAAAAATAATTTCCTTTACATCAGCATATTAATAATGATTCTTTAATTTATTTAACAACAAAAACAAATTTTTTTGACTGCCCAGTAGATGCCAGACACCGTTCTAGACACTTAGGATGCATTAGTGAGCAAATCAGGCAACATTCTCTCCTTTCTAGGGCTGACATCCAAGTAGAGGAGACAGAAAATAAACAAATGAATAAATAAATTATAAAGTATATTTAAAATAGAATCTTTGATGATACCCCTCATCCATAAAGACCCCCTACTTTTTGCCAGTTAATCAAGTGATGCAGGCCAATTCACTTTAAAACAGACCAAGATCATTGTCAAAATAAATATGTCTTTTCCAATGGAAATAGTCACATTTTTTTGTATCCTACCCCAGCAGAATTTAATCTCCTTATGAATCAGTGGCCTTATAATGTAATGTGGTTATAAAGAAGAAAAATTCTTTATGAGAAGGCAGCATAAACTTACATTTCCTTTTATTTAATCTTGAGTTTATATAGATTCATGTCCAACTGCCAAAGCACAATTGTAACCTCAGATGATTTCTGTGCAACCATTCTACAAATTGAGTGATTTTACATTTTTCAAAAATCTCTAACTTATTTGTCCAAGAGAAACTCAGACTTCAAGATAAATTCTATAAATTCCAAACTCTTGCAACAAAAAGACATGTATATGGGGCCTGCTTATGAAAATACATTTAGCATTCAATAAGAAATGGTTAGTTTTTGTAACAGACACATTTGTGGTTATAGTTCTCCATTTCTGTAGTAAACATGATGTGCTTCTGTAAAATCTGACTCTAAGAAATCGAAAATATAAAATTCTGAGCAAAGGTCAAAATTATGATAACCTGATTTTAAAAATTTAAACCTTATCAGATGGATTTTTGGAGATTTATTTAGACGTGCTACTGAGTATTTGCTTTATTAAACTTTTCTTTTTGATGAATATCTGCAAACTGATTCTTTTCTTTAATGAATATGACTTACCAATATTTCAAACCAACATTTTTACTTCCATTTTACATATGGTGATATTCTAATTCTGTCAGCCCTTCTTCATTTATTGTTGAGATATTTCTTTATCAAGAAACTCATCTATTCTTTGGTTATTAGTGGTTCAGCTCACATAGGAGAGGCAGGAAAAATGCTTGATTCTTTCCCTTTATTTACTAGTTTTCAAAATGATGAGTTGATTCCTCCAAAGGTGGCCATTACTTTCTAAGTACCATTACGGACCCACGGATTTAAACATGTGTGTGTTTCTGTCCATTGCAATTATTATTCTTGTTTATGCTCAAATTATCCTATCTTTGGCCTGTGGGAGCCTTTCTACTGGCTCCTGTCTCCTCCTGAAATGACCTTAGCAGTCTTTGATAGCTTATGGCTTCCTTGCTTTCTGGTTTGACAAGATGGTCCAACCTCACCTTGAACATTCTGCCTCAAACTTGGAAATTGTGTTTTTAAAGGGGGATAAATCTGTAGGTATTAAGGAAACTCACCTATCCAAAACACTGGAGGGCCTAACATCTAGCCCAAAGCTTGGTGCATAGTAAAGAGTTAATAAATGTTGGTTGGCTGAATAAATCAATGATTATCACCTTCACTAGATTTTAAGTTCCTTGAAGCCAGAGACCATATACTTTTGACACGTGTTAAACAGATAAATGAAGGAATGAAAACCAACAATTAGGTGGTACCACTGAAGTCTCAGGCAGGTGGAACCCTGAAATTGTGGTCTTCTATCACCCTCTGGTGGGGAGGGGCAGGGCCTCGTCCTCCAATACCTTAAAATCTTCAAACTACAGATCCCTATCCATTAGTGAGTTGTAAAATGAATTCAGTGAGTCGTCACCAGCATTTTTAGTTGAATTTATAATAGAACAGAAATTATCAGAGTGCCTCACACACAGTAGAGGGAAATTCTGTCATGAACTGTCATAAAGCTATATTAGCTTTATCTGTATATCTATTAGCATTGTATATTTTCATTTACCGCTCGTGGTCTAGTGGGTAAGATTTTGGACTCTCACTGCCACAGCCTGGGTTTGTTTCCAGGTCGGGGAACTACACCACCTGTCTGTCGGCTGTCACACTGTGGTGGCTGCATGTTGCTGTGATGCTGAAAGCTATGCCAGTGGTATTTCAGATACCAGCAGGGGCACCTGTGGTGGACAGGTTTCAGCGGAGCTTCCAGACTAGAACAGACTAGGAAGAAGGACCTGGCCACCAACTTTTGAAAAAACTGGCCATGAAAACCCTGTGAATAGCAGCAGAGCATTGTCTGATACAGTGCTGGAAGGTGAGAGGATGGCGTAGAAAGACTGGGCAGGGTTCTGCTCTGCTGTACAACAGGGTCACTAGGAGTCAGAATCAACTCCAAGGCACTAACAACAATAAATTCACTCATATGCCACATATATATTTTTACGTATGTACTGGATCACAACAGTGATTTGTTGATAAGCGTTTAACAACTAGCTCTCTATGGGAAAATGTGTAAGTATATATGTACGTAAGTTTGTTATAAATTTTTCTTAATATAAAAAATATGTAGCACATAATTTACAAATAATAATATATGCAATTACTCTTTATTGTAAATTCCATGTAACTAAACGATTCTCACAGAATGCTTTCATTGATTTTTGCTGGACGCTTCTATCCAAAGCCTACCTATAGTTTTAATTCAACCATGTTTTGACAAATGGAGTTGCATCCCAATCTGGACAATCAACAAACCAAATAAAGCCCTGATTGGTAGCACTTGACTATTTTCTTAGTGTAAATACTGCCACCATGGCTGATTTACAGCTACCAATGTGATGTCACTGAACATGAGTTGGGAAGAGTTGCACAGTAGCATACTCTACAGATATGATAGATGTAAGTAACCCCAAGAGCATAGATAACAATAAAATATAGCATAATAATTAGGAAATGATGATTTGGGGGTAATTATTTGGACTTTAGTTGTTAGTTTATATAGTGTAATTTTTTTTGGCAGGGAAAGATTCGCCCTGAGCTAAGATCTGTTGCCGATCTTCCTCTTTTTTTTTTCCTCCCCAAAGCCCCAGTGCACAGTTGTATATCCTAGTTGTAAGTTCTTCTAGTTCTTCTATGTGAGCCGCTGCCACAGCATGGCAACCGACAGATGGGTGGTGTAGTTCTGCAACCAGGAAATGAACCCAGGCCACTGAAGTGGAGCACGCTGAACTTTAACCATTAGGCCATCAGGGCTGGCTCATAGCGTAATTTTTAATAATGGCTATATCTAACAATCAGCTTGCGAAAGTCCGAAAATTTAACAATCTGTTCTCACAGGCTTGTATGAGTCGACTCCTACACACTGTTGGGCTCACAACATAAATATATATTTCCTAATATGGGTTAAAAAAAAAAAAAAGATGAAAACTTCTCTAGAGACACAATTTTTCAGGTCTGAGTTTAACCCAAGCTTCAAAAATCTCCAGGGATGAAGCTGTACAGTCTCAAATGGAACAAACCCATTTCCTTTCTACAGAAATACAGATCCTGAAACTTTCAGGAGGTACTTTTTTTTTTTTTTTTGCTGAGGAAGATTGGCCCTGAGCTAACATCCATGCCCATCTTCCTCTACTTTATATGGGATGCTGCCACAGCATGACTTGACAAGCAGTATGTCGGTGCACGCCCGGGATCAGAACCTGTGAACCCCAGGCCGCCAAAGTGGAGCACACGCACTTAACCACTTGCGCCACCTGGCCAGCCCCTCAGGAGGTACATTTTTGATAGTTCCTCTGGGTGATGTCTGCCATCCAGCACCCTTTCCCCTTTTCTTGCGGTGGGGGATCAGCATCTAGATTTTCCTTGGGAGAACCACTTAGCTAATAACATCCAATGTGCCTCCCTGTTTTTAACCATTATGCAGTTTGCTATGGAAAGTAACAATAATTCAGCACCTGACACTCTTCAGGAGATGGAGATGGTTTCAGATACTATTTACAAGCTGCCTTCACAAATAACATCTTTCTGGCTGTGTAGTTTTTATTCCTAATCATGAAAAGCCAAATTGGTATAATCATCACTGTATTTTCTTTTTTAAACCTAGCTTTTTGAAGGCCTGGAGAGATCTTGCTACAAAAGAACTCTGATCAGATAAATGCAGCTTACAGATATGAAGATCATCTTGAGATGGTTTTAAGGAATTAACATTTTTATTCTCATTAGTTCATTGATTCTCTACATAAGAGATTTTAAACATTAGTCTGTTATAGGCATAAGTCAGGCCAGTGTTTCCCAAAGTGTGGTAGCTCTCATTGGTTTAGGGATGTGCGATTGTTTTAGGCAGGTAGAGATGATGAATATGTCAATAGAAATGTTTTATTTGTAATAGAAGGAACCTAACTAGCACAGAAAATCCATGATTCCGTGGATATTTTTGCTTGAGAGGCTATTCAGTACATATCAAGTTTTAAATGTGTATTGTTTAAAGAAAAATGTTAAGTAAATAATAGTATTGGTGGTATACGGACGCAGCAAAAGCAGTTAAGGTGGCTATAATGGGTTGAATGGTGACCCCCAAAAAGATATATTGAAGTCATAACCCCTGGTACCTGAGAGTGTCACATTATTTGAAAACAGGGTCTTCGCAGATAAAATTAAGGATCTCAAAATGAGATTATCCTGGATTTAGAGTGGACCCTAAATCCAGTGACTAGTGTCTTTATAAGAGACAAAAGGAGAGAAGATACCCAGAGGGAAGAAGGCCACATGAAGACAGAGGCAGAGATGGGAGTTATGCAGCCACAAGGCCAGGAATGCCAAGGACTGCTGGCAGTCACCACAAGCTATAGGAGCCAGCCATGACAGGGATTCTCCCTCGGAGCCTCCGGAAGGAAGCAATCCTGTCGACAGCTTGATTTCAGACTTCTGGGCTCCAGAACTGTCAGAGAATACATTTCTGTTGTTTTACGCCACCAAGTTGGTGGTCATTTGTTATAGCCAGCCCTAGGAAACTAACACAGTAGCAAAAAAAAAAAAAAGGTTGGGAAACACTGAATTAGACACCCAGCCATGACAGGGGATGAGAGGGTTTACCTCTGTGATAAACTGAGCGACTGAGTCATCAACACCCTCATCTGATCTCCATTAACCCCCAGCGTCCAGCATTTTCACTCAATACAAATAGTTGTTTTTAAAGTGAAAATAAGTCTAATAATTTTAAATTTAAATAATTATTTTATGCATTTATTTTCTCATGTCCCTATAGCTGGACCACCGTAAAGAACCTTAAGTTCATAAAGTAACTCTCGGGAAAGGTTGATCTTGTCTTGTCTTCCCATTTTACAGATAAGAAGACTAAGGCTCAGATGGAGGAGGTGTCTCTGACTAAATGATGCTGTGATCACTGCTCCAATTCCTACAGTGCTACATTTATTCTTCCCCGCCTCAGGCAAATACTTCCACAAGCGCTTCCTGCCCGACCAGAGGCTGAGATTGAACCTGCGGTATGCGAAGAGCGTGGGCCGGCGGCGGCGGGACTTCGAGAAGGGAGTGGAGGGGAGCTCAGAGCTCGGAGACGAGGGCGCTGCAGAGACAGCCAGTGGCCAGGAGGGGGAGCACGCGGGCTCCGCAGCGCGAGCGCTCCTCGTGGGTGGGGCCTGCGGACGGCGCGCATGCGCCCGAACGCGGAGGCGCCGGACCGAGGGAAGGGCAGGACGGTGGCCGAGAGGGCTTGCGAAGGTGGACGGTGGCCGACGAGGTCCCTGCGGAGGGCATGGAGCATCTGGAGCGCTGCGCGTGGTTCCTCAGGGGGACGCTGGTGCGGGCGGCCGTGCGGCGCTACCTGCCCTGGGCGCTGGCGGCCTCCATGCTGGCGGGCTCCCTCCTCAAGGAGCTCTCCCCGCTGCCCGAGAGCTACCTCAGCAACAAGCGCAATGTCCTCAACGTGTGAGTGCGCCCCGCCTCCTCTCCCGTCCCCGCCGCAGCCGGCCCGCCGTCGCCTCGTCCAGAGCCGGGGGCCAGCTGCCCCGGTGGACGAGTCGTTGGAAGGGGACGTCTTCCCAGTCGTGACAGCAGCGTCTGCACGCGTGTCGCGACTGAGGGTCCCCGGGATAGCTAGTGTCACTAGCAGTTCGTGTTCGCACACCCAAAAGACAGCCCGAGCTTGCCTGGGCGGGGGGTGACGAGCGGGTGTGTGTGTGTGTCTGTAGGGGTGCGGGTGGGAGGGGGCAACGGCCCAGCCTGTGTCGCTGCGCCCCACCTCCCTTTGGAGTTAGGAGTTGGCCGCTGCCCTGGGGGCGATGCCACCTCCCTCCTGCCTGCCTGTGTCAGACCCCGCGCCTCCACCCTGAGCCCGATCCCCCCAGCTTGTGACAGAATCCCATCCCCACCTGTGAAACACCTGCCGTCTCCCCCACACCTTTGAGAGCCTTGTCCCAGCCTATGACAGCGCCGCCTCTCCAACGTAGTCCTGGAGGAGTGGAACCCCCCAGTCCATGCCCTTTCCCCTGGATCTCCTTGGACCTTCTCAGTCACTCGGAGTTCAGGACAGTGGCCCAAGAAAGCAATCCTAGCTGGGCTCTTTGAGACATCTCCTTAGCTCCTTGTTCTTTTTTTAAACTCCTGAATTTTAAGTTTATTGCATAAAAACACTGTTGCAGTAGTAAGGGAGACTCTGAAAGATAGAACTTCTGCCTTGGTGTGAGCCTAGATTCTTCTGCAGAGTTGTGGTGTCAGCAGCATCTCCCAAAAGTCCCCCCAGCTTTGGTTGTCTACTTAAAACCGTGGTTTCTGTCCCGGGCAGCTCTGTCAAATGCCTGACGGGTCTTGGCTCTGGCAAGATCTTTGCTTATCAGTCCCAGGGAAGATGTTAGTGACAGAGCCTTGAGATGTGTGCGAGAATCCTTTGGAACCCAGAAAAGAATCATTGTGTCCTTGGCCTGCCTTCCATGCTCACCCACCCGTGGAGGCTGCGCAGAGAATAGATGATGAGAGTGGTAGTGGCCCTAAGTCTGTTGCATGTGTGTTTCCTGCAGCAGGTCCCCAGGTCAGCCACCTTTGATGAGCACGGGGGTGGGGGGGCCAGACAAGGCAGCTGCTACTTTATCTGGCCTGGGTGAGCTGAGAGCCAAGCAACCTGGCAGACAAGTCCCTGTTGTTTGCTGGTAGCCAGGGATTCTGGCATTTGGTTTCAAGCCTCTGTGTTAATTAGTGGAAAGGAACTAGTGAATCATTGGCTCTGGAAGGGATTTTAAAAATCATTTCGTCCCCTCAACTATATATAACAGCTGAGGAAACTGAGGCCTCAGGAAGTGTGGTAACGAGTCAGAATGAGGATTTGAACCTGGGTCTTCTGGCTTAAAGTCAGGCTCTGTTCCAAGATCATTTCTGCCATGGAGGAAAAAGCCGCGGTGTAGAAAAAGCATGGGCTTCGGGGCTGGCCAGGCCTTGGTTCAATCTGTGCTTGTGGTTGTGTGAGTGCGACCCTGGGCAAGTTATTGAACTTTTCTGAGCCTCAGATTCTTTATTAAGTGGAGCAAATGATGCCTTCCTAACTGTGCGTGTTCTATGGGAAAGTGAATGTGTGTGAAAGCTCCTGGTATTTGGTAGATGCTCAGGTATTATTACTTTCCTGAGCAGATAGCGTAGTGCTTAAGATCACAGACCCTGGATGTGAATCCCTGCTCCTTCACTTATGTCCTCCACTTTGGACATGATACTTCTCTGTGCCTCAGTTTTCTTATCTGCAAAATGGGGATAATAACAGTACCTACCTCATAGAGTTTTTTAAGGATTAAATAGTTAATACATTTAAAGTACTTAGTAAGTGAAGTTATTTGTAGATTTTATCAACTTTTCTCCTTTTCCCTCCGTTGAGAGTCTAGAACTGGGTCATGACGTTGTTTCCTCTCCGCCATGTCCCCTCTATTCACTTCTACTTTCCTCCTCTGCCAGGTATTTTGTCAAAATGGCCTGGGCCTGGACCTTCTCCCTCCTTCTGCCTTTCATTGCCCTCACCAACTACCACCTGACAGGCAAGGCTGGCCTGGTCCTGCGGCGGCTGAGCACCCTGCTCGTGGGCACGGCCATCTGGTATGTCTGCACAACCCTCTTCTCCAACATTGAACACTACACGGGCAGCTGCTTCCAGTCGCCGGCCCTGGAGGGGCTCAGAAACGAGCACCAGAGTAAGCAGCAGTGCCACGGGGAAGGGGGCTTTTGGCACGGCTTTGACATCTCCGGCCACTCCTTCCTGCTGACCTTCTGTGCCCTCATGATTGTGGAGGAGATGGCCGTGCTGCATGAAGTGAGGACGGACCGAAGCCACTGCCTCCACGCCGCCATCACCAGCCTGGCGGTCGCCCTGGGCTTCCTGACTTTCATTTGGGTGTGGATGTTTCTGTGCACAGCCGTTTATTTCCACAACTTGTCCCAGAAAGTGTTTGGCACCTTGTTTGGTTTGCTGGGCTGGTATGGGACATATGGGTTTTGGTATCTGAAATCCTTTTCCCCAGGACTTCCTCCCCAGAGCTCTAGTTTGAATCTGAAGCAACATAGTTACAAGGAATAAAAGAGAAACAAAAGGAGCGACAGCAGGACAATGACTAATCTATTTTTCATTTATTTTTCTTAATTATTTGACTAAATTATCAATCCTACTTCAGAGAGGAGACTTACCGGGCAGCTTTGGTGAGTGGTGTTGGAGTCTGGGGAGGGAGTTCAGTCCCCAGATGTCCCAGCAGCGTCACCCTGTGTCACAAGCACCACCATTTCCAGTCAGGCACTGAGCATTCCTGGCAAGACTTGACCTTAATCTGGACCGTCCCTTTTGTCCCTAGAGGGCAGAGCCAAGGCTCAGCGAGAGGACAGAATCAGGAAGGCCTCAATTGTGTGGCCGAAGGGGAGGCCAGGGCCTCAGGACTCCTGCTGCCATCGTTCTCCCTGATTCCTAGTTGTCTTCTATTTTAACGGCCGTTCATGCTGTTATTGAACAATATTTCTCTCTGGTCAATTTTGTGTAAGCAGTTATTTCCAGCAGGGTTCTTTATAAAACAACCAACCACCTGAAAGATACTCGCTGGTGGTAGTATTTGTTTCATCCATGAAATGTTAAATATTGTGACCGGCTTGTGATTAGCTCCCAAAACAGTTAAACTGGAGTGCCTCTGTGACTAAGTATTGGATGACTTTTATGTAAGGAACATAATTGATAATTTTCTGTCCGTGTTGTCTATTATATGTTGGTTTTTGGAGTGATAAGGTTACCTTTTTTCCTTCTATTCTGAGTGAATGCTTTATAGTTTTTAATAACAACTATGGCATTTGTTCTTTGTCGACAAAACTGAAAATAACTCACAACTCCAGTGCTGCACTTTGGCATGTGTGTAGAATGCTTTGAGTTTTTTTTAGAACACTAACTTACTTTTTATAAACCAAACTCTTGGCTTATAGTATTAAATTCCACCTCATGGGGCTGTATTCTCTGTTAAGAATAAAACTGGAAAGCAGACATTTTAATAATAATAACTTGATGAATTTTAAGCTGAGTCAGAGTAATTTTGCAAAACACATGTTTGCACTGAAACCTTCCCAACCACACGTCGGTGATATAGACTGAACAGTGCTTCAGAGCTGTATGATAAGTATGTTGCTCGGTCTGCTGTGGCCCGGGGCATTTTTACCTTTTGCACAGATTGTGGTAAGTCAGAAGTGAAGGAAAGTATCTTCCATTGCCTCTGACGGCAAGAAGCCAACCTGTTTGCGAAAGTGTGCTTATTAAGTGGTGGCGTGACTTTGGCCTCACTCACACCACCAACAAAGTGAAACCAGACCTGGGCCTGTTCAGCTGACCTTGAAATCAACCTTTTCTTTCCCTTTCGCAGCACTTCTCAATTTCTTTCTTTCTTTTTTTTTTTTTTGTGAGGAAGACCAGCCCTGTGCTAACATCTGCTAATCCTCCTCTTTTTGCTGAGGAAGACTGGCCCTAGGCTAACATCCGTGCCCATCTTCCTCCACTTTATATGGGACGCCGCCACAGCATGGCCTGACAAGCGGTGTATCAGTGCACGCCCGGTATCCGAATGTGTGAACCCTGGGCCGCCGCATCGGAGCGCACACACTTAACTGCTTGCGCCACCGGGCCGGCACCGCACTTCTCAATTCCCATCCTTGTCCTTCTGTGGCCTTCACTGTGAGAATGCTAGGAAGGGTTAGAAATCCTATTGTCCCCCCAACCCCGCCCCCTACAAGGACATAGTGACATGCTCTGTGTTAGGATATCCCCCTCCCCCTCCCAGCTGTCTCCTTAAGCCTTTCAAACCAGCCCTTTGCATTTTGGATAATCATCCTGGAAGCTTGTTTGATGCCCCTCTCCCCACTCAAGCCTGATAATAGCATTAACTGATAAGCACTACACTTGCCTGGCTTAACGCAAGCTTAGGTTGTTACGAGCTTGGGGTCTGGAAAATCTTCAGGGTAAACTGTATTTCATATAAAGATGTATTTAAAATACGTCGTTCGTATCCTGTCGGGCTGTAGGTTAACTTGTATCACTCAAAATGTGAGGTGTGATATGTTGTACCCAAAGGTGGCAGAAACACCTGCAGTGAGGTTCCAGAGGTGTCACCGTGGTGCTTTGGGAGCATTGGTGAGGTGTGCCCCATGAGAACATTGGTGTCCTCTGGAGGTTACATCCATGAACTGGGGGTGGAGGTGGGGGTGGGGTAGGTGGCGGGGTCTATTGAAGGGATTGAAATCTCTCCTAAGTCTCATGTTCAGCACCAGAAGGCAGCAGACACAGGGTGGCTTCACAAGTTCATTTGTCGCACCTCAATCTCCAGACACGTCTGTCCTGCAGGTCTGAGGCAGGCTCAGCATTAACTGAACTCTGAGGAGTGTCAGTGAGCCATGTGTATTGACTAGTCTGCCACCACTTCCTGTTCAGTCTTAGCACCCTCGCCTTTTTCTTGAGAGCACGCCCTCTATCCCCGTGTGAGACAGCGTGGCGGAGCGGAAAGAGTTTGGGCTTAGACAAACGTGAGCTGTGGGCTCCAGTGTTGGCCCCGCGACTGAGAGCTGTGGCAAGCTGGGCGAGCTTCGTTTTCCTCATCTATACAATGGAGACACTGTCAGGGTGAAGGGAAATGATGCATGTAAAATACCCAGCACGTGTGCTTAGCAGGGCATCATCCCCCGCCTCCTTTTTCTCGACTAAGCCTTTAGAACTTTTTGGCTCATCCGTCTTCTTTTGAGTGCCATTTGGGGTCTGGGTCTTCTGTGGAAATAGCCTTGTTTTGTCTTTTGAAAAGTGTCTGTTGTCCCAGGTGCTGAACAAGAGGCTTTGGAGGGCGTCTGTGATCACAGAATACTGCGGTGCTTGGTTGAGAGACTCGTTCACTGCCGCCTCATTTTCCACGTGCATCTGTCGTCGTCTGAGGACCGGATTGTGTTTAGAGAATGGCTCTTGCCATTGTTGTATACACACAGATCGTGTTTGTAAACAAGCAAATTGAGTAAACTGGAGATGTCGAAATCCCACATTCCAGCATTTCGTGTGTTCCTTTCTAAAGCCCTGAGGAAAGTCCAGGACCACTGAAGCTCAGCCCACTTTGTGAAAGCAGGGTAGTTCCTTCTTGAGCTACTCATTGTGTAGAGGGTACTTCGTGGCTGTAGTCACTCTTATGTTTTCTCCTAACTCCTGTAAACTGAGTATATGTTCAGTCGTAGATTTCTTAGCTTGATTTCCTCCTTCCCCCTGTGCCATATCCGTGTCTTAGAATCCTGAGGTCTGGATCAGGCAGCTTTGGGAGCAGTTTTCTTGGCAGAAGGAGAAGAGATAAGCCCCGTGGAAATAAGGCTCAAGAGAGTTACGAAATTCGCTCAAATGAGGTCATTTTGAAGGTACCTCGTAGCCCTGGAGGCCTGTACACAGGTGAGGACGTTTTGTGCCTTCAGTGCCCACTCATGTGTCAGCGTGACATGCTTGGCACCTCCCGGCAGTGCCTGTCGAAAGCTCCATGGCTCCGGGATTAGGATCTCCTCGTGCTGCACAACCTCCCTGTTCAGATTCTGTCAGCAGCAGCAAACCCTGCTTGAGTTCATGCTGTGAGCCAGGAGCTGGGGTAGGCTGGAAAACTCCCTCTGTCGTGGAGTCTGGGTCCGAGGTCCATCCCTTTGGGGCTTAAGGGTGTGCTGGGGTTGCGGAGGTGAATTTGATATATCTGCGAGTTCAAGGAATTTTCACTCTTGTAGCAAAGACCCGCAAGGAACCAGCATCACCATAAAGTGTTCTGAGTACTGGGCCAAGGTCAGGGCCTGGGAACATGGAGCAGGGGACCACCAGCTGCCTGGGGAAATAGGGAATATTTTCACAGAACCTAGCAGTTCTTTTGGGTTTTGAAGGATGAGGAGGATTCAAGCAGTTAGGCAGAAAAGGGAATCCAAGGAAGTAGGAACAGCATGCACAAAGGCACAGAGGCACATCACCATGATTTTTATTGAGATATTCCTTCTCAAGAAACCTAACTTTCCCATCGTTTTCAGGAGCAGCAGAGATTGAAGAAAGGCAGACTTAACGGACTGTCAAGGAGATCATGGATGCGCCCTGCTGTAATATAAAGACCGCTCAGCTAGAGGTTAGAATACCTGGCTTTGAGTTGGGTTCTGCCACTGCTTTTCCTGCTTTTGTGTGTGACCTTGAATTAGTCACTCAAATTCTCTGGGTCTCAATTTCCTTATCTGATAGATGGTGGGGGAGTGGACTGGATAATCTCACTAACCCTTCTACTCTGCTCTGTTCTGCTTGATGAAAAGTTCTTCGCAAGCTGGTTATGACTTTTATTTTAGGCAACAACATGGAAAGAAACTCCCACTCAGAGCTGAGGTGGCGGCTGGTTTCCGGTGAGTGATGGAGGAGCTGGCCTCTGGGTGCACTTTATCACACCCTTGCTTTTCTCTGCATCGACAGCCCAATGTAGTTGAGACCTGACTGCACGGGTTCATATGGACTTACTGGACATGGGTGGATGGACTTGGTTCCCAGAGGGATGCACTGCAGAAGACTTTAAAAAAAGTCTCCAAAATCAAAACGTTTTGATAGCCATCAAGGAGAAGGTAGGTTCTGTTACGAGAAACCCTGTGCAGTATAATCACCTTCAGAAATTGTTCCAGAAACCCCTAATACGGTCTCTGCCGAGTTTTAAAGTTGAACACACAGCACAGAAAACAGGTACTCTCATACCTTGGGAGGAGGGGGCCAATAAATTCTTGCTTGCTGTTTAGATAGTAACCTGCTGGTATCCAAACTGTGCAGACCCAACAATCTTAGTCTAGGGATCTGGGCTGTGGAAGTGCTTGTAGAAGTGGGCAGAGTGTACAAAGATTTTATTGCAGCTATCTGCAAGAGTGAAAAACTGTCAAGAACTCAAATGCCAATCATATAAACTATGGTAACTCTATATTAGGAATATAATGCGGTCACTACAAAGAATAAATGATGTTATATTTAGTGTGGAATCTGGAGGCAGAAAGACTTGGGTTTGTGCTGACTGTAACTCACAGCTGTGTGCCCTTGATCAAGTCCTCTCTCTGAGCCTCTGTTTCTGAAGTGTAAGAAGGGGATGGTGGCGCCTCACCTCGTTCATTATCCACTGCCCCGATAGTTGAGGAGCACAGGGGAACCAGGCCCTGTGCAGGGCACAGTGTTAATTCAGAGAGACAACGTCCTGCCCTCAGTGGTTTACAGTCTAACTGGGCACAGAGAATGAAATGAGCATCTCCAAACCATGCTGAATGTCAAAAGCAGAGTGTTCCTGCAGCCCACCGTGACAGTGTCACAGCTCAGGCAGAGATGATTGAGAGAAAGTACCTAGAAAAGCAAAGTGAGGAGATTAACGTGGACTCAGCAAAACTGCCTGGTTCTAATTCTGGCTCTGCCATACACCCTGGCTGTGTGACCTTGAGCAAGTTCCGTAGCCTCTTGGCCTCAGTTTCCTCATCTGTAAAATGGGGATAATATAAGTACCTACCTCAGAGTTGTTGTGAGGATTAAATGAATTGATCCTTGGAAAGTGCTTAGAATAGGACCTAGGATATGTGAGGTGCTGTATAAATGTCTTTCAAGTGCAGGGTAAGTCCCTGATGTGCCATCGTTACCATAACTTACTTTAAAATCAGGAAAAAAAAACATACATGTCAGTGTTTTGATTTTGATTGACTCAGAGGTAGTTAAAATGTATGGTCAATGGATGTGGAAGGCCATGTCCAGTGACCCAGCATAGGAATGGTTTTGATTGACTCAGAGGTAGTTAAAATGTGTGGTCAATGGATGTGGAAGGCCATGTCCAGTGACCCAGCATAGGAATGGTTTTGATTGACTCAGAGGTAGTTAAAATGTGTGGTCAATGGATGTGGAAGGCCATGTCCAGTGACCCAGCATAGGAATGAGACCGCGGTCTGGTCTCAGGGTTGACTAGGGGATGAGGGAGAGCGAGGGAGTGTTTCCAGGAGAGCTGAAAGGAAAGGACATCGTGTGTCCGTGGGGTCGTTCAGGCCAGGGTTAAGTAGGTCCCGCTGTTCAGGATGCTGTCCACTCACAGGTGAGCTGAGGGCTGCCTGAGCTGGTTTCCAGGCTGCTTGTTTTCGGGGGCTGGGCTGGGAGCCCTGCCGCTTGCCCTGTCTTCTGTGCCAGGATGTGGCTGCCAGGGTGTGGGTGTCTGAGGCCTACTGGGTGAGTGGGTGGAGGAGCCTGGGAGCCATCCCCGATCAGCATCTGAATCTCCGGAGCAAAGTTACTGGGGTCCTGCCCAGATGAGCTGCTGTCCCCATTTCCCAACTCCACTCCATTCATCCCTTCTTGCCTTCTGTTTGTATTTCCTGAGCATGTTGCCTCTGCCAGGTACCCGCCCCTCCCGTGCTGCTGGGGAGTGATGCAGGGGCGAGTGGGTGGGGGCATAAACTGACTCTCACCTGGAGTTATTAGAAGCTTTGGACTGGAGCAAGCAGACTGCGTTCAAATCCTGCTTATCAACCCCTCAGCTGTGTGATCTTAGGCAAGTCACTTAGCCTCTCTGGGCTTGTTACTCATCGATGAAATGGGGATAATGATTTCTTTCTACCTCACTAGTCCTTGACTGGCTTAATGAAATTGTGGGTGGGAGAATATTTTATAAGCTTTCAAGTGTTGAGCACCTAGGAGGGCAGCTTATTATTGAAGAGACTTATTTTGCCTAATGAATTCTCTCTCAGAAGCCTGAGGACTGTAACTCCTACATGTCCCCAGTAACCCTGAAATGACTTGGTGTCATCAATGTAATTTAAAAAAAATGCAGGGGCTGGCCCGGTGGCGCAAGCGGTTAAGTGCATGCGCTCCGTTGCAGTGGCCGGGAGTTTGCCGGTTTGGATCCCGGGCGCGCACTGACGCACTGCTTGTCGAGCCATGCTGTGGCAGGGTCCTGTATAAAGTAGAGGAAGATGGGAACAGATGTTAGCTTGGAGCCAATCTTCCTCAGTAAAAAGAGGAGGATCAGCATCAGACGTTAGCTCAGGGCTGATCTTCCTCACAAAAAAAAAAAAAAAAAGGCAACATTGAATAAAATTAATAACAATTAGCATTTGTTCTGAATTTTTAAGTCTGGTTCTTGACATTTGTCTTGTATTTTACTGGGAATCTGTAGTTCCCAGCAACCTATGCCACAGAGAATACAGGCAGGGCTTTGGCCTCTAACACGTTTGGCTTCATATCCCAGCTTTGCCACTGTATTAGTCAGCTATTGCTATAATAATGCTTTGTAACAAACGACACCAACACTTGATGGCTTACGACAACAAATGCTCACAGGTCAGCGGCAGCTCTGCTGATATGGGCCGGCCTCAGCTGGTGAGCTCTGCTCCAGGCGGTAGGTCAGCTAGGCTTGGCTCCAGCCCACAAGCTGGGCTCAGGCCTCTTCCACTTTTTTTCTAGGGTTCAGACTAAATGGGTGGCAGTTCCCTGGGGCGTGCTCTTCTCATACTGATCACTGGGGTACCCAAGCCTCAGCCAAACTGCACGGCACGTTTAAAGCCTGTGCTCACATCACATCCTGCCACTAACATTCCAGTGGCCCAAGCAGGTTACATGAATAAGCCCAGCATTGATGGGGCAGGAATAAATTCCACCGACAGTGGGAGGTGCTACCAAGTTACACTGCAGGGGCTGTGATGTATAATCCTATCGGGGAATCCAATAACACTTATACTTTGTGTATTTAACTCTCTGAGCCTCTGTTTCCTCATCAGCGACACAAAAATCTATGGTTTGCAGAATTAGAAATAATTTATGTAAATTTTCTACTGCATAGTTAGTACTCCATGGATGGGAGCTATTATTATCAGCTCCATTTTAGAGATGAGAACACTGAGGCCTTTAGGCCATGTGGGCCCAGGTTGCTAGAGAAGGACCACACAGGTCTTTGGAGATATACTAGAGCGACGTGGGCAATGGATTCTGTGACTTGGCAGTGAGTCGCTGATGAACTGAAGAAGATATAAGGATAGCCCTTACCGTCCTCTCCAACAGGACTCTTTCTGTGATGTTGGAGAGACCTGTCTTAACAGTGTAAACTTTGGGGGAGCCCATTACCACAGTCCTGGTGGTGGTGGTGTCTGTCTTCCTGGCTGGACTGAACTCTGATACCTCCATCCTCTTCATCCCGGGATCCCTGGAAGGCACCTCATAGAAGCCGCGCTAACTGATGGATTCCGAGTAACGTTTGCGCGTTGACTCTTCTTGTCCTCCACGCTTGGTTCTCTCCACGACATTCCAAGAGACAGAATGGGACCAGCGAAAGGACTCTTGCCTCGCTTACTCGCAGTGGGGTCCTGACCAAACCAGACAGCAGCCCATGCAGGGCCTCGGTTTCCCCATATGTAGAACAGGCGGGTGGGGGATCATGGTGTCCTGCAGCCTGGACTTTCTTGGAGTTGAAGATTCTCCCCAGCAGTCTGCCTGCTCCTCTTCTCCTTCACAGTTATTCCTTCTGTCAGAGGCTGCTGGCTCTCCACCGCAACGTGTCCTCTTCTTCCTTAGCCACGGGCTGCCCAACCAGAGGCGACATTTCCTTTGTCGCTGGGCGAGGCCCTGCGATTGAATTCTTACCCATGTAATGTGAGCAGAAGTGAGGTGACCCTCTTCCAAGTCTAGGCCGTAAAACACTGGACGCGTGCTCTTCTGTCCTCTCGTTCCTTTCCTGTCAGATAAAACCTGGGCTTCGCAGGACCGTGCTGATGGAGACAGTGCACTAGAGGAAGGTGGGACAACAGCATGGAAGGAATCCGGGTCCCTGAGTGAAGGCCGGGAACAGCCTGGGGCCAGTCTACACCACTCCCCCATTCCTGGGAGAAAGCGGAACTTTTGCTCTAAGTCCCTGATGTTTTTTCCCTCTTTTAAAACAGCTCAGCATTCGCCCCAAGGATTCTGCATTGCCCACCCCTGTACTCCATCTCCTTCTTTATGCCCGTTTCTCCAGGCCTGGCCTCCTTGCTCTCTCCACGCAGATGCCCTTGGAAAAGCTGCAGTGTGTTAGGCAGTTGGTGGAGACACAGCTCAGTCGGGCAACAGTCTGTCTGTAGATTCTAAGAATTGCCAGCTCTTCTAACAACCGAAGCCCTCCCTGTCTCCACACTGAGATGGGGCTTCTCTGTCTTTGCTTTGGGCAGTCATCTCTGAGTCTGTGCAGGACCAAACAAACCTCCCCCTCTTCCTGCTGATCAATCCTGCCACCCTGCTCCCCCGCCAATAACCCAGGTAAAGCCTGCACTTATCACTCTGGCCAAAGTTGCTTCCCATCCTGCCTCCTGAGTTCCCCTTATCTTCGAGCAATATTGCTCATTTCTTCAGCCCCAAGGCTGGAGGCTCCCTGGGGATGGGGACTGGGTCCTATTTCATGATTCCGGCCCATGGTAGGTGTTTCAGGAGTGACTTAGTTCATTTGGGCTGCTGTAACAAAAATACCATAGACTGGGTGGCTCAACAACAGACATTTATCTTGCACCATCTGGAGGCTGGGAAGTCCAGGATCAAGGCGCTGGCAGATTTGGTGTCTGGTGAGAGCCTGCTTCCTGCTTCATAGACGGCCGTCTGCTCACTGTGTCCTCACATGGTGGAAGGGGCAGGGGAGCTCTCTGAGGTCTCTTTTATAAGCGCACTAATCCCATTCGTGAGGGCTTCACCCGCATGATCATTGGGGATTAGGATTTCAACATACAGGGGAATTTTGGGGACAGAAACCTTCAGTCTATAGCACCAGAGTGTTTGTGAATGGATCCTCCTCCTTCTAGTCCTCCCACCAGGGATCCAGACCTCGTTCTCCAGCAGATAGAAGAGGCTGATGTGCAGCATCCTCCCAGCTCAAAGCCTTGGGTCCCCAACAGTCATCAGTCATCTCTTCCTTGTCTCCAGAGGTGAAATGGTCACAACTGCCCTGACTTCATGTGCAACCTTGGGCAAGTTACTTAATGTCTCTGAGCCTCAGTTTCTTCATCTGAACAAGGAATGTGTATTATAATCGCTGCCCTTTCTACATCTTAGGGTGTCCTTAAGAGTTGAATGTGTGTGAGGGTGCTCGAAGCACTGCAGTAATTGCCTTGGGTTGGCTTCCTCAGAAACAGACTCTGAGATGTGGTTTACATGCGGGAGGCTCTTGGGGAGTGCTCTCGGGAACATCACCTGTAGGGGAGTGAGAGAAGCGGGATAGGCGGGGGGGAGAACTTGAACTGTGATGCAGTTGCTCCAGAACATCAGCTGATCCCGTGGGGAGCTCTGGAGCTGGGATGTCCCTTCAGAGACGTCCTAAAATGAGGCAACGGCCTTTCTTTCCCCATATCTAGCAATCACTGGATGCAAACTGGTCTTGGGGAAGTGGAATAACCTTGAGTGAGGGGGCTCCGTTTGGCGGGGGCAATGGCCTCAGAGGGACTCAGCTGGGAGCTGTCAACCGCCAACACTCCCAGCAGCTGGGGGAGCACATTCCTCAGCTCCGGAAGGGGACATTTAGGTGGCGCCCCACAGGATCCACTACAACAATAAAATTAATAGCCCCTGCCTCTGTATCAATAACCATGACAGTAATAACCTGTCACAAATGTACAGTCTTAACAGAGTAATTCACAGCCATCATCTTATGACTTCCTCAAAGCAATCTTCTGAGGTAAGTAGGGTGTGAATTTTTAACCCTGTATCTGAGGTGAGGGACCTGAAGTTCAGAAAGGTTAGTGTGCTGGGCAATGTCTGCTGCCTCTGAGCTCCACCCCTACCCTTCCACATGCTCCTCTGTGTTGCAAGGATGGGAAGCCTACAACGTACATTTCTCATACTGTTTCCCTTTGGGTTCTGCCGTGGTGGAGGTGAAAGTAGGTCGAGTGGGCAGATCATACATCGTTGAGTCCATCCCAACATTCCTGTCTCCCTAGTTAGGTACAAGGGCTCTTCAGGTAGGTTACGGAAAGATCCTGCAACTCCTCCCCCAGCCCCCCCCCCCACTAGACTAGTCACCGTGCTGTAAAATGGATGGGTCTCGGAGAAGGATTGTGTTTTATTGTGAACTCCATCAGGTGTGACTCAAACTGCGGTTTTATGGGATGTGGTTTCTTCGTTAAAGCAAATCGGCACAGTCTCTGTCACTTTGTATTCAGCTCTCGGTATGGAAAATGTTGTTCTTGGTGTCAGTTAGTAAGGACCACCAAAGGCCATTTGCTTTTACTCGGCAGGGCAGCTGGATATCTTCACTTTCTTACTGTAGGGCTCTGTCGGCTTTTCTGTTCTCTGTCATAGTCTAGTCTGTAGAGACCTTGATTATCCCGACGTCCCCGTCACGAACAGTGACCCACTACATTGATGCCGTCATGCCGTACCCAGGGAGCAGGAAATGGCAAGGACCCCAGATGCTGTAGTAAGACCCAGGCATGCCAGAGGGTGGTATATAAACCCCATGAACATTCAGAGGCCTGGCACCTTGGTGAAGTTTCTCGCGCCCCAGGGGTTAGGAAATGTCAAGTTATCCCCTCTGAGTCAAAGACAAGTTGCTGCACCTACTACAAGAAAAAAGCATAGCAATTGCTGGCTCTCTTTGGTTTTGGGAGGCAATATACACCCATTTGTGTGTGCTGCTCCAAACCATTGACTGACTAACCCAGAAGAATGCCAGTTTTGAATGGGTCCCAAGGCAGATTCAGGCTGCAGTGCAAGATAGTCTGCCAATTGATCCTTATGACCAGCAGATCTAATGGTGTTTAAGTCATCTGTGAGATAAGCATGCTTCCGGGAGCCTCCAGCAAGCCCTAATCGGAAAATGTCAGTGCCCACGCCCAGGATTTGCAACAAAGTTGTGTCCTCTTCTGCAAATAACAGTTGTCCCACTGAGAAATAGTGTCTGGCTTGCTACTGGGCCCTGGTAGAGACTGAACATCTGACCACGAGACACCAAGTGACTGTGCGACCTGAGCTGCCCACCATGAATTGGGTGTCATCTGATCCGTCAAGCCATAAAGGGAGGCATGCACAACACCATTCTGTCGTCAGGTGAAAGCGAAACAGCTCAGACTATGTCACCTATTCCTGCCACATCGCCACCTCTCCCTCAGTTAACACCTAAGGCCTCGTGGCAAATTCCCTATGATCGATTGATGGGAGAAGAAAAAGCTCAGGCCTGGTGCCAACTGGAAATGGATGGTTGCGGCACCACAGGAATGCCCTGAAACACACTGGAGAAGGGAAATCCTTTCAGCGAACAGGACTTCAAGCAGTATATATGGTTGTCCGCTTTATCTAGGTGGAGACAGAAATCCAGAAATATGGATCTACACATATTCATGGAACGGATGGTTTGGCCAGATGATCAGGAACAACGGAAAGAACAAGATTGGAGGATTGGTAACAAGGGGGTCTTTGGGAGAAGGCATGTGGATGGACCTCTAACAACGGGCATAGAAGGAGAGGATATTTGTGTTCTATGCGGATATTCCCCCAAAAAGTACTTGCTGCAGAGGAGACTCAACAAATAGATGGACAAGATGATTGGTTTTGTAGATGTAGGTCATTTCTTTTCCATAACCGCCCTAGTGCTTGCTTAATAGGCTCATATACAAAATAGCCCTGGTAATCGAGCTAGAAGTTACTAGTGGATACAACAACATGGACTGCAAGACTGATTTAGTTAATACCACTACTGAGTGCCCAACTTGCACAGAATTCCTGATGTGGCACCATTGGAACTAGCCACCTAGTGGCAAGTTGATTACACTGACCCCTTCCATCATGGAAGGAGCAGCAATTTGTATCTTCTGTAGATAGATTTGCCTTCTTTGACCATCGCATCCGTGGATACCTTGGTTCCAGTCTTGGTATTCCATACAACATTGCTTCTGACCAAGGAGTTGATATTACAGCAAAAGAAATACAGCAGTGTGATTATACCTATGGAATTTTCTGGTCTTACCATGTACTCTATTATCTAGAAGCAGCTGGACTCATAGAACATTGAAATGGCCCATGAAGACTCCATTATAGTGCCAGCTGTGAGACACTGTCATGTTGGGGTGCTGTCCTACAGGATGCAGTATGTACCTTGTACCAACCACAGTGCTGTTTCTTCCACACCCAGGATACGTGGATCTAGCAATGCTGAGGTGGAAATAGGAGTGACTACTCTCACTATTGCACAAAATAACCCGTTCACAGAAATGTTGCTTTCTAACTGGTGTAGCCTCTGTGGAAAACAGTATGGAGATTCCTCAAAAAATTAAAAATAGGAATACCTTATGAGCCAGCTATCCCACTACTGGGTATCTATCCAAAGAACCTGAAATCAACAATCCAAAGAGGCTTATGCTCCCCTATGTTCATTGCAGCATTATTCACTATAGCCAAGACATGGAAGCAACCCAAGTGTTCCTCGACTGATGATTGGATAAAGAAGATGTGATATATATATATATATATATATATACGATGGAATACTACTCAGCCATAAAAAAGAGACAAAATCGTCCCATTTGCAACAACATGGATGGACCTGGAGGGTATCATGTTAACGAAATAAGCCAGACAGAGAAGGACAAACACCACATGATTTCACTCATATGTGGAAAATAAACTAACACACGGACAGAGAGAACAGTTTGGTGGTTACCAGGGAGAAAGGGGTGGGGGGTGGGCACAAGGGGTGAAGGGACGCATTTATGTGGTGACTGACAAACAATGACGTACAACTAAAAGTTCACAATGTTATAAACTATTATGACATCAATTAGAAACCAATTAAAAAGATGTTGCTTTCCATTCCTGGAGCTTTGGACTTTGATGTCTTAGAGACTATAGTCCCCAAGGGAGGAATGCTTCTACTGAGGAGCACATCAATTGAATTAGAAGCTCAGACCGCCACTCGGCCATTTGGAGCTCCTCCTACCATTGAAACTACAGGCAAAGAAGTAGGTTACTCTGCTGGTTGGGGTGATTGGTCCTGATCACCAGGGGCAAATTGGGTTGCTGCTACAGTGGTGGCAAGGGAGACTATGTATGGGAACTAGAGGATTCTCTGGGGTGCCCCGTAGTACTTCCATGTCCAATAGTAAAAGATTAATGGAAGACCACAGCAACCCAAGAATCACCAAAGTCTAAACCATTTCGCCAGCGAAAATACCCCAACCATGAGGTCCTGGCTAAGGGCAAAGAGAATGTAGAATAGCTAGTGGAAAAAAAGAGAAATTATAAATATCAACAATGTCCTTGGGATCAATTACAGAAATGAGGACTGTAGCAGCCATGAGTATTTCCCTCCTTGCTTCTTGTGTATGTGGGCACACTGTATAAAAGCAATGCTGGTGATGGTTGAATTTACATTTTAATCTGTGTATTACTGTATATTTAGGTATACCTGTGATCTCTAGAACCAGAGGAGGAACGAGAAGAGAACCCCACATCATCCAGAGTGGCGTTACTGACTGACGGGGCTTCGTGAGGCTCGTTTTTGGAGACAGGGTGTTCGCCTGCCTCTCAGGAGAGCCGTTGATCCTGTTAGAATTAAGTGTGATGTTCTGGTTCTCGAGTGGAGTGAATTATGAGTGGGAGGGTCTGTGCGGATGTCTGAGTAGCCGAAGGAGTGGCCAGTGCCAGATGGTGCCTCTGGTCTCTGAGTTCCACGCTTGCCCTGTCTTGGCCCTGGCTACTTTTTCATCTTGATGCAAACGTGGGCAAATTCTTATACATTTTTGAAAAATAAATAAAACTATGCCTTATGTTCCACAGATTATACTCCTGGTTTAATGTTCTCTGGGCATTTTAACGTTTTTCCCTCTGGGAAGTTGTGGGGGCATGTGCCCCAGGTGCCCCCTGAAGGTCCACGTACAGGTTAACGGGAGCGAATGGTCGTGGACACGCTCTGTAAACCGTGAAGCACTGTGTCCCAGCGAGGTGGGTTTACATCAAGGTGAGAACTTTGCAAAGTCTATCCAGAAGCCATCCCCACAGCCAGCGGCTTGAGACCTGAACTCAACTCTTGCTTGCTCTTGTGGGGCACTGAGTCTGAACCTCAGGTCTCCACCCCGCTGCCCCGAACTTTTGGAAATGAGAGCTTGATGGACGACACAGCTTTAGAAATGAAAAGCAGCTGCTCCTCCTGGATGCTTTATTGGGGCTTTCAGTGGTGTCTGAGCGTGAGTGGCAGTGACACCGGGACCCTCTCCCAACGTGCAAAAGGCACGGGAAAGTGATACACAACCAGGATGGCCAGCATGGATGCAGAGACCCCCCTGCATGGCATGGTGGGGCACGGGGGGAACCCCATGAGTGATGGGAAAGGTGGGCATTAAAGGAGATGGCTTTGGCGGAGGTTAGGAGAGGGATCGAGGTCCATCCACCTCCAGACCCACACCTGCACTGGGGCTGGGGCTGACCTTCTGAGAAAAGGTCAACATGGCTTTTACTGAAAGTCTTCCTCACATGATGGGAAAACTCAACTCCAGGTGGGAAGAGGATGATGGATGCTACCCTCAGGGATTACTGGTAAAAATGCCAAACCAAACACACTCGCTAAATCAAGAGGGAATGAGAGAGTGGGCTTGTGGTGTCATCCCAGACATGGCCTCGTGGTTGGGTGCCGCTGCCTTGGCTCCAGGCAGTGCTGTCTCAGTCCACGTCCAGGAGAAGAAAGAGGGCCCTTCCGATCTTCAGGGGCCTCCCGTGGGGTCTCCGGGTCTCCAGCCTCACCCGGAGGTACCACTTAGAAGAGTCGAGTCCTGATGTTGGCTTTGTCTTGTGGAAGAATTCCCTGGGCAAGAGGGAAGGGGAGGCAAGGGGTCAGGCCCTCCAAGCCCCCAGCACCTCCCAGAATCTGGGCCCTGGTGGATGAAATGGCCTGGGACTCACCTCAGATCCTAACCAGTCCCCACAGTTCCATCTTGAGAGCTTGGATCAAAAGCAAAGGCATTTGTGTTTTGTTTCTGTTCTCTCTCACACTCACTCTCTCCTTTAGTAGAGCCATGGCCTCAACTCACGGCATTGGCGACATCTACTTCTAAACTATGGAATGTTTTCACATTGACGATAGAATTACTCCAGACAAGGGGCGGGGATGGGCTGTCCAGTGTTCATGAGACAGTGCGTTACTGAGAGCTCGTGAGAATCACGCAGCACAGACACCGACAGTCAGACACCAAGCCCGGGCCCGGCTCTAGATGTATTTTTTCTTGAGGTACCAGTAGGCAAAGTAGCCCATCCCGCCCAGGGAGCCCATGAGGAAGGACGCCCCAAAGAAAGATGGGGGTTTCCGCTTGACCAGCCGGAACGCGTTGGGGATGACGGCCGACAGCAGGGTGGTGTGGATGTCACCGAGAACTTTCCGGAAGGCAAAGCGCTTCTGGACCCTCTCAAAGAAGGACTGCAGGTTGGGCCGGCTGCCATCTTCCCAGTATTTCTTGGACAGTCCCAGGAACTTGAGGCGGTGCAGGGTGGCCCCCAGGAGGACGTCAGCGAGGGTGAAGGCACAGCCGCAGAGCCACAGCTCACATTTCTGGCCTAGAGTGGAAGAGAGAGGAGACAGGACGGGAGGGATCAGCTTTTTTCCCCCCTACACTCTCTCTCGCTAACTCCTCCGGCTTTCGTCCGCCTGCCACAGTGTTTCCCCAAGATCGTCCGCTCCTGTGCAACTTCAGTGATTTCTCCATACACTTATACTACCTCTATTATTATTATTTTTCTTTCAGTCAACTGACTTAAGTGCAAATACGTGTATTTAAACCCTAGAGTCATATATCCAACTGCCCATTTTACAGCTCCACTTGGCTGTCCAGGACGCATTTCAAACTTGACATGTCCAAAACTGAATTCCTGACTGTCACAAACCCACCGCCCTCATCCCCACGTCAGTAACAGCACCTCCATCCTTCCAGCCACTCAGGCCAAGGGCCTCAGGCCACGTTGAACTCGACTCTTTCTTTCATACCCCACATAGAATTTGTCAGCAAGTCCCATCAACTTTATCTTGAAAAGACCTCCAGGGTTTGACGTCGCCTCCACTGTTACCATCCTGGTCCCGACAACCGTTATCTCCCACCTGAATTAAAAAGTCTCCCTGCTTCTGCCCCTGACTCCCTAGAGTCCATTCTCAGCACAGCGGCCAGAGGGATCCTGGTAAAACTTAAGTCAGATTGTGTCACTTGTCTCTTCTCGAAGCCCTCTAATAACTCCTTGTCATGGTCAGAGTAAAAGCTGAAGCCCTTTCTGACCCTGGATTCTACTTCTCTCCCCCTTAACTCACTCTTTTTCAGCCACACTGGCCTCCTTGTGGTTCTTCATTCCAGGCACGTTCCCACCCCAGAGCCTTTGCACTTGCTGTTCTCGCTGCCTGGGACACTCTGCCCCAACATAGCCACAAGGCTTACTCCACCAGCTTCAGATCTTTGCTCAAATGCCATCTTCTAGGGGGCTTCATCCATCACCCAATTAAAATTGAAACCCCAATCCCAGCAGTCGCTATCCTCCTCCCCTGCCTGGTTTTCCTCCATACGATTTATCCCCACGATTACACCATATATTGTGCATACCCATTTCGTTTATTGTCTGTCACCCTCTACCAGAATGGAAGCTCCATGAGGGCAGGAATTTTAGTCTGTCTTGTTTGCTGCTGTGTCCCCTGTGCCTAGAACAGTGCCTGGCTCACTACGTCTTTACTGAATGACTGATGAATGAAAAAAGAAACTGTATCATTAACAGTATCATTTGCCACAAACTATATGCGATGATAAAAGTATAACAAAAACAAAACAAGGCTATTAAATTTCAGCTGGATGCTACTGCTCGCCAAAAATCTCTGAGCTCAAGACTTGTTTTGTTTGTTTGAAGAAAGGGGCAGATATTAACACATTGCCCCTTTCTAGGGGTTAACTACTAGCATCATACTCCTACTCTTTCTTTAATCAAAAGAATTGAAAGGAGAATAATTCTCACTATGTGGTTTTATGTTATTTATCGCCATGGTCACGTGCCATCTAAAATTAGCCCATGTATTTAGGAAACACTTGTTTGTGCAATATATTTCTCCCAGTTGTTTAGACCTGAAATTCTGGAGCTCTTTCGGTCTCCTCCATCACCTCAATTCTCCCCACTGACTACACCTTGATACCCACGTTCCTTTGCCTGGCTTTTAAGCCGTTTCAATAGTTTAGCTCCAATAGACTTCTCTAATCTTGACTTCTCATGAATTGCCCACCTGCGCACACTTCCCCCCAAAGCAAGTCACACCCATTTCAGCCTCTGGGCCTTTGCCCCTGCTGTAGCCCATGCCTGGAGTGCTCTCTCTCCCCCTCCACTTCCTGTGAGGCCTGCTTTCCTGGGAAGCTTGCTTTTGCACCTTTGAAGAGGTGTTTCTTTCGGTTCCGAAATTCCATGAATTTAATGCCCCCCACCGTCAAAGCCTGAGCCCCCCTTTCACTCTGTGTCCTCTTGTTAATTCATTCATTCATTCACCCAACAGCTGTTTATCTAGTAGTATGTGCTGGGCATGAAGACATGACAGACACAGTGTCTTCCCTCAGGAGGCTCATGGCTTCACGGGAGGAGGAGGCAAAGTGTAATGAAGTCCCTAGTCAGAAGTTCTTCTTGAATACGTCACCTTCAAGATGCCCATTAGACATCTGAGGGGAGATGATGAGTCAGCAATTAGGGTTACAAACACCTAGTTCAGGGACATGTCATCCACATGGAGGTGACATGCCATCACTGAGGGTATGAGTGTAGACAGATCTGAGAATAGGACCAAGGAGCGAGCTTTGGGGGTTCAAGATTTAGATGTTGTGCAACAAGGAGAAACCAGCAAAGGCGCACGAGAAGGAGCAGCCTGTGAGGTAGGAGACGACCCAGGAGAGTGCAGTGTCCCGGAAGCCAAGATAAGGAAGTGTTCCGAGGAGAGAGTGCTCAGCTGTGTTCAAATGCTGAGGAGAGGCCAAAGAAGAGGAGGCCTGAGAATCGGTGACTGCATTGGGCGACTGGTGACCTTGACACGGGCAGCTGGACTGGATGCTGACAGTGAAAGCCTGGCTGGAGGGACTTCAAGAGAGAAAGAGCGGAGAGGAATTGGAGACGGTGAGCAAAGATCACCCTTTCAAGGAGTTTTGCTCTAATGGGAAGGATACGCCAGTAATGTGAGACAGGTCAAGAGTGTTTTTGTAAGCTGGGAAGAAAAACCCAGCATGTTGATGGGAATGACCTAGTAAAAGAGGGGAAACGATTCTACAGGAGAGAGTGGAGAGAATTACTGATGTGACGTCCTTAAGTGGATGAGCGTGGACGGCATCTAGCACACAAGGGGAGGGACTGGTCCTAGCTAGTTCAAGGACAGTTCATCCTTGGTAATAACAGGGAGTGTGGGTACCGGATTTCATCAAATCTAAGCTGCCATCAAATGTAAGACATCACCCTAGAGAGAACAAGTGATGCCAATTAAACTGTTGATTGTGAGAAACATTCCAATTTCAGAGATGTTAAGATGTGATTTAACAAAGATGCATCTTAGAATTGATAAGATATGGTGTATGTATGAACACTAATGCTGGTGGGTGGGTAGCTGTGGGGGCCAGGGCTGTGAAGATCTTTTCCTAGTGCTTTGATTTTCTCAGTGATGTAAAAAGAAAGTGTCAGTTGAGAGTGAGGATGTGGGGCAAGTGGCTGGAGGGTTGAGGAGAGAGGAGAAGGTATTAAGTAGTCATCTGGAGAGGGGACAGTGGGCGGCCTAGGGCAGCAGGAAGGCCATCTAAGGCTAGTGATCATGAATGCAAAGCGAGACCAGCCAGCACCCCGGTGTGTTTCTCCAGCCACATTTAGGTTCACAGGTGCAGGCACAGAACACGTGGAGAGTTGGGTTTAATCAAGTTTGAAGTTTTGCAAAGTACGATGAAGCAAGAGAAGGGCAAGGGAGTGGAAGGTGCAGGCAAGGGAGTACTCATAGTGAGGGGTCAGGGAATTGCCGCTAGGCACAGAGGGAGGTGAGATCCTGATGGGGGTGAGGGACAGTGAACAGAGGCAGGATCAAGGGGTGGAAGTCCCCAGGTCAGACTGGATGGGTGTAGACAGCTTTGAGAACAGGACCAAGGACTGAGCCTGGGGCACGCCAAGGTGTAGATATTGGGCAACGAGGAGAAACCAGTGAAGGCGCATGAGAAGGAGCAGCCTGTGAGGTGGGAGACAGATCAGGAGAATGTGGTGTAATTTCCTTAATCCTCACAACAACCCCATCAAGTAGGTGCGTTTATATCCCCATTTTACAGATGAGGAAACTGAGGCACAGAGAGGTTAAGTAACTTGGTCAAAGCCACGCAGCCAGTAAGTGGCACAGCAGAGTCTGGATTTGAACCCAAGCCATCTGGTTCCAGAGTCTGTGCTTGTAACCACTACATTAACCACTGCAAATGAACATGGGCAAATGCGTGTATCTCCACAGACACCCAGGCCCCTTTCAATAGGTGCATTCTTCACTGGGGTCTGTGTGCAGATCTGTCTACATGTCTGCATCATGCATGGTGTGTATGTTTACCCACGTGTATGCCTGCTCAAAACCATGCAGCTGATTGCAAATATGCACGTGGATATCCGCACCCATGGGCGTCTGTGTCCGTGTGGTGTGGGGATTACCACATGTGTAACTGAAGTGTATGCCCACGTCCATTTGGCTGTTTGCCTGCAGACGATATTCACAAGCATGTATATGAGAGTCACTATTTAAGAATGTCCATGCCTATTTTTGCATGTATGTGCACGTGTAGCTATTTGGCTGGCATGTCGCCAGAAAGCTTGACCCCTTCGGTTTCCCCTCTCCTCTAGCTGTGCAGTCACGGCAATCCCCAGCCCTGACGAACCCCATCTTGTGCCCTCTCTGAGTCTGCCAGCTGAGTCTGCTGCAGACAGTTACACTGACCAGTTAAGCTTTAAATTTATGACCACAAAGCCCAAGAGGGCACTCGGCGCGACCTGGGTCCTGCAACAGCTCTTGAGTGGGCTGGCTTCCCCGCTCCCTGCAGAGACAGTCGTACGTCTTTCATCTTCCCTCCTCACACCTCTCAGTTCTCTCTCAGCTGATGATGTCCCCTCATGCTTCATTCAGGAAACAGGAGCCTTCAGGCATGAAAGCCCTCACTCCCCACATGAAAGCCACAAACCCAGGCACGTGCGTTTGCCTTCTGCCACCCCGCTGACACAATGGAGGGTGTGATCCGCCTACTCTCAAGGCCAGTCCCTCTGCCGTTCCCTGCATCCATCGGCTGCACATCTCCCCTTTGCCCGTCTAGACCCACTCGCCTCCCTTCTCCATGCTGCTCTGTGGCACAGGAGGCCGGCTTGGTGGATGCCCCAGTGGGTTTGGTCACTGGGGAGCAGAGGCAGGAGACAGGAAGGTGGAGAGTGAGGTCAGAGTCTTACTTCCCTGTTTCCTCTCTGCAGTCGCCATGGGCTGGTGGTGGCCCACGACTGAAAGTCACAGCCCCTGCCAGGTAGCCCTCTCCACCCGCCTCTCTGTCCAGGTCCCTGAAACTGCTCCCACCCCTCACCTCCCCAGGCCGGGAGACTGCACTTTTCCCGTGGCTCCCCTGCATCCTGCCCGCATCTTTGTAAACAGGCCTTGTGTTAAGCCCTCTTAAACTTACCCAATTTGAGGGTGCCCTCTGTTTCCTACGGGGATGCCGCCTGAACCACGCCCCTCCTGTCCTCTCATGGACTTTGCGTCATCGGTCCTGCGTCACTGATTTCTCCTTTCCGCTGGGCCGTTTCCGCCAGCCTGAAAACACACTCTTGTGTCTCCTGTCCTAAAAACATCCCTCCCTTCACCCTGCATCCTTCTGCAGCCACCACCCCATTTCTCTCTTCCCTTCTACAGCTACACTTCTCAGAAGGTTTGTCTACACCTGCCGTCTTCATTCCTCACCTCCCATTCACTCTGCAGCCTTTTGCCACCATGTTTCAAAGAAACCCCTCTTGGGAAAGTCACCAGCAACAGCCATGGGACAAAATCCAGGGGACACTTTCCTATCCTTGGTTTACTCAGCCTCCCGGCAGCATTTGACACTGTTCTCCCTCCTTAAAACACAATCCTTTCGGGGTTTCTACGACAAAAGGGCCTTCACACCTCACTGGCCACTCTGTCTTGGTCGGCTTTGCCGGCTCCTCGGCCTCTCTCAGTGTGGGGGACCCTCAGAGCAGGTGTGGTAGTTTTAAAATACACCCGCAAATTACTTGATACTTCTCTCTTTGGTGGAGCCCAGTTTTCCTCCCCTTGAAGATGGGCTGTATTGTGTGACTTGCTTCTAGTGAAAAGAATGTGGCAGAAGTGACAGTGACTTTCAATGGTAGGTCATAAAGGGCATTGTGGCTTCTGCTTCTTCCCTCTCTCTGGGACCACTTGTTCAGGGGAAAGCCGGCTGTCATGTTGTAAAGAAATTCAAGCAGCCCCACTGAGGAGTCCGTGTAGTGAGGAACTGTGGTCTCCTGCCAACAACCAGTGGGGAACCAAGACCTCTAGTTAAGAACCAGGTGAATGCGCTGTCTTGGCAATGGATCCTCCAGCTCAAATGACTTCACCCCCAGCCAACAGCTTGAGTGTGATCTGCATCACGCAACCCTAAATTAGAACCACCCAGCTAAGCTGCTCCAGAATTCCCGATCCACAGAAAATGGTGATATAATAAGTGTTTTTTTGTTTAAGCCACTAATTTGGGGGCAATTTGTTATGCAGCAATAAATAGCTAATATATCAGGTCTTGATTCCTCTTTCTGTCTTTCACCACTCTCTCCCTAGATCAAAGCATCCAATTCTCAGCTTTAAACACCATATATATGCTGAAGACTCACATCTCTATCTCCAAATCGTGACCTCTCCTTTGAAAGGCAAACTAGAATATCTAATGGTTTATGTGACACCTCCTCTTGGGTGTCCCACACTGAACACTCGGTTCCCCCTGCCCATATCAGGGAAGGGTGCCACTCAGGAGCTCAGACAAAACCCCAGGAGTCATCTTTGACTCCTTACTCTCTCCAACCCATTCAACCACTCAGCAAGTCTCTGTCCATTTTTTCTCCCAAATCTCTCTCAAGTCCATTCACGCCTCTTCATCTCTGCTGACACCACCTCAGTGCAAGTCACCTTCCTCTCACCTGGGCTGCCATGACAGCCTCCCATCTGTTTCCCTGGAAACCCATTTTCACAGCAACCAGAGTGCTCTTAAAATCAGAACACTTCGCCCCTGTGTAGATTGCAAAAATGGCCACAAATTCCTCCCATTCCTGCACACACGCCCCTGTGCAATGTGGCTGTGCTGCTCCCGCCATCAAGAGACGGGGTCTCACCCTCCACCCCTTTAATCCAGGCTTTGCCATGTCACTTTGCTTTCACCACTGGGACTTGAGTAAACACGATACAAGCAGAGGCTTGAAGAGTGTTTAAACGCATGCCGGGTCTTAGCTCTCTTCCTGCTCTCGGTGACCCTGTGAACACCACCTTATAAATGAGCCTGGGTGAGCCTGCTGGGTGATGAGCAACAGGTGGCCCACTTACTCCCACTGGCCCTGCTGAGAGCCAGCCAGCCACTAGTCATGCCGGTGAGACCACCGACTGCCAGCTGGCCACAAACGCAAGAGAGAAGCCAGCCATCCCCATGTGGGACGGAGACAAGCCGTCCCAGCTGAGTCCAGCCCAAACTGCCAAACCACAAAAAGGTTCTTCTTTTAAGTCACTCATATCTGGAATTTATTTGTTATGCAGCAAAAGCTAACCGATACATTCCCCTCTCAAAACCCTCCAAGGATTTCTCGTTGGAGGGATTCTATGTAGTATAAAATCTAAATTCTAAATATAGGTCCCTGCTCTCACCTCTTTCTCTCTAGCTCTCTCCAACCTCACTCATGTCACTCTTCTCATTGTCACACACAGGAGCCAGTTTCTTGAGACTTCCATTACCCCCCACCTCCATGGTATTCCCTCAGTCTGGGACACGCCTCTCCTGGTTCTTCATAGGTTCACTAGGCTGGCTCCTTCGTATCCTTCAAGTCTTATTTTAAATGTCACCTCCTCAGAGAAGCTTTGTCAGATTTTCCCTGCTCATTTTACTCTCGATCTTAACACTTAATCCTTGTTTGCAATTCTGTTTTTACTTATAGGATTTATTTGATGAATGTCTTTCTCCTCCACAAGACTGTAAACTCCATAAGAGTGAGAACAATGTCTTGTTTTTACTGGCACATAGTAGCTGTTCAATAAATATGTGAATACATGAATGAAAAAGGATGGTAATAATAATTTTTAAAACTGCTATTTCTAGAACATTTTACCTTGAGCCAGGCTCTGTGGAAAGTGCTCGACACTCACCATCTTCATGAACCCTCATGACCTCCTTAGGAGTGAGATTCTATCATTAGCCACATTTTGTAGATGAGCTCAGAGAGGTGACGTGAGTTCCACAAGGTCACAGAGCTAGGAGGTGGTCCATCAGGAACCTGCATCAAAGTCATCTGGCTCCATGCTAGGGGTGGAGTCTTAACTGTGACATTATAATACCTCCCAACCCCGGGCTCTGACCCACAAGGGGAGAAGTGGAGAGTGTGAGTGTTCCCCCCAGGCAGGTTTGGGGCACCCTTGTGGGTGAATGAGCTACAGAGACCACGTGAGCCCAGCCAGTCAGCCACCTCCACGGGCCTCTGCTGTTCCCCCAGCCCCAGAGGGACATGATGACTGCCCACATCTCTCCATCCCGAACAACCCCAGTCATCTTGCCACACTGCAATGCTGCCTCCCCTGGGAAGACCTCAGGACCAAAACAGAGAGTGGGGTCAGGAGGCTCCCAGTCTAGGGATCACGAGGAATGGGTGCCCACAGCTATTCTCCAGGACCATCAACTCTGGCCTCCATCGGTCAGACCCTGTGTCTCCCTTGATCATAACAGCAGCTAATATTTGCAGACACTTCCATTCCACGTGCCAGCAGTGTGCTTAGCCCCTTACATGCATTTTCTCATCAGTCCTCACAACAGCCCTGAGGTGCAGGCGCACATGTTATCACCTTTTACAGAACAGAAGAAGTGCCAGAGCTAGTACCTAAGAACTCAGACTCTGGGAGCCAGGGTTTGAATCCAGCCTCTACCACTTCTCTCTGTGTGACCTTGGGAAGGTGACCGAACCTCTCTGTGCCTTAGTTTCCTCATCTGGTAAGTGGAGTTACTCATATTACCTACCTCCTAGAGTTGTTACGGGGATTAAATGAGTTGAAATATGTGAAACACTTAGAACAGTGCCTGGCACACAGTAAGTGTTGTTAAATATATGAATTGTTAGGGGTCAAATTGTGTCCCCCTAAATCCCTCCAAAGTACGTGGAAGCTCTAACCCCCAGTGTGTCAGAATGTGACTGCATTGGGAGAAAGCGCCTTTAAAGAGGTAAGTTAAAATGAGGCCATTAGGGTGGGCCCTAATCCAATCTGACTGGTGTTCTTCTAAGAGGAGGAAATTTTGCCGCACAGACACCAGGGGTGCACACACAGAGGAAAGACCCTGTGAAGATGCAGCAGGAAGGCAGCCGTCCGTAAGTCAAAGAGAGAGGTCTCAGGAGAAACCAAACCTGCCAACACCTCGATCTTAGACTTCCAGCCTCCAGAACCGTGAGAAAATACATCTCTGTTGTTTAAGCCATCCAATCTGCAGCCCTCTGGCAGCCCTAGCAAATTAATACGTAAATGTGTGAGACATGCCTGAGAATTAAGGTCACCTCATGAGAGAACGGCAGAGCTGGGACTCTGTCTGTCCCCAAAGGCCAGTCTTGGAACCACCGTGCCTTTTGGCCCTGGGCCATCTTCTGTAATGGCTCCCCTAATAAGCACCCTCTCTGACAGAAAGGAGAAAGTGCCTCCTTGAGGTATGTATTATTTCTACTCACTTAACCATACCACGCTTTTTTTCCAGAAAAGATTTAAGGCAGCAGGCTTCAGTACACATGACAACGTCCCTGTTCAGGACTTGAGGTATCTGTGTGTGCTTTCTGCTGGAGGCCTCAGTTGTGAGAGCCTGGAAGAACACTGGACCCATCAAGGGGGAACTTGTTCTTGCCCTAACTTTGCTACTTATGAGCTGCGTGACCTTGAGCATGTCACTTCATCTCTCTGAGCCTCCATTTCCTCATCTGGAGAATGTGTGCCTTTAGCTGTCAGATGTATTAAACTAGTATGTTCCAGGCAATGTGCTGAGTGCCTTTAATTTTTACAAGAGTCCAACAAGATGAGGTTAAGGTTTTAAGTTGTATTATTACCCTCCCATTTTACAGATGAGGAAACTGAGGCCTCAATAGAGAAAGCAACTTGTCAAGCAACTTGTTGCACAGGCAACAAAGCTGGAACTCTGACTCAGATCTGTCTGACTCTAAACCCATCTTTTAGAACACCGCGCTCCCACCTTCCCATATACAGAGAGGCAGGTGTGTGTGTGTGAAGCTGTGAGTGGAGCAGTGCATGTTGCAGAGGCTCCATGCATTTGCATTGTTGAAGAGACAAGACTAACAGACCACCTAAAACAGAGCAAGATGGGAAGGTCCAGAATGAAATCTGAAGAAGGGTGGTGGCAAAGGTGGGGTGTAAAAGGAAAAAGGAGAAGAGTGGCGTGGAGAGGGTGCCGCAGGCTGGAAGAGCTGCAGGAGCAAATGTGTGGAGGTGGGAATGAAGCTGGCATGCCCAGGGCCCAGAGAAGAGAGCTGCATGAGCACAGGCAGAGTCAAGGTCAGAGAGTCTAAGGGAGCGTGGATGTCTGACTGCAGAACGAAGGAGCCATGATACATCGTTGAGCAGGGGAAGGTGAGATGGTGTGGTGTAGTGGTCATCACCACCACCACCACCATCAGCTTCACCAACTTTATTAAACACCTACTGTGTGCTAAGCACTGATCTAAGCACTCTACAGGTATTATTTCATGCAGTGTCTCAACATCTCTCTGTGGTAGATCTTATTATCCCCATTTTATAGATGGGAAGCTGAGGTCCAGGGAGGTGAAGTACTTGACCCATGGTCACTCAACTAGTAAGTGGCCAAGCAAGGCCTGACGCCATAGCCCATGATCCTAACCTCCTGGGAGGTCCTCTGAGATCTTTGGGCTCCAGCACCCACCTACCCCAGGGCCGGCACCCACCCTGGTTCTCGAGCTTTCTCTTCTCCAGCTCAGCCTCAATCTGGTCCAGCACCATGGCCAGCTCCCCGAGGATCTTCTTCAGGTAGCTCACATCATCATGCTCCAGGATCTTGGCCTGGGGGCAGGACAGGCAGGAGGCAGAGAAGCTGAGTTGGCTTCAGTAGAGCTGGGATGACCAGGGATGACCAGGGATGGAAGGAGCTTGGCCCAAACCCCCTTTGTCAAGCCCAGCCTCCAAATATCCCCTCAAGCGTAAAGGTTCCCTCACCATTACAAAGCACCCTCGTCTGGTGCTCACTGTCCTGTGAGCTTGGCTGTCCTGGCCAGATCGCTTTCATCGGGCTGGCACACTCACACACCAGATGCTGTGAGGTTGGTTGATCGGGGCTCATAGCTGCCCCTTCTCCAGAGAATTGCTCTTGGCCAATGACGAGCTGCCCGGAAATGCTTGCAAGGTTATCCCTCACCCCTCAGCCGCCCGCCAGGCAATCTTTAGTCAATGACCGACTGATATGGGGTATATAAAGTGCTGGCCCCTTACCTCAAGGTGGGTCACCTTTGTGGTACCACTTATGCTCCAGAGCTCCCTGTGGGATCAGGTGAACTGGGCCCCCTCCTCTTTCCCATCACTCCTGTCCTTACTGGGTTCTCCTCAGAGCACTCCCTCAACACCACACTTCAACAAGAACCCTGTCCAGTGCTCTGCTTTTAGGGTCACAACATAAGATAGGAGAAAACAGAGGCTCCAGGGGTACAGTGGCTTGCCCAAGGTCAAATAGCTAGTAAACCACAGAGGAGACAGGATTGGAAAAGCAAGCCAGTGGTGTTTCCATTTCATATCATCAGCTGATCCTCCACTTAGAACCAGCTTCTCCCAATTGTCCTCTTCCATGGAAGAGACAGTGGAGAACAGGGAGGGGAGGCCTGGGGCACTCACCATGAGCTTCTTCTGTTTGGAAAGGTAGGGCTCGGAGAGCTGGGGCTCCTCTTCGTGGTCCAATTTCATGAGGTCCGTGGTGGCATTGGCTAAATGTCCTGGGGAGAGAGTAGGGAAGGTCTCATTCTTCTGATACCCAGTGTCACCTCCATGCCTTCCCCCACAAACTTGGAGTAGGTCCCACCCAAACACTGGTCCAGGAAGTTACAATATTGAGAGCCAACATTTAGTAGGCACAACAGGCTGTGTGCACAACTGACAGATGAGATGCCAGCCTGCCCTCGGCTCAGGCTAGTGGGGTAGACAGACACATAAAGACATCTCTATGACACAGCAGACCAATCTGTAATGAAGAGTGCAGAGAACGCTGTGGGACCCAGAGGGGTACCTGCCTGGGGCACAGGTATCAAGAAAGCTCACTGAGGAGGACACTCTACTCTTGGGGATGAGTAGGATTTGGCAGAAATGGATACAAGTCTAAACTTGGACAAACTACATCAGCGAGTGTCTTCCCCAGCCCCACTCTGTAGTGAGGAAATGGGTTCAGAGAGGCTAAGTAATGTTCCACACTCGTAAATGACACGCAGCTTTCGAACCTGGCTCTCTCTGATTCTTGGTCTAGTGCTCATTCACTGTACCCACAAGGAAAAGCTTGTTTAATGCAAGAAAAACTGTAGGAGACGTTTGGTGTCTTGAAACTTCCACTTCTGGTGAGGCAACTTCCCTGAAGATTTAAGGACTTGATGACCCATCTCTCCTGGGAAAACTGGTCTCGATTCCAAAAAGGCAAGGGGGACAGAGGTGGGTCAATAATGGAATTCATGGCAGCACCTTGAGAATTATTCTTAATGGGAGAGAGGAATTGTCCTATAATCTAACTTTGAAAATCTCTGACTTTGAAAGCCTAACTATAAGCTGTGGGTTTTACAAGAGGAGGTAGAAATATTAAGTGAGATAAGATCCTGGGATCTTTTCTCTCATTGGGGTGGGATTTCTCTGGAATTTTTGGCCAGTAAGTCTGGGACATGGTGGGTCAAGTGTGTGGTGGTGCCCCAATCCTGCCCTGCCCTCTCCCCAGGCCCCAACTCCACTTGGACATTCCTTAGGCTCCTTGAACACATCCTGGCCTGACCGACCTCATCATCTTCCCTGCTCCACCTGCTCTGCCCCCGCATTCTCCCCAAACTGCAGCACCCTCTCCAACACTAGGCCAAGTCAGAGGCCTGGGGGTTGTCCTCAACTCCTCCTTCTCCCTCCTCCCCAAACAAGATAGTCCTAGGTCCTGTCAATTCTTCCTCCTTAATCTTTCTCATATTTAACTTCTCCCTTTCAACCCTCTGACTGTCCCTGTTAATCTCTTGCCTGGAGGATTTTGACTCACCCTCTGTCACCTGCATTCTCTCCCCTCCAAGCCCTTCTCTCTACTTCTGCCAGAGAGATCTTCCTCAAATGCACACTTGACCATGCCACCCCCTGCCTAAAACCCATCCCTGGCTCCTCACTGCCCTCAGATACCCAGCAGGATCCATCCTCTCCCCTCACTGACCTCATCTTTCATTGAGTTCCCCCAACTGTCCCTCTCCCCAGGTGGTAACATTACAGCCACTCCAAATGCTTGACATTCCCTGAATGTGCTAGACCATTCCAAGTTTCCAGGCCTTTGCTCCCACTCCTTCTTCCTCCTAGAATAGCCTTCTCCTGTATTCCTAAAAAATCTCCTTCCAGACCCAGCTCAAGATCACCTCCTCTATGAAGCCCTTCCTGATCCTCTAGGAGGTCTGACCACTCAGTGCCTTTGTCCTCCAGTGTACACTCTACAGATTTCTGCCAGGGAATGCAAACACACTAATCAAGCTGCCACTGCACAACTCCATTCACATTGCAGTCTATGTGAAAAGAGCCCAGTGGACTTGTGCAGTGCACACCCTGTACCGGTGTACATGGAGATTTTGATGTTAATGTACTTATCTCTGGATATATATGTCTCACATTAGAATTTGAGCTTCTGGAGAGCAGTGGCTATGTCAGATTCATCTCTGCTCCCTTAAAACCCAGTACGGTCACGCATCACTTGACAACGGGGATACGTTCTGAGAAATGCATCACTAGGCGATTTCGTCATTGTGCAAACGTCATAGAATGTACTTACACAAACTAGATAGTAGAGCCTACTATACATCTAGGCTATACGGTACTAATCTTACAGGACCACCATTGTATATGTGGTCCGTCATTGACCGGAACGTCATTATGTGGTACGTGACTGTACAGGCCTGGCACAGAACAGGAGCTCAGTGAGTGCTGAATGAATGAATGAATGAAATGAGTGAGTGAATGAGTGACTGCAATTGTTCAGCTTCTGCCCTCTGAGTTTTCACTAGTCACCACCCCATTTCTTGGCCAGATATAAACCCTGGTAAACACACTCCCAGATCTTTCAGCTCAGGGCTATATTAAGTCTCATTGATGTTTTATGAGTGTGAAGGTCAAATACAGCATCTTCTCTCTTGCCAGTCACTGGGGCCGCTCATGTGGCTCTCTTTAGACTCCAGGAGGGCAGACTAGGCCAGGGAAAGACCTTGGCCTGATTGGGGGTCACTGCAGGATGCTGTCTGCGTCCTGTGTGGTCCCTACCTCCCCTCCCCAGCTGGACTGGAGCCCTGAGATCCTCTCTGCATCCTCAGAGGAGGGAGCAGGCTGGGCTGGCTCTGGACCCGACTGCCTTCTCTATACTTTCACGTGGCGCAGGACAGGATGGGCGAGCACCTCCAGCCCCCAGAATCACTTAGGGACTGCCTCCACCTAGTCCGGGCCACCATCATTGCTCACCTAGATGAAGCCAGGACATCCTGACTGCCTGCCCCTTCTCTCTGTTGAGTGATCTTTGCAAAACGCAGACCTGATTGTGTCGCTTCCCATCACTGTTTCTCCACTGCTCTTTGGAAAGAATTCCAGCTCTCCCAGACCTGCTCCCCAGACTCACTCTTCCCCCTTGGGCTACACTTCAACCACACTGAACTTCTTTTGGTTCCCGGAACATAGCATGCCCTCTCCCACCCCTGAACCCGAAAGCATTCTCCCTCTCCTCCCTCTAACTCTTGGTCATCCTTGGATGCTGCTGCATTTCAGAAGCCTTCCACCACCCCAGGGGCTGGGACGGGCATCTTCTGTGGCCCCACAGCCTCCATGCTCCTCTTATCATAACACTGGTACTAGGTTAAAAATTTTTATATACAAATATCGAGTCATTATGTTGTACACATAAAACTCATATAATGTTATATGTCAATTATATCTAAACAAAAAAATTTCAATCAATCTGGTTTTGAACAGGTTATACATACATGTTTAAAAATTCAAGCAATATTAAAGAATGTGGAGTGAAAAGTAAACCTCTCTCCTCTTAATCTGCAGCCCCTTAGTTCTGCTCCCCAAAAGCAAGCACTACTGGCAGCTTCTCATGCATCCTTCCAGAAATACTATTTGCATTTGCAAGCACCCACTTAGCCCCGCTTAAAATATATTACTGATAGTATACGAGACGCTTTTTTTTGCCCTGCACCTTATTCTTACTTACTAATATATCTTAGAGAGCATTCCATATGCTTACTTCTTTTAACAGCTGCACAGTATTCCATTGTATGGAAATACTAGAATTTGTTTATCCAGTTCCCAGCTCATGGACAGCTGGGTTATTTCCAGCCTCTGCCTATTCCCACCTCTGCTGCCATGAATATCCTTGTACATACTTCTCGGTGCACACATCCACACGTAACTGCAGGGTAATCTCCGAGGTGCGGGCCTTTTTCTGTTTGATTTAGAGAGCCGGACTGCCCTCCTGAGAGGTGGCTCAGATTGACTTAGTCCCGCACTGTAATTACATGGTCGGTCACTTGTCTTTCTGCTTCCACAGAACTGTGACCCTAGACGGTAGAAGCTGTGACTGTCCCCATCTGTCCCCAGCCCCCTGCCCAGGGCCTGGGTTGTAGGAGACCTCATAAATATTGTTGACTGAATGGGGACAGGACAACATAGACAAATCCTGAGTCTTGTTGAAGGACACTGTAACAGGGCGAGATGGAGCCCCACAGCCTGCCCCCTCCCACCTTCGAACCTCAGCCTCATTCCTTTGAGAGGGAGGAAGTGACCATTTTCTGAGCATCTATTATCTACTTAGTATCGTCACACTTCGTCTGTCTAAAGGACCCCATGGTGTCTGCACACAGCCTGGACCAGAGTCTCTTAACAGTTGTTGATGGATAATCTGATTTAATCCAACCCCCATTTACTGGGTGCTGGAAACAAAAGGATGAACTAGGCTGTGGGCACGTCCAAGCTGGCAGTTAGGACAGTACATGAGTGATGCTTGAATCAGAAATCAGAGACCCCACGGGGGGCCTTGCCATCTCTGGGCAGCCTTCCTTGGTGACACCATCCCTGATGTCACTCAGTGCCCTGGACTGCCAACCACCGCCCTGACCACCCTGGGCCCTGACCCCAGGCGTCTGGGGCTGGGACTGCTGTGAGGAGGTGCCCAGCTTCCCATGGACAAGCCAAGCCTCTGTATGGGATGGCAGGACAAGAGTAGGGGGCAGGAGAGGCAATGAGAGAGAGACTGCCAGAGGGAGAGAGACATAGTCAGTTCAAGACAGGGTGAATGAGACGGAAGGCCAGAGAGAGCTGGAGAGAAAGCAAGCAGGAGGCAGAGAGAGAGAGAGAAGCACAAAGAGAGAGAGGAAGATAGAGCAAGAGGCACCCAGAGAGATTAAACAGAGGCAGAGAGATTAAACAGAGGCAGAAGGGGATAGAGAGAGAGGCGGAGAGGGGAAGAGGGAGAGAAGGAGGGATAAGAGGAAGAGGGAGAACAAGAGACCCACGAGTGGGAGGAAGAGGAGGAGGGAGGGCTCCCTTTGAAAGGGAGGATGTGGGCGAAGAAGGGGGTTTGCGAGGGGCTCGCGCGCCGGCCCGGCACTCACTGCGGATCTCGGCGGTGGCGTACTTGGGGATCATGGAGTCGGTGGTGAGCTCGGGGTGCAGGATGCAGCCGTGCGTGTAGGCGTCCATGGGCAGTGCGTCCAGCAGCTCGCGGTACTGCAGCACCCGCGCGTGCTGTGGGCTGCCCACCTCAGGCATCAAGGCCACCACATGCTCTGTAGGGCAGGCCGGGGCTGGGCTGGGGTCGCGGGCTCAGCCTCGGCCGCCCACTGCCTGATTCAGAGGCCAGCCTCTGGCACCCCACCCCAACCCCAGCATCCTGGAACCCCGAAATGTTGTGACCCAGAGGTCTTGACCCCTCCCTCCCTGGACTCTTGAGATAAAGTCCCCATCCGGCTGACCGGGGTTCCTAGTGGTCCTGCCCGCCCACCTCTCCTCACTGGAGCCCTGCCAGCTGTCCCCCGAGGGGCAGCTCCTCACCCCACAGGCCTCTTGCCAGGTGGGGGTCTGGGCCCGGTGTTGGCAGACTTCAAGAGAAGCTGGAAACCAACTAAACTCCTTGGTTTTTAAATGTTGGCAACTAATTCATATTTCTGTTAAACAGCCCATGTCTGGGCCCTGATGCCCTCGCAGCCGCTGTTCGCAGCCTCTGCCATGGGCAGTGAGCTCCTGGACCTGAGCAAGGCTGCAGGGAGGGAGGGAGAGGACACGGGGCTGTGGGGTTCTGGGGCGTCTGGGCCCTGCTCATGTCTGCAATGGCCTAGGGTATCTGGGCCCATGTCTGCAGGGTTCCTGGGGAGTCTGTGGTCCCAACTATGCTTGCAGGGTTTCAGGAGGCTGGGCCCTGCCATCTCTGGGAGATCTGGCCCCTGTCTGTGGGGATGTAGAGGGGGTCTGGGTCTGGCTCACGCCTGAGGGGCTCCCTAGGGTCTGTGCTTGTGGCTGTGGCTCCAGAGTTCCCGGGGAAGGAGGCTAGAGCCCCAGTGCTCCTAGGGGGTGGCTGGGCCATGCCCTGTCCCTGCAGTACTGGGGAGGAGGTCTGTGGGGTTCCGGGGGATCTGTGGCCATGCCTGTGGCTCCGTGGTTCCCGGGGCACCTGAGCCCTGCCTGGAGCCCCGTGGTTCCTTTTGAGGTAGACTGGGCCCCGCCCATGGCCCCAGTGGGTTTCCCCAGGCTTCCCGAGGTCCGGCCTGTCTGGGCCTGTGGGGCCCTGGGGGGGGTGGGGGCGGCAGCTGTACCCCCGGTGAAGGTGCGCTCCACGTAGTCGATGATCTGGTCGTAGTCGCTGATGATGTTGTCGCGGTGGATGATGACGGGCACCTCCTCGCCCAGGTTGAGCCGCATGAACCACGGCTCCTTGTGCTCGCTCTGCGGCAGGCTCACGTCCCGCTCCTCGCACGCCAGGCCCTTCTCGGCGATCACCAGCCGCACCTGCAGGCGCCAGGGTCAGAGCGGGGAAGGCGGGCGGACACACGGGGACACTATGCCCGGGTGGGGCGGGGCGTGCGGGGAGGGAGGTCAGAGGTCACACACAGGAGGGGACACTGTTGCTTCCAGCCCATTCTCGGGCACCTGGGAGGGGGTGCATATCTCCCAGGGGCCTGGGGCCTGGTGGTGGGAGGAACACAGCCCTGCTCTGGGGACAAGGGGCAGTGCTGCCTGGTGGTTATGGGCTGGGTTTCACAGTGGGACATACCTGGGATAGGATTCCTGGCTCTGCGGGGTGAGTTTGGGCAGATTCTTTAAACTTTCTGAGCTTCAGTTTCCTTATTTGCAAAATGGAAGTATTAATAGTACCAACCCAGTGTCTGCCATCCCTAGATGGCACTCAGTTCATGATTATCGTGATCATGATTGGACTCGCAGCCTGGCCTCCAGGGGTGGATCTGGCCAGGAAATTTGCAGAAATTCTTATCATCATCATAATCAATAGCTAAATTTCTCAAAGTATTTGAGAAACAAATTGAGGTGAAAAAATAATTTGCCCATATCAGTTGAGTTCTTTATTGTCTCCAAACACCTTCCCGTCTGGTTGTTGGATGCTCACAATAGCCTCCCAGAGGAGGGCAGAGCTGGGACTATCTCCTTGTTTTTCTTGATGAGAAAACTAAAGCCCAGAGAGGGCAAGTTACTTACCCAAAGTCACACAGCAATTTAGCAGCAGACCTAAAACCAGAAGCAATGATTTCTGACTCCCAGACCCATGGTCTCTGCCCTGGGCGCTCCTTCCAGGGAGTCCTGGGTCTGTCTCCTCCTTAATCTCTCCCTATGTCTCTAGGGGGGTCCCAGACAAACATTTGAGCTGGTAGAAGCTAATGGAGAGCCTTGAGGCTGGGGCACGCTCCTGACCCGGCCCAACACTTCTGAGCTGGAAGATAGTTAGAGATCGCTTAGTCCCACTGTCCCTGCCTGTGGACTGAGATGCAGAAAGAAGGCTGTCCAAGGTCCCCAAGCGAAAGGATGGCAAACGACTCCACTCCTCCCCACTTACGGCCGCAGTTCAGGGGAAGGGAGGGTGTCCCCGAGAGAGGCAAGTCTGCTCTCCTTGAGCGTCAGTGTCCCCACACACCCGGGCGGCGGCTCCTGAGCCTGGGCATCCCGGGCCTCCCTCCTGGGTGCCAGCATGGTGTCAGAAGGGCAGCACGGGGTCATGGTCAGAGCCTGGGACTGGGTGCCGACTATGTCAGCTCACATCCCAGCTCCAGGGCTCACTTGCTGGGTGACTTGGCTTTACAAGTAGCTTTACATCTGTGTGCCTCAGTTTCCTCACCCGTCCAATGGGAGTCCCGCTAGCAATTCCCTCGGAGGGCTATGGTGAGGATTACATACACCAGTCCCTGGGGAATGGTGCCTGGCACACGGTAGGGGTAATGTATCTTAGCTACTTGCATTAGACTAGGTTTTGGAGGCAGACAGACCTGGACTTGAAGCCTGGCTCTGCTGCTTATTTGCTGTGTGACTTGGGGCAAATCACTTGACCTCTCTGAGCCCTAGTTTCTGTGAAATGAGGAATGTAATCTGCTCATTCAAGGCTAGCTCGAGGTTGAGATGGGATGACGTGGATCAAGTCCCAGCTCAGGAAGTTAACACATCGGTTCTAACACCACTGTTCTCACACACACATGCACACACACACACACACACACACACACACACACACACAGACTGCCCTGCTCTCCTGGTTGATGTCCTAGAGTACTTCATGCCCTCCCCTCACAGCTAACAGGAACACCCCATCTGTTTGGTGGGCTGTGCTGAGGGAGAGGTAATTAAGCTCTGAACCCCCAACACTCATTCTCAGATTCATTTGCTCCATCAGCCTAAAGCTAATGGAACTGTCCTGCGGGCAGGACTGGGAGGCAGGGACTCGGGTCCTCACCCTGGCTCTGCCACAGCAGTGCTGTGTGACCTTAGAACTGTCACCGGCCCTTCCTGAGCCTCTTTTTCTCACTCATAAAACGAGGGGCTGGACTCCGTGTTCGCGGAGCGCCCCGTAGCCCTGCTGTGAGCTGACACACATTCCGACCACACGGGGGACAGGGCGGGCCCCGCAGGATGGGAACTGCGGGCTCTGTATGAGAGAGGGGAGGAACTGTAGCCAAGAGCACACCGGGGGTGGCACCTGTTGGGTCTGGTGTGTGAGTGTGTGAGTGTGTGTGTGCATGAGTGTGAGTGAGCAAATGTCTGTGTGTGTGTGCATATGTGTGCCCAAGTGGGGGTGTGTATGGAGGAGTGTACAAATACATGTGAGTTTTCAAGCAGTGTGTGAGTGCATGTGCATTAGTGTAGGTGTGAGTGTGAGTGTGTGCCCGTGTGCATATGTGTAGGTGTGAGTGGGCGTGAGCGAGAGCACGTGTAAGTGCATATTTGAGCATCCTCATGGGTGTGCCCATCCCCGGAGGAGCCCAGAGCAGTCGAGGCTGGAGCTCGGCTGCAGCGGAACCGCCCCGTTCCCGTCCTGCCCGTCCCGACATCCTCCGGCCTCAGAGACCAGGCTGCACCCGCTGACCAGCCTCTGGGCCAAGCCGGGGCCTCGGAGTGGATGGAAACAGACACCCAAACCAGCCCTTTGCCCTTGGCAGGTGCGGACACTTGGCCTTCCATCCTGGCAGGGCACTTGCCCCCAGGAACCACTCCCGGGCCCGGCCCTGGGGCTCCAGTGAGGGTGCCAGGTGGGGCTGCTGCCTGGAGAGGGGACTCTCTTTAGAGGCATACCCGTCCTGCCTGGAGCTGCCCCGGGGTCATGCCGGCAGGCGGCCAAGGAGACGCTCTCCTTTAGCTGAGCTGCAGGCCCGAGCCATGTGCTATCCTGCGGGGGCGGGGGTGCAGGAGGAAGCCAGGCCAGGGGAAGGGCCTGCAGCCACCAAGGCCATCTGCCATCTCGGCCTCCTGGAGCTGGACTAGGCTTAGGTGGTCACCACTCAGGGTGACCAGACATCAGCCATCTCTGGACAAACTCTCTTCCCTGCAGGTGCCTGAAATTTGCCCACTGGTGCTGCATTGTCATAGGCACTGCCCCTCCTCACCCAGGCCCTTGTTTATGAGGTAACTGTGATGGGCTGGGTTGGCATCTCTGCCCAGCCATTTAGTTGCTGTGTGTCTTTGTAAAAGACACTTAGAGTCTCTGAGCCTCAGTTTATTTATCTCAAATACCTTATTATTTAATTAATAAACTTTATATCTTACAGCAGTTTCAGATTTACAGAATCAGAGACCATTTTTATGTAACAACTTATGGCTTACAAATTCACCCCTTTTCAACACTTATTTATCAAGTGTCTCCTCTGTGCCAGCCTTGTTCTAAGTGTGGGAGACTCAGAAGTGAACGAAACAAAGACCCCTGCCCCCAGGCAGCTGACATTCTAGCGGGGGCAGACAGATGATGAGTTAAAATGACATGTCCAAAGATGGTGAGTTCATCAGAAAAAAGAAAAAATAGAACAGAGTAAGGGGGTCTGAGGATGTCAGAGGATCAGGGAGATGGGTGACAATTTTAAATATGGTGGTCCATTGGGGCAGGCCTCTCTAAGAAGGTGACATTAGAGCAAAGGCTTGAGCGAAGTGAGGGAGTGGTCCACATAGGGATCTGGAGAAGTGAGTTTCCAGTAGAGGGGACAGCCAGTGCAAAGGCCCTGGGGCAGGAGCATGTCTGACATGTTTGAAAAGGCCATGTGTGAGGAGGCCAGTGTGGCTGGAGCAGGGTGGACGGAGAAGATGAGAGGAGAGGCGGTTAGAAGGGATCATGCACAGGGGCTTTTAATGGAGCCTCTAGCCCCAGGGATCTGCGAATAAACTCAGGGAGTCCTTGAACTAGGATGAGAAAATTACATGTTTATGTTCAGTCATCTCAAACTGACATCTAGCATTTTCTTCAATTATGAGTGTAGGCGACAAAGCATGGTCGTGTCAGCAGTGCCTGTAATGTTGTCACCACTAGAAATCAGATATTGTCATCACTCCATGGTTGTTGTGGTTACACACATCACGACTCAGCATCACAGCAGCTATCCGTCCTGCCCCGGGATCGGTTATGTAATGGGTTAATACAGAAACATATATTATTATATAACGAGTTTGTTTTAAAAATATGTCAATAGCGGTACTTCACTATGATTTGTTTCCCTTCTAATCTAATAACCCTATGTATTTCATTTTATTCAATTAAAAGCATTATTCTGAGAAAGATCCAAAGGCTTCCCCGCGCTGATGAGGGGTCCACGACCCAAGCAGGGTTAGGACCCTGTGGCAGGGCCCGAGGCCGTTATGAGGACTCTGGCTTTTTCCTGGAGGGAACTGGGGAGCCAGTGCAAGCTTCTGAGCAGAAGAAAGGTGAGATCTGCAGTTCTCACCTGTGGGCCTCCTGGAGGTGGTGGTGGGTCAAATGCAGCGTGGACAGGGCTGAGGGGTCAGTGCCCAAGGGCTTGAGAGGCAAGGCCAGGGTGGGAGGTAGAGGTCGTCCACTTCCCTCCTGCCTCATCTGGGAGGGGGCCTCGGGGAGACCTTTTCGGTCTCGGGCGTCAGGACTGTCCCCTGACAGGACCTGGACCTGGGCCTCTTACTCCTGGGGGCGGAAGGCTGGGCCAGGGGCTCCCCACAGGTACATCCAAGACAAGGGCAGACCCTGAGAGGATGGGGTGAGGGAATCTTGAGCCAGGCTTGCTGCAGGGGGCCAGGGGCGGGCCTCAGAGACACCCTGGTGGAAATAACAGTAATAACAGCTGACTCTTATATAGCACTTCCTGTGTGCCAGGCATCGTGCTAAGACCTTTACATGTATTGACTCATTTCATCTTTACTGAAACCTAATGAGGTAGGTGCTGGAATCACACTCATTTTACAAAAGAGGAAACAGGCACAGAGACAATAAGCAACTTGCCCAAAGTCACACAGCTAGTAAGTAGCAATCTTGGTTTTTAAAAAACTGGGTGGCGTGAGGACAGAAGGATGCTCAAAGGGCTGGGGGCTCACAGAGGTAGGGCAGTTCTTCCTGCCCAGGGATGGAGGGAGGCAGGTTGTATCAAACATCTAGTCCATTTTCCTGTTGAGGAAACTGAGGACTCAGGACTTACCTGAGGGAGTGTCAGCACTAGAATGCTGGCATCTTGACTCCCCGCACTTTTAGCCCCTCCCAACTTCATCCCCTCAAAGAAGAAGGCTGGGGGCAGGAACAGCCTCAGAAGCACGCGAACATCTACACCATGCATTCAGAGCCTCCTCTGATCTCCGTGGCCCCGAACAACCACCTATGATGGTGCCTGAAATTTACTCAGTGTGCAGTTTTTAAAGGCCTTGTGCTAAGCGTGTGGCCGTGCATGATATCACTCACTCCTAACAGCCCACTGAGGCAGGTACTGCTCTTACTCCTACACAGACGAGGAAGCTGAGACGCAGAGAGGTGGAGACACTTGCACGAGTCAAGGGCTGGGAAGGGGCAGAGCTGGGGTTTGACCCCGTGTCTGGGAAATGTAAATGCAGTTCCTGGGCACCTCCTGTGTGCCAGGCACAGCTCCACGTGGTTTATATGGATACACTCACTGAGTCCTCACAACCACCCTCTCCGGGAGCTGCTATTATTGTTCTCAATTTACAGATGTGGTAACTGAGGCATGGAGGTTAACAGCCTGCCCAGGACTACCCAACTGGTCAGCGGTGGACCTGAGATTGAACCCTCAGCACTCTGGCCCCAGAGTCTGGGCTCTGGAGCCCTCACTGTCCTGCTGCCCTTTGGCTCTGCAATGGTCCCCAGATGCTCCATGGAGCCACCACCACTCCCAGGGATGCTATTTTCTTCTCTTAATAGTTCATATGGCATTAAGGACAGGCTTCTCAGATGTTCCACAAAGGAGAACTGATCCCTGCATGCAGGCAAGGCCCTTCAGGACCTAAGAGAAGGAAGGAAACTCACCTGCTAAGCTCCTACTGTGTGCCAGACACTTAGCATATGTCCATGGCCTCTCAATCCCCCAGGAATTCTGCAGGGTAGGATGCAAAACTCCCTTTTTCCAGATGAGGATATTGAGGCACAGAGAGGTGAAGTGACTTGTCCAAGGTCACACAGCCAGTAAGCACTCAAAATGAGACTGGAACCCAGGACCATCTGAGGGCAAAGCCCGTGCCCTTTCCACCAGGCTACACTGCCTCTAGAACTCACCTTGGGCCCCTGGGCAGGGAGAAGGCCCTGACAGGGGAGGCAGGAGGATGCTCAGGCTGGCTTGGTCAGAGGCTTTGTCACATGGGTTCCCAGTGGGTAGTCCCATCCCTGACTGAGGGGACACCTTAGGCCTGAGTGTGGGCTGAATAAGCAATGTTCCATGGGGGGAAGAGCAGGAGGCCCCCTCAGGGGATGGTGATGGGAGGTGCCATCCTCCTGCCCCCTGTCCAGACCCGGCCACTGGGGCCTGGCTCCTGAGGTTCTGAGTGGGAGGAGATTCTGGAATCTAGTCTTATTCATCTCCAAACCCCCAGCAACTTGCACAGAGCCTGGCAAACAGTAGGCGCTCAGCATGCATGTGTAGAATTTATGGATGAATCCCAGTGTGACCTTTATTAACCCAACTCCTCCTTTACCTACCACTGTAGTGACATCATAACACCTATTATTATCAGAGCCTGGACCCCGTGCCAGGCGCTGCCATCAACACATTTTGTGCTTCATCTCATTTCACTCTCATGGGGGCCCTGTGAGGAAGATGCTGCCATCAGCTCCATTTTACAGATTATAACACTGAGGCTTTGGAGAGGCAAAGTGACGTGTTCAAAGCTCCACACTGAGTTACTGGGGAAGATGGCTCCCCCACTGGGGACTGTCTGGCCTCAGAGTCTACACTCTAAACTGGGGCTACTCAAACAGGGACCGGTGGACGAGCCTCATCAGCATCACCTGGCAGCTTGTTGGAAATGTACATCTTGGCTCCACTCCAGACCTGCTGAAGCAGAATAGCTGGGGCAGAAACCAGCAGTCTGTGTTTAACCAGGATCATGCAGTGATGCTAATGTACGCTGAAGTTTGAGTAGTGCCAGCCTAGAACACTAAGTTATACCACCTCTTCAACAACCCTCTCAGCAACCCTGAGAAGGGGTTGGAATTGGAAGTAGCTATTATTATTATCATTATCATTATTATTATTATTATCATCCCATTTTCCAGATGATGAAACTGAGCCTAGACCAAGACTCAAACCCAAGTCTTTTGGTTTCAAGGCCCTTTCTCTTTCTCTTTATGGATCCGTTTCTCCGTCTGGAAAATGAGTGAATGGAACAAAGGCCCCACTGCTGGGCCCTGGCCATGGTGCTGAATCCGTGCCCCACAGACGGGACAGCCGCCCAGGGTGCGAGAAGCCCCCTGTCTCACAGGCGCAGAGCCTGGCCCTCACCCCCAGGAAGCGGGAACCCCGATAACTCAGCACCAGACCGGATTCCCAACTGCTCTCCAGCTCCTCTAGGTTTGAGAAGGGGCCGAGGGGCCATCTGTGCCTTTAAAGGCAAAACATAGATCTTACAGGGCCTAGCCAAGCTGGTCGGAGGAGACGGGTTAACTCCCTCCTTCTCAGCTCAAGATCAGCGCAGATGAGAGGAGAGCTAGGGAGAGACCCTCCCAGCCCCAGCCAGAGGAAGGCCCCCAGCCGGGCAGAGGAGCTGTGACCTGGAGCGCCTGTCTATCGCAACAGCAGCGCGAGGGAGGGCCTGCGATGAGACCACCGGGGGCGGGGCGGGGGGGGGCTGGAGGCTGGACCCCGGGACGCTCCTCCTTCCTCCCCGCAGCAGCCGCCCCCTCCAACTGGCCGCCTTCCCAGCAGTGCCCATTCCTTTCCCCTTGCCTTTGTCTCTCTTCTCAGCCCTCCAACAGACCGGGTCTTTCTGGGAGGGAAAGAGGCAGAATGGATGTTCCTGGAATTGGGGACAGTGCTGGGGCCCAAGACAGGGCCAGTCACCTCCTGGGAGACAGCCCAGCGTCCCCTGTCCTCTCAGCCCCAGAAACCCCAGATTGTACCCTTCAGTCTTCACTAGGTCTCAGACCCCCAAGCCGTCCTGGATCCCCTCCCCCAGCCTCCTAGGCACCAGGCGCCTCTGGTTCCCCTGCTCCCTCCGGGCTCTACCTTCTGCGAGCTGAAGGACTGGGTCCAGTGGTACAGAACCAGGCTCTCCTTGGGCCAATGGGCGGGGCTGGCCGCCTCGGGCGCGTCAGGGGCCTCCACCGGCTTGGCCGCATCACTCTCCAGCGCCGAGATGGGCCACCAGCTGCAGTTGGTGGGGGTCAGGTTGTGGGGGGTCGCCATGACAGCCCTGAATCAGAGGGAGGAAAGAAGGAGGCTCCGGCGGCGGCGGCTCTCGCTCGCCCAGCATCACATGGCCTCGCGAGCCTGCCCCTCTCCTTCGCTCCCGCCCTCCCCTCTCCGTGAATGTCATTACTCACCGGGCAAGGGGGGGAGGGGCGAGGGGATCCCGGGAGCTCCTTCTCTCCTCCTCCCCGTGGCCCACCCCTGGCCCGTGCCAGAAAAGCCACCAGTCCTCTCCGTCAGGCTCCGTGGAATGGTGGGGGGAGCCATGGGGAAGTGGGCCATGCGCCCCAAATAGCTCACGTCTGGCCAGTCACCTGCCGAAGATTCCATCATTATAACCGTATTTTGCCTTTCAATCTTCTAAGAAGCAAATACCTCTTAGGACAACTGGTGTTATAGGGATCCATTCCTTTTATACATTAGTGTCTGGAAATAGTCCGTCTCTCTTTGAAGCTGTGTTCTAACTTTTCTCCTGAAGGACCTCTAAGGGCAGAAGGGAACAAACTATAGCTTATTGAACAAACACTTACATAGCACCTACTGTGTGCCAGGCACTGTCCTGAGGGCTTTATAACCATCAATTCATTTACCCCTCACAATAATCCTATTAGCCTCATTTTACAGAGGAGGAAACTGAGGCACACAGAGGCTAAGAGACCTTGCCCAAGGTCGCCTAGCTAGTAAGTGATGGAGTTGAGAGTCAAACCCAGGCTGTCTGGCTCCAGAGTCTATGCTCTTAGCCATAAGGTCATGGTAATATGATAATAATATAAACAACAGCACAGCAAGCATTTATCAACCCAAGCATTTTACATGCATCATCTCTCTCACCTGCACAACAACCATTTTTACCAGATGAGGAACGTGAGGCTCAGAGATGTCAAGTCATTGGTCCAAGGTCACGTCTTCACCCCAGGAGACTGAGGCACAACCAGAGGAGCCCAAAGAAAGCCTGTAATGCCTTTGCTGTCACATAGTCTCTCCTAAACAATCACGGGAACCTTACATAAAGTTCCTTAATATACCCTTGCTTCCTTTACTATAAATATTGTGTTTCAATTTATTTACCATTGAGCAAATAGATGCACCAGGAAGATAAGCTCTCTATTTGACCCCCCTCCCAGGGTCAGGCTACCAAGGACTCCTGGGTGCATCACCCTCCCAGACTGATAAGCATGGCTCTTGAGGAATCAGTGTCCTTCCTTCCACTATATGACAAAAGTTCTGTGGCCCACAGGTTTCCCTCTGCTTTGGCTGCCAGGAAACTTGGAGCTACATTTTCTATTAAGTCTCAGTTGCCACATTAGCCTCCCACGTTCAGCAAATTCTCTTTTCATGAAATTTTTCTTTCTTTTTTGTTTTTTTTTTTGTGAGGAAGATTAGTCTTGAGCTAAAATCCATTGCCAATCCCCCTCTTTGTGGTGAGGAAGATTGGCCCTGGGCTAACATCCGTGCCCACTTCCTCTACTTTATATGGGACACCTGCCACAGTACAGCTTGACAAGTGGTGCGCTGGTCCTCACCTGGGATCCGAAAGTGCGAACCCCCGGCCGGCAAAGAGGAGCACACAACTTAACCGCTATGCCACCGGGCCAGCCTCTGAAATTTTTATTTCTTCTTTCTCCTCAAAGTGTCTTGTTGTTCTGTTTGATTTTGCAAAGAAGTATTTGGTGTGTCTTGAGGGAAAATTCAAATGTCTGTGAATTCAGGAAAATAAGACCTCAGAAATTTGATCAAGGTGGAAAATCTGACCCCTGTCTGTGTCTTTGACCTGAATGCATCCAGGGAGCCATACTCACAACAGTCACATTCCAATATGTATTCTTTTCCCCAACAAATATTAATTGTGCACTCACTACGCACTTTGCTAGGCACCAATATATGGTGATAAATAAGACAGACACTGGCCTGTTCTTTGCATTTTTCACTTGGCAATACATCTTGGAAAGAGTTTCCTATTAGCACATGTCGAACCTATACTTTACAACAGTCTACACTGTATGGATGCACCATGATAAATTTATTTAACAACCCCTATTGATGGACATATGTTGTTTCCAATCTTTTGCTATAAAAACAATGCTGTGAATCTCCTTATTCATATATATTTGTGCACGTTTGAGTATAATCTGTATGATAAATTCGTAGAAGTGGAATTGTCAGATCAAAGAACACGTCTTTGCCAAAGTTCCCTCTGAAGAGACTAACAATCTATGAAAGTGCCCATTTCTCTACACCCTTGCCAACACAGCATATTTTGAAACATTTTTTCTTTTTGAATCTATGGGTGAAAAATGATGTTTCATAGTTTTTATTTGCTTTTCTTTTTTGACTTTTTATTATAAAAATTTTCAAACATATGAAACAGCAAAGGTAATAGTTCAATGAACACCCATATATCCATCACCTAGATACAATTATTGCTAAAAATTTGCCATATGTATTTGTTTAATGGGGGGGGAGTTTGAAGTATTTTGAAATAAATTATAGGCATCATGGTATTTCACCCACTAAGTACTTTAGTATGAGATAACTTATATCTAACGTAGGTCAATTTTTTTACATAAAACAACACAATTTTCACATTTAAAAATTAAGAATAAGGCTTTAATATCTAGTTCATATTCAAATTTCTCCAGTTGTACCAGAAGTGTCTTTATTGCTGTTTTTTTTTTGAGGAAGATTGGCCCTGAGCTAACATCTGTTGCCAATCTTTCTCTTTTTCTTTTTTCTCCCCAAAGCCCCAGTACATAGTTGTGTGTCACAGTTGTAGAGTTGTAGCTCTTCTATGTGGGAAGCTGCCTCAGCATGGCTTGATGAGCGGTGAGTAGGTCCATGCCCAGGCTCTGAACTGGTGAACCCTGGGCAACTGAAGCGGAACACGTGAACTTAATTGCTATGCCATTGGGCTGGCCCCTGTTGCTAGTTTTGACCAGGATCCAATCAAGGACTATGCAATGAATTCTGTTGTGACATCTCAGATCTGCTTTAATCTAGAATGGTCCTATTTTTCCCATGACATTGACTCATGAAGAGACGGGGCTGGTTGTCTTGTACAGTGTGCCACTGTGGGCTGTGTCTGACTGGTCACTGTGGTTTCCTTCAACTTGTGCCACTCTCTCCTGTCCTTCCTATAGACTAGTACCTAGATCTACAGGACAGATTAGGTTCAGGTTCAACATTAATTCTTCATGGGTGGCGCCGTGTGCTTCATCTGGCCTCACATCAGGAGGTTCATAATGTCTTGTCCCACTATTAATGATGCCAAGTTTGATTACTGGGTTAAGGTGGTGACCACGTCTCTGCACGTTAAATTTCCATTTCTCTTCTTCCCACCAGAACCCTGTGGGTAACCTGTTCCTCATCCCTTGATGGTCTTTGACTAAATCAATGATTGGAGGTTGTAAAATGATTTTCTACTTTTGTACTTTCATCTGCATTTATCAGCTGGCATTCTTTATTTGAATTTCTTTACTTATGAGTGAAATTGACCATCCTTTCAAATGTTTGAAAGTCATTTTAATTTCTTTCCCACCAAATTGTCTGTGTTTCCATGGGGCCCGGGGCAATTATAGCACAGCGTGATGAGTGCTGTGACTAGGGTAAGGACAGGGGTTGTGGTCGAACATCCGGCTTGCCCTGCTAGACACTGGACATGCCAGGGAAGGCTCTCAGAAGGTGGTGGCTCTCAGTATGTGTCCCTCTGAAGCAGACTCTGAGACAAGAATTCAAGGACAAGCAGTTAATTTGTGATATGAAGGGAATCCTGGGAAATGAGACAGGAAAGGCAGCCAAGGAAGGTGTGTTGTCAAGTAAGTTAGCACTGTGGGCCATGGAGCTTAATCCCACAGGGGAATTCTGAGGCTTGTGTAAAGCACCTCAGCATTATCCCACCTGAGGAGGAAGAGAGCCAGGGTATTTATACACCAAGTCCTGGCAGTCATTGCTTCAGGGTTGTTCCCCCAACACTTCAGACATGCCCTGCAGTTGGTGGACTGGGTTCCAGTGACCACAAAGAGCCCTCAGGCAATAAATGTGGGTGCTGCCAGCTGGGGGTCAGCCAGTGTGCACTGAAATGGTAAGAGTGGGGGACACAGGTAGGGCACCACTGGTATTTGCTTCGGGGCCTCTAAGCAGAGACTTGAAAGATGAGGAAGAATTAGCTAGATGAAGAGAAGATGGGGAAAGGGATGCATGCTCCAGGCAGAGAGAGGAGCAGGTGCAAAGGCCCAGAGGTGACAGCGAGAGTGGTGTGCGTGAGGGACCGACAGCCGTTCATCCGGCTGGAGGCAGAGGTGAGAGATGAGGCTGAGGGGTCGTGCCACACCTGTTAAGCCACCTTTAGGAGTTATCACATCATGCTGAGGGCACTGGGGAGTCACTGGAGAGTTTTAAGCAAAGAAATAACATCCAGTTTGGGTGCCAGAAATCTGAAAAAGCCTGAAATATGTATACCGACATTGCGGGGGCTAGCTGGTCCTCGCCAGTGATAGGATTACTCCTGCTCTTCCTCCATGACAACTAGGGATGGACTCAGCCAATGGGGGCTGCCACTGAGTGTGAACTCAGGGCAGTGAGATGGGGAGCCTCAGGGAAACATTTCACTCGGGTCCACTACTGGTCGTTATAATATAATGACAGCTATGAGGTTTCCCATGTGCCACATACTGTGCTAAGCACCTTACAGTCGTTACCTCCATTGAGGACATATTGTTATTATCCTGGTAACAGATGAGGAAACTGATGCCCGGGGGGATGAAGTTATTGGCCCAAAGTCAAGAGTAACAAACACTCACATCCACAGACAATGGAATTCTAAGTGTCCAGACAATAGGGGGTTAGATAAATAAATTAAAGTAAATCCATAACATGGAACAATTTATATCCACTAAATGAGGAAAGTTAACAGAAAACAGGTTACAATTATTTAAGTTACCTTAGAAATTCTATTTAGCTTAGGTTACTATAATCTTTAAAATGTAAAAAGAAAAAAAAAGGTTACCAAAAAAGTATGTACAATTCACTTTTTAAAATATATAAATTATAGAAGGTGGTCAATAAAAGTAGTTATGTGGTTAGATTGGGATCGGTGGAGGCGAGGGCAAGAGATCATGAGTAATTTTTTTTTTCTTAATTGGATTGTCTGGTTTTCTTACTGTTATGGACTGAATTGTATCCCCACAAAATCCATAGGTTGAAGTCCTAACACCCAATGTAACTGTATTGGGAGATGGGGCCATTAAGGAGGTAATTATGGTTAAATGAGGTCATGAGGGAGGGGCCCTAATCCAACAGGACTGGTGTCTTTGTAAGAGGAAGAGACACCAGAGATCTCTCTCTTCTTGAGCACCAAGGAGAGGCCATGTGAGGACACAGTGAGAAGGCGGCCATCTGCAAGCCAGAAGAGAGGTCTCACCATAAGCCAACCCTGGCGGGACCTTGATCTTGAACTTCCAGCTTCCAGAACTGGGGGAAAATACATTTCAGTTGTTTAAGCCACCCAATTTGTGGTATTTTGTTATGGCAGCCAGAGCAGACTAATACACCTACAATAGAAGTCCATTATTTGTATCTTTTAAAAAGAATTCAAAGTCATTAAAAAAAAAAAAAAGACTGCTTGATTTCCCCCTTACAACTTGGGGCAAAGCTGGTCTTAGTCCTTGAACTACAGGAAAAGGGGAAGGAATTAACATGGTCTGAGTGTCCTTTGGTCAGACTCTTTACAGAAATCCTATGAGAAGAGTACTGATGTCCACACTTGACAGAGGCTCAGAAAATGCCAAATGCCTGACCCCAAATCACCAGCTCGGAAGCAGCCGAGCTGGCGTTGGGATCCAGGTCTGTCTGATCCCCAGGTATGCCTCCACATAGCAGATGCTGAAACGGTCACACACATGGGTGGGGTGGGCAACATCCCTCAGCCTGTAAGGATCACTCAGGAGGTTTTCCTTCCAAGTTCTGGGCAGGATGGATGGTTCTCTTGGGAGTTAGAAGTTGCCTGAAGGAATCTGCTATGAAAAATCCTATCAGCTAACGCATCTAACTTCTACATCCATTACATCAAGGCATGCTGACTCAGGAAGCTACAGAGACCAGAGAGGCGCCATAAATGTGAGGCTGGCCAGGTATGAACCCACAGGGTGAGCGGAGTCTGTGGCGAATCGGAGAACACGTGCCCCACCCTACAGGGACGGCTGCTCCTGGCTCCAGCCATTACTGCCCCACTGGAACGCAAACCCGGCTGACAGTTATTCTGGGTTTTCAAGACCTGGGAATCCCGATGTTTATTGTGAAATCACTCATTTTAAGATTTGTTGACAAATTAAAAAAATAAAAGGATACTGGTACAGGCGTAACAAAACATTTGTGGGTGGGATCTAAGCCCTCACATTGTCAGTTTGCAGCTTCTGCATTAGATAATTTAACTTTTGCCACAATCCTGGAGGCAGTATGTTAGTTAACATAGCACTAGCTATTGTAACAGATAAGCCGCCAAATCGCAGTGGCTTTACATAATAGTAGTTTATTTTTCATTTACATAAAGTCCAATTAGCAGCATGTGAGGGGAGGGGCAGGGAGTTCTGTTAACCTTCCCCTGTGGCTTCCAAGATGGCCCAAGTATTGATATCCGATGAGCACTCATATCCAATGAGCATTGATATCCAACAGGCATTGACGACATCCCATGCGCATGGATATCCAACGAGCACTGATATCCAATGAGCACTGATATCCAATGGATATTGACATCCAATGAGCATGGATATCCAATGAGCACTGATATCCAATGAGCATTGACATCCAACAGGCATTGACATCCAATGAGCATGGATATCCAATGAGCATTGATAGCCAATGGATATTGACATCCAATGGGCAGACAGTGGAGAGAGTGAGCTGAGGACCAGGTGAGCCCTCCTCACTCTGCCCACATTCCATTGGCCAGAACTCAGTCGTGTCCCCCCTCCCACCCCCACCTAAATGCAAAGCAGAGCTGCGAAATGCAGTCCCTGACATGTGGCAGCCACTTTCCAACTCTGCCCTATAGACTGAGTACGCAGATCTCTGGGGGTAGGTCACCCAGCTCTGCCTCATGTAATGATTATCATCTCCATTTTACACATGAAGAAACGAATCTGAGAGACGCTAAGCGACCTGTGAGAAGTCACGCCACCAGGAGCACTGTCTTTCTGACTCCAATCCAGGGACTTTTCTCTACCTCAGTGTTTCCACACTTGCCATCTCATAGGAATCACCTACGGCACTTGTTAAACAGACAGGTCCTGGACCTCACCCCAGACCTTGAATCTGACTGTTCAGGGCAGAGTGTGGTAATCTGCATTTCCATCAAGAATCCCAGATGATTCTTACACCAGGCTCCACACTAGGGCATGCTCCTTAGAATTGTCTGGGGAGCTTTGTGAAATGCTAATCTCTTGGCACCAACTCCTAGGAATTCTGATTCAGTTGGTCTGCAGGGAGGGGCCCTGACATCGACATTTCGTAAAGCTCCCAGGTGCCTCTGACATGCAGCCAGGACTCAGAACCACGGCCTCTGCTCCCACCCCAAACTGGACTGGTCATGAGTCACCTGGGGGAGCTTTTCAAACTAAAGCATTGAGAGGGACGGGGCGGGGTGCGGGAGAGGGTATCAATGAGTGATTCTCTATGCTGGGAATCAACATTTTAAAAAACTTTTCAAGTGATTCTCGTATGCAGTCTGGGTTAAGACCTACTGAATAAATGGACCAGAAGATTCTGAATGCATAAGTTTGGGGTAAGCCAAGCTTTCCATATTTTTAAAGCACCCCCAGGGGATTTTGATGACACTGCCCTAGGGCTTTGCTCCTTGAAGTGTGGTCTAAGTATCAGCACATCCCTGGGAGCTTATAAGAAATGCAGAATCTCAGGCCCTACCCTAGACCTGCTGAATCAAAATCCCCAGGAGATGAGCACACACATTAGTGTGAGAAGTGCTGCTCTAAGGGCTCTTTCGGGGAAGACAGTAGACTAGACCCTCTGATCAGACCTGGCTCCTCCCCCAACCCCACCCACCCTCTTGAAGGTGCAGAACTTTTTCTAGTGTCACCAGCATAGTCTGTCCTCAAACGTCTGGGCCTCATTGCCAACATGCAGTGGCCCTCTGTTCATGGATACTTTGTTGGAAGGTCTGGGCTTGCACACGGTTTGATGACTCAACAAGGGGCTTGCAGGCCCTTCCTGTGGGGAAGGACATCACACTCAGTATTGACTCAAGGACCAGACCATGGGACTGGGTGCTTCACCTGGAGAAGATCTAAGGCTCTTTAGATCTGCAGGTTGGAGGAGAAGAGAGATGTGTTTTGTGGGTTCTGGGACCAATCAGAGGTAAGTTACGGGGAGGGAGGATGCAGTTCAATACAAGGAAAAGTTTCAAACAAGCAGGAAGAGGCCGAGTCGAGGGCAGTAAGCTTCCTATTCCCGGAAGAGAACAAGTGGAAGTTGAAAGGCCCTCATTCAGGGGCACCTGGAGGCTGCCTCTGGATTGGATATGAGCTGGGAGGAGGCCTCCACTCATGATTAAAACATGCAGGCCCCTCAAAGGCAGGGAGGCTGGGTCAGGAGTGAGGAGAGCACAGGAAGCATGACACTTCAGGGGCCCGCTGTGCCAACTGCTACTTGTGTGTGAAATAATTTCCCTGTTGGCCTCCACTAGTTTGAAAGCTCAGTGAGGTCAGTGGCTGGGCCCCGTGTTCAGTCCACAGCACGTGGCACAGGGTCTGGCCTATTACAGCATCTACCCAATAAATATCTGTTGACTTAAATTGGCTGAAAATGAGGACTAATTTGTCTCTGGTAATTTCTGTGCTCTGTAGGATAATTTGGCTTCCTTTTGTGTCTTTTAAAGCCTTTTTGTCAGGTGTTCAAATTTGCCGTGTTTTTCTTCTTGTTTTCTCACTAAGTTCGAATTCTTGTTCATCCAGCTTATATTTGCATGGCATTTTTTGTAGCAGCAAAATAACTAAAATATCCTAAATGGCCCACAAAAGGGGGTTTAATCACGCTCAGCTAAACAATGAAAGAGAAGTTGCCAAAGAGTGTTAAGAAACAAGTTCAATATATTAGTAAGTGAAAATAGGCTGCAAAGTAGCCTGTATGTTAAGATCCCATTAAAAATATTTTTAATATACATGCCTAGAAAATATCTAAAACAGTGGTTCTTGTTTTGCGGGGGAGAGTCAGGAACCTCTCTGAGAATTTAACGGGAGGCAGAAATCCAAACCCACACACAATTTTAGTGGGTTCAGGGGCTCTCACCCCCAAAGCCCACCCACCAACCCAAGTTAGGAACCCCTTATCTGGAAGGATCCCAACAAGACGCCAACAGCGTGGTCTCTGAGTGGGTGGAATTACGGGTGTTCTCTATGAACTACTTTTTGCTTGGCTGTATCTTCTCTTTTTTTTCTTTTTTCTGTTCTGAGCATCTCTTTCAAGTAAGAAGATTGTTTCTAAACTTTATTTTAAATCTCTAACTCATTTTAGCCAGCTTTATCTAATTGGCAATGTCTTTATTTGAGAAAATTGCAAATTGAAAAACAAAGTGAATGCTTCCAACAACCAGTTAGCAAGGAAGCTGAGGCCCCAAGAAGTACAGCGATTTATCTGTCTCAACACAGCGAGGCAGGAACAGGACTCAGACCCTGATGTGCAGACGGGTGTTCCCTAACATCCCTCCACCCCTTCCCGCCGTGAACCTCTGACTGCTCTGGCTCTGTCTCTGTCAGCAGTGCAGGGGCGTCACAGGCATTCATGGCCTCAGGGGTTGGACACTCCATCCCTCTGACATGATCTGTGTGGATTACAGAGAGCGGGGAGAGCCTTTAGACAGGCAGCCTCTGCATATGCCTTTGCTTACTGGAAAATCACAGCGGCTGCAGATCAAACGCATGGAACTGCTGCCAGAAGTCCCGTCCCCGGCACCGGGGCCAGGAGCTGTCTCCCCGCTTTGGAAGTCTGCTATTGGTCGATTCCACCATGCGATCTGCAAAGGCTGTAGGCAAGTCTACCACTTCTGCCATGTGGGATACTTTCTTGGGAGTATCCAGGTAGTACTGACAAATCCTCCATGGCCGCTTTCTCCTGGCTGGCTCTGGCTTGCACGGAGTCCAGCGAAAGGAGCAGGGCACTTCTCCACGTGTCCTCGCCACGCTGGGCGGGGCTTAGGCCTGGGCTCCACTCCTTTTCCAGCCGACAGGAGCCGCTGGAGGGAATGTGAAACGCGTTCAGGCTGCCCCAGAGCCTACGCCAGCAGCTCTAGGCTCCGCAGAAGCCCCAGGGGCCTGTGTCAGCTGGGACAGCCTGGGAAATCCACAGCGTGACTGGATCTCAGGTTTCACAGCTGAGACACGAACGGGAGGATTTTCTTTTCTGGCATCTGGGCAGATGAGTCCATGGCAGGTGTTCCGGTGCCCTAAGGTCAGCCGCAGAATACGTTTTGTTTTGGGAACCTGGTCCGTGGCGAGGAGTTCTGGCTAAGACAACTCTCAGAGGTGGCTCCAGGGTCTGAGTGTCCAGCGGGGAAAGGTGCTTTGGGAGGGCAACAGAGAAATTCTGAAGGCCAGACGATGGGAGACTTGAACCTGAAGCACTGATGGCTTCTCAAGGCCCACCCTGAGGATTTCTTTCTACACCTTATCAAGGAAAAACAAACAGACACTTGCATGATTAAATCTTAAGAAAAGACTGCATAGTAATAATCAAAGAGGTATTGATGAAAATTTTTTTCATAAGAGAATTACAAAAATAATACACATTCTTCATAACAAATTCAAATAATACATAAAGTAAGAAGTAACTATAACTCCATTCTCCTGAAGAGGTACAAAATAAAATGAGGTATCATTTTTCAAACTACCAGATTGGCAAGATTAAAAAGAATGGCGATATCCAGGACTGGCAGGGGAATGGGCCAGTGTTTCTCTCCCTCGGCACCACTGACATAATTCTCTGTTGTGGGGGACTGTCCTGGTCATTGTGGGACGCTTAGCAGCATCCCTGGCTTCTACCCACTAGATACTAGTAGCATCTCCAGAACCACCTCCCAAGCTGTGATAACCAAACATGTCTCCAAGCACTGGCAAATGTCCCTTGGGGGCTGGGGGGGCGGTGCTAAATCAACCCCCAGCTGAGAGCCACTGTTGGCAAATTCCGGTGGGAGTGGAATCTGGCAGTTTGACTTATCTATCAAATATTAAAATTTGTGTCACCAGCAATTTCACTTCAAAATACATTTACAAGAGTACCAATGTGTTTGACAAGAATTTTAATGCAATACCAATTTTAAAAATTGGTAATGATCCAGATGACATCGGTAGGAAATTGGTTAAATATATACATACCTGCAAATTGCCCATAGAAAAGAATAAGGCAGCTCTGATGTAGAGAGGTCTTCAAGATAAAATTGTTAAGGGGAAAAAGCAAGGTGCAGAACAGTGTAGAGAACATTTTTGTAAAATTTAAAGAACAAAATTGTATGAGCAAGTGCATACATGTATACATATATATACATACACCGAAAAAATATATACATAGAAATATGTATGTATATATATTTGTAAAGCCGGGAAGGAGGTGTCCTCAACCGCAAATAGCGGTTCTCTCTCTGCACAGCAGGATGGAGGGGTCAGGGGGGCGCACATGGAATTTTCCATTTCTACTCTAAATATTTCAGCATCACTTGCAGCATTTCACAATAAGGACATTATAAAATAATAAAGATAAAAATAAGAAGAAAAGGAGAAAAAGAAAGGAACCCTCACTGGAGTCCTGCCTGCCTCCCCCTGGGTAAGTAAACGAGGCTTATAGGGTTCCTCGTGCCCCGCACTTGAAAGTTCCCAAGGCAGCGTCCTATGCACCACCTCACCGGATCCTCAAAGCAGGTCTTCTAAGTTGGCAGAGAGGGGTAGTTCTTTCCATCTTGCAAATGGGGAAACTGAGACTCAGAGTGCAGTGACTTGCCCAGGGGCCCACCAGCAGGAAGAGGGAGCCCAGGTCTCTGGAGTCCCAGGCTGCTGCTCCTTCTGCTGCATACCCCGCCCCCCCGCCCCCCGGCCTCCCAAAGTAACGGCTGCAGGTCCAGCCGCAGGCTCTTACACCCACAGGCCTAGCAAGCTTGCCCGGTTCACGCGCTCCTACTTGCGGCCTCCACTCCTTCAATCCTCTTCCGCTTTTATTCCATCAACCAAAGCTGGTATTCATCTCCCCAAAGTCACTTTCCTCCTTCGGGCTCTCCTTTGCTGAAGGCATCGTGCTTTAGGAAGCCCGGGGATTTGAGATCCAACCCTGTCACTCACCAGCTCAACGAGTGGCTTCACCTCTCTGGACCCCATCTGTAAAATGGAGACGAATATACCTAACTCCCAGAATTGTTCTGAGGCTCAAAGCAATCGTGTGTGAATGCGTTCTGGAAAATATAAAGCACTTAAAAATATTAGTTGATTTTATTTTAGCAAAATACAACTCTAGTTCTCTTTCTGTGGGGTTAGAATAATACTGCCAGGGGAACCACAAGTGAGTGCATTGAAGGGAAGTCTGAATTTAAAATATGGCATGAAGATTGGTAACATGAGCTCAGAGGGCCACACACACCGTTCAGACAATGGGTCAGCGCATCTAAGCTCGCACCTCACCTGAGCCAGGTTCCTGTAGAACCTATTACTGGGCTTTGCGACTTGTGCTGTCCCCAAGGAGAGATGCCACAATGCTAAACATCTTGTGGCAGAGGGGCAGGGAAACAAGAGAACCCAAGGCATTACCAGCACCACGGATTATACTTCCACCCACAGGAAAAAGGACCAGGCAGGAAGCAAGTGACTATGTCCACCCAGGGTTTATGGGACTGCTCAATTTATTTATTAACATTATAAAAATTAACACACGCAGCGGCCAGCCCGCTGGTGTTGCGGTTAAGTTCACGCGCTCCGCTTTGGCGGCCCAGGGTTCGCACATTCGGATCCCGGGCACAGACCTACGCACCACTTACCAAGCCACGCTGTGGCGGCGTCCCACGTATAAAGTAGAGGAAGATGGGCATGGATGTTAGCCCAGGGCCAGTCTTCCTCAGCAAAAAGAGGAGGATTGGCAACAGATGTTAGCTCAGGGCTAATCTTCCTCACCAAAAAAAAAAAAAAAAGTAACGTATGCAGAAGCACCTTGGGCGTGGGACCATCTCCTACCACCCTGATGAAATGTGGTAAAAGCGACCTCATAAAGGAAGGGCAGCACAGCGGGCAGCACAGCAGGACCCTGAGTAGGTGAATGGTCAGTAACCTTTCTTTTACGCAATTTATCAGTGCCTTACTAGAGACTTTGAACAGTTCAGACCTTCTCACCCAGGAGACCCAGGTATAAACTTCTAGTCTAAGAAAATTATCAGACTCACGGTCAGATGTAGATATAGGTACACACACACATTTTGACATGTACATAAAGTACACACAAACAAGGATTTTTAGCTAAGACTTCTCTATCATGGTGTGCGTGCACACACACCCCTGTCCAAAAGTAGAAGAATGGTTCACTACAGGAGAGATCATGAATATATTTAAATAGTCGACTATTACACAGTCATTAAAACCATGTTTCTGAGGAATATTGTGTGACATGGAAAATGCTTACAATATAATAACTAATGGAAAAAGCAGAATATAAAACTGTACACACAGTTTATTAGCAATTAAAATACACACATGTTAAACAACAACAACAGTAGCAGCCTCCGTTTACTGGATGCTCACCATGAGCCAGGCGGCGTCCTAGCGCACTCCTCGTCAGCTCTCTCCAGCCCCCTGAGGTGGGTACCACCGTTACGCCCATTTCTCAGAGGAGTCAATGGAGGCAGAGGGGCTGGGGCAGCATGTCCAAGGCCACACAGAGGGGTGGTGTGGGGAGGCAGGACTTCCGACAGAGCTGGGCTGGCTCTCAGGCACGCTGCACCACCACACAAAACGCTGACAGTGGTCACCTCCGAGCGCTGGGGCCGAGGGATATACAATTTTCTTCTTTATATTTTCCAAGTTTTCTATGGACGTATATTCTTCTTTTGTTAAAATTACTTTTTATTATAAAAATAATACATTAACACATTAAAAATACTTCCAAAGTACAGGGGTGTGTTAAATAACCTAGGAGCCAACCAGATGGGAGGTGGTGAAGCAAATTCAATTTGATTCAATTAAAGGGAAAGGGACTGGGAAAGGCCAGAAGACCAGGCTTATTGGGAAAGACAACCCGGTCAATTCTGAACACTGCCATTTCACCAGGTGTTCGAGGCACATCCACGTAGAGACGACCAGTAGGATACGGGACGCAGAGGTGTGGGGAGGACACCTACGGGCTGGAGATCCAGGTGTGGTGTCAACAGCAGGCAGATAGCACCAGAGCTGGGGAAGACATGTATTGTCTCTGCCTGCCCTTCCTTTTCCCTCTACCCTTTTCTTTGGGTAAGAGCAACGCAATTTTTCCTTTGGAGAAGTACCCCACCCATTCTCTGTGGTCTTGTGCCCTGCCATCCAAGAGGTGGGCATATCCATCAAGCTAAAGGACGACATTTCTTGAGTCAAAATCAGTGTACTGTTGTGGCTGATAATTCCTGATTCCTAGTAAGCCTGCAGCTCCCCAGCCATTTAATGAATGGCCTTTGCTGCTCGGGGAGCCTGGCTCAGCTCTGAGTTTGAAATTTGGTTTTCTTGAGTCCACAGTGAGATAAGAAGAGTTTTAAAATCTGGCTTTGTTGAGGCAAAAAAGGGTTTCCTAATTTCCCAACTCTTCTCTTTGCAGATCAGGAGCATAACCTGGGAGTCAGAGGGTAGAGATCTTCTATCAGCCACAGTGTGGAGATGACACACTGTAAGATGAAAGAGAAGTTCCCAGGCAGCAGGAAGGACACAGGCCTGGGGAGAAAAAGCAGCACAGGAGTTCAGATGCAAGGGTTCTGGTCCACCCTCCTCCAAGGTCAAATTCCCTGCGTAGGGCTCGGAAGCAACTGGACAGGCTTGGAGGATGCTCGTGCTCCATCCCCTGAGCAGAGCCAAGGGAGAGCACCGGCCTCTCAGAGAAGCCCCACACGGGCCGAGCCGCAGCACCAAGTCCGCACCTGTGCTGTGAAAGCGGCCCAGGGAGATGACCTGGTGGACAGCAGTGGCTCCCCCATCCCCTTGACCTGTGTGCCATGCAGGCGATCTGGAAGTGTACACATGCCCCTGTGAGGGGTCCTGGGGATGTGCTACGTGGACTGATGGATGAGGAAAGGAGTCAGGGCTGGGGCACTTGAGGACCCTAGGACTAGACACACTGGCAATTTTCATGATTCTGCTCAGGACCTGAATCAGGTCAGCCCCGTCTTGGTGGGTCCCACCAGAATCCATGATGCCTAGGGACGAGTCTAGAGCAGCCACATGGCGGTGATGATCAGCAAGGGGTAGGGAACAGCATCTGAACCACAAAGCTCACCTGCTGTCCCTCCCACCAGATGCTACTCAGGGAAAATGGAAGGAGGAGGGGCAGTGGAGAAAAACTTGAAATACTGACTCTACCAGAGTGCTATAAACCAGAAGACACTGAAATACCCCTTAAAACTGGGAGAATGGAAGTCTGAGAGCAAGATGAGGTCAGCTGGAACAGAAAAGTTGCACTGCTTTTACCTCTGAGCAGCAATGGGTAAAATCTGACCCAGCTACAGGGGTGACCAGAGCGTCCCTCCTGGGGACTTGTGTACAGGGGGACACGGAAGGATCAGAAACATGTGGCACTGAATCCCTCTGACGGCAATGTGCCAGAGAGGCTGCCTGTGAATTCCTGGCACCTGGGAAAGACTCTGGTCCCCAGTCTGATAAGGCCTGGTTGTTTAGAGTTCCCTTTTGTTGAGTGAGCTTTCCGACACTCTTCCAGTAAATTCCTTTTCCACTCAAGCAAGTCAGAGTAGGTTTCTCTCTTCTCTGATACAGGATCATCCAGGAGGGGAATGTGAGATGAGAAGCGTGGGGAGGCAAGGCCCCTGAGGACCAGCAGATGGGAAGGGGAGCCTGAGGAGGAGCCTGAAAAGGAGAGGTCTAGAGGACGTCCCTGGGGGTAGGGGCCATAGAAGCCAGGAGGAGAGTGAGTTAAGGAGGAGGTCACGTCCAGTGTCAGACGGTGCTCAGAACTCCAGCAACGTAAGAACCGAGAAAGGGGCCACTGGATTCAGCAACAAGGAAGTCACTCATGACTGCAGCGAGAAGCGTTTCAGTGGAGGTGGAAGCCTGGATGCGGCAGACTGAGGAACGAGAATCGAAGAAGTAGAGAAGCTGACTGGTTCTGAAGGGGAGACAAGGACAGGAGCGTGGGGGAATCCGGGTGGAAGGGGGCTTCGTGGGTTTGGGGTTTCTTTTTCTTTTTTTATAAAGATGAGAGAAAACATGATGTGTGTTTGCGTATATGGAAAAAATGACATGAGTTTCCTGAGACGGTGCGAGAGATGGGAACCACAGTGTTGTTAGTGCAGGGCTTGGTCTTAGAGGGAAGACTGTCTGAGGAGGAGGGAAGGGGAAGAATGGCTGTGGAGATGAGCAAAGAAGAAAGAACGCAGAGCAAGATCTCCTATCTCCCGGCTCCCCTCTCTAGGACACAGGTGTATCTTTCTGGTAAAACTTTTTCTTTTTCCCTCCAGCAGAATTAGATGCTCACGAATTACAGGTAAGTGTCAACCACTGAGAGGATGGGTTGGTTTAGAGCACATGCAGAGCAAGGGAAGAACTCCCGGGGGTTAGGCTGAGCCAGGAAACCCTGACACAACAGTGTAGACGTAGTGTAAGCTGAAGACTCTTATCAAGACACAGCTTAATTCAAATTTAGAAAACCAAACCCAGCCCTGTGGAATTGGCAGATACACTGACTATGAGTGGCTAAAGGCTTAGCCCAACAGTGCCAGAGCAGGGGCTCCTTACATTTTTGGTTGTTGTTTTGCACAGGATACACATTGTCAGGACTCAAACATCAGGACACAAGGCCCACGTTACAAAGTCCGGCTGCCCTCACCGCTCTCTGAGTCATTTCTCTTCCTGTCCTGTATATTTTCCAGTGTTTCTTTATGCAGATACAAGCAATACAAATATATATTCTTAGCTTGCGTCTTGCTCTTTTCATTTATCATATCTTAGAGATCTTTCCTCAGTCCACAAAGAATTTCCTCTTGTCCCAGCTGCAGTTTGTCAGGGTGTGCTGCACCTCAGTGTGTGTGCCGAGTCCTCCACAGAGGGACAGCTGGGTTGTTTCCAGTCTTTCGCTACTACGACCGATGCCCCAGTGGATAACCTTCTACATAAGTCATCGCATGTATGTAGGAACGTGATCCACATGCTGGATTCCTGGACTCGTTATTTTGATAGATCTCGCCATTGCACAGTCTCACCAGCAACGTCGGAAAGCGCCTGTTGCCCATTGCCTCACCCCCCATCTCCAAGCCCATCGAGGGGCTGTCACACTTGGGGATTGCTGCCAACCTGAGAGGTTAAAGTTGCTATCTCAGTGGGCTTTTAACAAGCATTTATCTTTTGAAGATTGAGTTTAAGCATCTTTTCATATGTTTAAGGGCCACTTGCACTTCTTTTTCTGTGAACCATGTGCGCACGTCCTTGGCTCATTTTCTCTGCTCTCCTGCAGCAAAAGTTCTTAATCTGGGGTCTTTCTCAGAGGCTCCTGTGACTCAGATGAGGTGAAGAATTATAGGGAAAAAAGAAGAGCTCACCCTAATCTAATACGTATATTGTGGCATATAGACAGAGATTTGTCTGTTTTTTAAAGTTTTTAAAACGTTTTATTGAAGTTTTAATACATACACAGAAAAACGTACCTACACTATGTGTCACAGCTTGATGAATTTTCACAAACTGAACACACTCCTCTAACCAACATCAGATGAAGAAACAGAATCTCCTCTCAATACTCCCTTCCAGTCCTCACCCTTGACAGACTCTTTTCTTCTGTAGCTTTACTGCTTGATTCTATTTTTTGGCCTTAACACCTTCCTGATGTCATTACACAGTTTAAATTGCAAAGGTGAATGAAGGTTTGAGATAGAAGGCCAGTGATTCACTAAGCCTCGGACTTCAAGTTTTGAAAATCCACTCTGTAAGGGGCCTTACCACAACTAAAGGAAGAGAATCTGCAGTCCTAGGGCTCCCCCTGCTGGGGACCAGCAGCTACCAGGAGAAGCCTTCCCTCTCGGAGCTCTGAGGATTAACTCGAGTCCCGGGACTTAATCTGCACCAGCACAGAGAGACATGGCCAGGTCACTCCTCAAGCGTTCCCAAATTCCTCATTCACTCCCCACTCTGTTACCCAACATTTCAGGAAAGCAACTATCAAATAATAGACCATAATAGGCTTGGAGCTAAGAAGAGAGGGACAGGCAAGTGCAGTTAATCTCCACTTCCCCAACTCTCCTCTATTCCCCCGCCACCCCCTGACAACTGCCCCAGTATGGTTCTAAAAAGCCAGTGGGCAACTGTAATTATTCACTGAGTGAGATGATTGACTGACTGACTGATGGACTCAATTGCTCATTCAATACATTTGGCAGCAGACGCTGTGCTAGGTATCAGGAACAAGAGATGTAGCCCCTGCTAGGATGGAGGAAGTGTGAAGTGCTATGGGAGCAGGTGTAGGGGCATTTAACCTACACAGGGGGAAAGGGGCTGGGGGGAAAAATGGGGGAAAGTCAGGATAAAAATGTAACAGATGCTTCTTGCCCTCCAGTAGCTTGGAATCAGCTGGAAACACAAGAAATATATGGGTAAAAAGCTCAAAATAACGTTAAGGAGGCACCTGAAGAAGTTCCAAGTGATGTGTTTCTGAAGCCCTGGAGATGGGAAGAGGCCCTGGGCTGACACAATTGGCAGGTGGTAGACAGAGGAGCTAGAGGCTCTCCAATTGTGGTGAGCGGCAAAAAACCAGATGTCCAGGGAGGCCAACGGCACCAAGTGGGATCTCATGGCAGGAGAGAGTGGGACGGGGTATCACCACCCAGGGTTGGACCTCAGGCTGCGGTCCAAGAATTCTACTGTGTCAGGGTCCCCAGAGTGGATCAAACTCGGGGGGGTGGACTCAATAAATGCTGACTGATGATCTATAAACCAGATGCCACTTTATTAATCTGCAGAAGGGAAGATATCTTCCCCACAACTGCAACGCTTGCGCTTGCCTTCCAGGGTCCCTCTGTTCCTCGCCTCCTATTATTTCCCACCTTCTCCTTGGGGGCGCTCGCCCTCTCCTGTGGCTTCAATGACCACCTGCATGCTGACTCCACAATTCATTTCCAGTCCTATCTCTCACTTGAGCTTCAGACCCGCGTATCTTCCTGCCTCCTGGACACCTCCACGCGGCTGCCCCACGGATCTCTCAAGTTCAACGTGTCCAAACGAGCTCGTCATTTAAGGCATCTCATCAGAGGGAGCGCAGACTCTAGCCCGACTGCCTTGGTTCAAATTCTAGCTCCACCACTCACTAGCTGTGTGACCTCAGGCAAGTTACTCTGCTTCTCTTTGCTTCCATTTCCTCACCTGGAAAATGAAGATGATGATGAGGGTAATCCCATAGGACTGTTGTGAGGATTTGAACGAGTTTTCTGACACACAGTAAGAGCTTTAGAAGTACTAGCTTTTATTATCATCTTCCGTTTAAATGCTGTTCTTCATCTGTTCCCTGTCAACGGGATTCAACGGTTACACCAGAAATAGGCAACAATGCCCATTCAGTTGCTCAGACCAGACAGCAAATTGTCAGCGTCCACTTTCTCTCACTGCCCCTCCCGTTCACATTCAGTCTCATCAAAGCCTGATCCATACCACTTCCAATCTGTTAACTTGCTCTCCACTCCTCTGGCCACCTGCTCTTCAGATCCCCGCCAGCTCAGGCCTGGATCACTGTGCCATCTAGGCTGAAACCAGAGCCATCTTCCTCAAATGGTCATTTTTCTTCTCTTCCATAGCCGCCACGGTTCTTAGCATAACCCCTTGACATGACCTTTAAGATCTTTCATGACCTGATTCCTGCCTTCATCTGCACTTCAAACTCCTTACGTCCAAAACTAAACTCTGCCCCCATTCCCGCACCTGTTGGCTTCCTGGGTTTCCCTCTACAGGAAATGGTGCCCCCTACTGGCCACTCATTCACCGGCCAGATGTCTCTCTGACCAGCATGCCCCATCAGGTCCTGCTAATAATCTCTTTAGACTCCACCGCCTCCTCACCACCCTTCGGCCGTTGTTCCAGTTCTGGCCTGCATTTAGATTATTTCAAGTGTCTTCTAGCTGGCCTCTCTCACGTTCCTGTCCCTCCCCATCTACTTTCCAAGAGGCCCCCAGAGTGATATGAACTGCCCGCGGGCACATCACTATTTTGGTTAAGGACACGATCAAAGCTCCTTAACACGATTCTCTCCCTGACTTGGCTTGGCCTCTCTCTGCAGTCTCATCCCTTCCCTCCCTACTTCCCAAGGCAATGCCTGACCTTCAAACCCAGCTTAGCCAGAACCTCCTCCAGGAAGCCTTCTGTGAGACACCCCCTGCACCTCCAGACTGGGCTGGGCGCACACAGCATCCTGTGCCTCTGCTTACACACAGCCCTGGGCGAGCGGCAGGTATTCACTAAGGTCTGTGAAAAGAACGAGCGGGAACTGAGGACGTGAAAGGCAACTCGACACTGCGGTCCCACAGCAGAGAAGCCTGGGACGGAGCTCTCTCCACTCTCCCGTCTTCCACAATGATCAACACTCATTTAATTCCCACCACCACACTGCTTGGTAACAGAAAGCATTTCGTAACAGGATAATTGTGGGGATTAAACAAATGTAAATAGTCTCTGACACATAGTGAACACTCAATGCTTTCACTTGACAAGTAATTACTGAGTGCCAACTCTGTGCCAGACAAGAGTTTAGCCCTAAGGATATACTGTATTTTCATCAACTCCAAGACACCATTATTTTAAAGACTCACTATTTACTGTAGGTGTAATTAAGAAAGAAACAAATGCTACCAATTAAACTAGGACACACTGTTGATCATACAACACACAAAGATTTTCAGAGCTAATTTGTGGGAAAAGGGTATCTTAGATTGAATGAGAAAAGTCATGATAAATGAAAGACACAGTCTCTGTCCTCAGGTAGCTTCTAGTCTAGAGTAAGGAGTAAGAAGGGATATATGTTGTCAGGTAGTGATAACAAAAAATAAAGCCAGGCAAAAGGATACGGAGTGAAGGGGGCTGCTGGGGTGGGCAGGGAAGCCCCTCTGGGGAACTGATAGGAGCAGAGACTTGAAGAAAGAGATGAGTTGTGGATGAACAATGTTCCAAGCAGAGGACACATCAAATACAAAAGACCCAAAAGGGAAATATGCCTGGTGAGTTCAAGGCCAGGCAAGGCAAGTGTAGCTGGAACACAGGCCCAGATCCTGGCAGCCAATTTTCTCAAGTCCGGTGGTATTTCCCAGGTGGAAGCGGGCATCTTCGATCTAGTTAGAGTGTGTAAAGTGTAGTGGGGGTGAGGCTTTAAAAAAGCAGTGTAACTCATTGATCAGGAAGGTGGGTGTAGAGTCAGATGGCCTAGATTTGAATCCCAGTTCTGCCACTTACAAGCTGTGTGACCTTGGACAAGTTACCTAACTGTTCTGAGCCTTAGTTTCCTCAGCTGTAAAATGGACATGACAAAAGCACCTGGTTTTGAAAGCTGGTTATGAAAATTAAATGAGCCAATCCTTTTAAATCAAGACACAAACGATCATTATCACCACCATCTTCTACTCCAAAGTCATTTATAAAATTATATCAAGGTAAGGAATAAATTAACTTATTTGAGCCTTAAAATATAAGAAAATACTACTCTTCCAGATTACCAATGGTAAGATGACAGCCATATCACTGGTGAGATGAATCTTTTTAAAGATTCAAACTTGCCTTCTCCAGTTATTTTTTAAAACCAAAAGTTATCTTCCTTTACAAATTGATTGTTTTTGCAGTATAATTCGGTGGAATTAAGTGTCCTCTACTCAATCACAAGATACACGTAGCAAGAAGGAAGTACTATTAAAGGAATTTTACAGCTAACATAGCTTTCTGATTAAGTGGCATTACTATGTGCAATAAGTTAACACCAAGTCTATGTCCTGAATATAAAGCCCACACAGAGGTGCAGGGCTTTTTCCATGGCTGGAGAGATCCTATGCTGCTGGTGCAGGAGGCAGGCCTGGCTTTCTCTTCCCTCAGATCACATGTTTTGTAGCTTCTCTATCTCACTCTAAGTCATGAGGTACCACCGAGTGAGCCAGGCCTATATATAACGACTTGAAAGTTCAGGCCACATCAGCTGGTGTGAATTAACAGACTTCAGTAGTCCCAAGAGGTTCTCACCTTCCAAGTACGCCCTGAGTAATGAGCCACATTCTCAGAACGCATCTAACTCTATGATGGAGATATGCTTACATAAAATGAAGCACTTTAAAACTTTTTAGTTTCTAGTATTTAATGCCATAATCGGTGGAAATAAGGTAAAATAGAGGATTCACCAAAACTCTATTTAGCACCTAATAACCTCCAGGAACTGTGTTAGGCTTTGGGAATTTATTACTGATCTGGATACAGTCCTTGACGTCAGGGATGTGTGAGTTTTACCTGAAGCTGTATTTTCAAATGACAGCTAAAAACATATTTTCGGGGCCGGCCCCGTGGCTTAGCAGTTAAGTGCGTGCGCTCCGCTACTGGCAGCCTGGGTTCGGATCCCGGGCGCGCACTGAGGCACAGCTTCTCCAGCCATGCTGAGGCCGCGTCCCACATACAGCAACTAGAAGGATGTGCAACTATGACATACAACTATCTACTGGGGCTTGGGGGTGGGGAAAGGAAGAGGATTGGCAATAGATGTTAGCTCAGAGCCAGTCTTCCTCAGCAAAAAGAGGAGGATTAGCATGGATGTTAGCTCAGGGCTGATCTTCCTCACAAAAAAAAAAAAACACATATATTTGATCTTGATGCAATTCACTTAGCAACTTCTAGAAAGTGTTTTTTTGTGTGTGTGAGGAAGATCAGCCCTGAGCTTATATCCATGCCAATCCTCCTCTTTTTGCTAAGGAAGACCGGACCTGAGCTAACATCTATTGCCAATCCTCCTCCTTTTTTTCCCTTTTTCTCCCTAAAGCCCCAATAGATAGTTGTATGTCATAGTTGCACATCCTTCTAGTTGCTGTACGTGGGATGCAGCCTCAGCATGGCCGGACAAGCGGGGCGTCGGTGCGCCCGGGATCCGAACCCAGGCTGCCAGTAGCAGAGCGCGCGCACTTCACCGCTAAGCACATGGCAACGAGGAAAAAAGTGCATCATATTTTCCTCTTTCTTACATTTTCGAAGAGATGTTGAGAGCTGGGCAGCAGTGGATGGACAGGCTTTTGAGACTGAGTCAGTCACTTACCAGCATCGTGTGACAGAGGACAAGGGGAGCTAGAACAAGTGATCTAACATCTCTGAGTCCCCGTCATCCTCATCTGTCAAGTGTGTGAAATCACAGGACTATCAAAGGAGAGAAGATGCACACAGCTGCCGCACAGTAGAGGGCAGCACTATTATCAGCATCATTAGGTTTGATGTTGGAACTTTATATTAACAGTTTTTTTCATCCCCTGTCAGTTATTGAGCTTCTGGTATGAACGAGGAGAACTTAAAATGTTTTACCCAGGGCCCACTTGACGCTTTACGTTTAACAACCTTATACAGTTACCTGTAGATTCCATTCCCCCACGTGGGTCCGGCATTTCAAGGGCTCGCTGTTAACTAGGATATACTAAGCTACTTTCAGCAGCCTATCTAGGTAGATGACTATACCTAAGGTATTGGGGAGTGGGGGTGGGAGAGTCCAGTTTTGGTTCAGGTAACAACCCTCCCTAGGGTTGTGCCAGAACCAACTAGAGCCATACTATTGAAGAAAGCCCTCTTTCCCCACAAAGCTCTGCTAAGTACAGACGTGGAGCTGGGGGCCGTGAGTGAGGCCAGGCACAGAAGATCAGAACCAGTCCTGGTGACTGAGGGGGTGGCAACTGTTGCACAGCTCACCCCTTCTCTGCTTGCCATCTGAGCAACCAGCAATGTAAAGACACCTAAAAATCACCTATTTAGGTGAACTACTTAAACCTTTTTGCAAAATTTAGTGTGTATGTGCCCTTCTCTGTCGAGATGGTCTATAGTTCTCATCAGATTCTCAAAGGAGTCCATGCGGGCGGGGGGGGGGGGGGGGGACGAGATTCGCTGATACAGCCCAACGTCCTCACTTAACAGATGGAGAAACTGAGGCCCAGAGAGGGAGAAGCAGTTGCCTCAAGTCAAACAACGCGGGCATTAAAACGAAGGCATTTCAATTCCAATTCTGGCCTCACATTCACGGCACTGGCCGCGTCTGATCCCTCCTCGCTTCCCTGCACGCCCTGAAAGATCCCAGGAAGGCTGGTGTCGGAGCCCTGGAGCTGTCGCAGGCGGTCCAGATTCCGGCATCAAGGAGACTCGGGCCAAGCGCTCAGAGGGGGCTCGGGGGCCGCGAACATTCCCCCACTCTAGCCTCCTCCTGCGGGATTCCGTTGCCTTGGTGACTCCACGCAGAGCCCCAAGCCCAGGGAGACCCCGGGAGGCGGAGGCGGTTCAGCGCCTGCGAGGAACAACGCCTACCCACTCACCTGACTGAGCGGAGGAAGCAGGCACGCCCCAAAAGCCGGTCCAGAGCGAACCCACTGCGCACGCAGGAGTGAACCAGGAGAATAACAGGAAACGACGTAAGGCGCACGTGCTTCCTAGAGGGGCGGGTACTGGGCGTTTAAGAGGCGCGGTCACCGCTCTGCGCCTGCGCAGCCACCGCCCGCCGCGCTGCCGAGTCACGGGGGTGGGCGGAGCATAAACAGGGGGCGGGGCAGGGCCCCAGAGAAGCAGGCGCAGTGCGACTCCGGAGGCGCGGGCCGCCCCCTCCGCGGGTTTGGATCCGGGTCAGTCAGGCGCCGCGATCGGAGTGAGACGGTCTGAACTGCCGGGACTGGACCCCGGAGCGCCTCAGCTGTGAGGTGAGTGCCCTGGGGTGACGGGGAGGGGCCGCGGCGCCGCGTCTCGGCTTCTAGGCCCGGCCTGGCGGCGGGCGGCTTCCTCGGGGCCCGCCCGCCTCTCGTCGCGTCGTCGCCCGGCGCTGCCTGCCTGGGCCGGGCCTGCGCCTCTCGGCGCCCCCCGGCCGCCGCGGCCTGGCCCTGCCCGGGCCCCGCGCTCTCTCCCCTTCCCGCCTTCCTGTCCCCTCGCGGCCCCCGCGCCGGCCGCGCCCCCGCCCTCTCCTGCCCCGCCGTCGCTTCCCCTTTTCGCCCTCCTCGGCCGCCCTTTGCCCCTTCCTGCCCTTTCCCGCTCGTTTCTGAGCCCCCGTCTCGTGGTGCCTCTTCGGCTCCGCTCCCGCCTCCTCCCGCATCTATGGCGCCAACTCAAGCCTCTCGTTCTGCCCCCGGGAAGCATCCAGAAGGGGCAGTTTTCCGGCTGGAGACCCCCGGCGGGCAGAGCCCCACTCTCCGAGCCCCTCCGGGTTCTGCCCTTTCCCCCGATCTTGTTTAAGCACGGCCGATCCAGATTCTGGGTGAAAAGAATTAACTTCGCGTTCTGGCCTTGGCACCGAGAGTGTAGGGCTTGGGCAGTGGGTGTGTAGAGAGAGGTGTGAACGTGTTTTGTCCTTCGGGCCGAGTGTTTCGACCTAGTAGTCTTGTTTGCGTCTTCGAGAGTTGCCGGACAGGGCTTTCTTTCCCGGACTCCACGCTTCCTGGTGGGCTGGGAGAGTTCCTAAATCTTTAACATTGTGATGACGCGCGTACGCTCTCGTCCTTTAGTGATCGTTCTCAGGTCTTTCCAGAGTGCTGGAAATTTGGACCTAGGCTTGAGGTTCGGAGAGGTTTTGGTTAAAACTGCAAGATATAAATAAATACGATTGTGACACATGCTATTCGTTGAAAGTCAGAGAGAACCAGGAATTTACCCTTTTGGTGGAGGAACTTAGAAGAATTGTACTTGACATTTTTGAAAGGTTGGGGAAAATCCGAGGTAAAGTTAAATTGCCCGGTGTGATTTTGACTTAAAACAATACACAGTAACTTCTAATAGGTCTTTAAAATTTCGATCTTTTGGAGGATTCTTCAATTTCAAGAAGTTAGTGCAGTGAAAACGGCAAGAATGTCTCCCACAAATTTAATATTAGTGAAGAATGCAAACCAAGTTTCCTGGAGTTACTAGTAAAGCTCCTGATTTGAGTGAATGGGAAGCTGTGAATACAGAGGAACATAATAAGCTTTATGTAATTACAGACATGCTCTGATTTAGCTCTTAAGGTCATGCCTAAGACTCACCTTTGCTCTGGGTTAATATAACTGAGGGAAAATGTGAGTAATCAAAATACTGGAAGTCTGAAAATAATTTAGATGGAACCAAAATACTGGAAGTCTGAAAATAATTTAGACGGAACTTCATTCCCAAAGTTTTAGTCTGTAGCTGGTTTTTATTTTGATCTGTTTTGGTTTTTAAATGATAGATCAAAATAAAATTTTAGTGTGTCAACAAGAATGTTAACTAAATTCGTATTAACATCTAGAGGTCACCTGCAGTGCTATTAAGTTAGCACTATATAATTAAAAGTTATTAACTGGGTGCAAAGCTTCTTAGCACAGTGTTGGGGCAGGAATGAGATTCTAGTCCTTATAGGAATGGGGTTCGAAGTCCTGGTATGTGTCAGGTTCACCCTTATATCCCTAGCATCCAGGCTAGTGTTAAAGCATGTAGTAGGAATTCTGTAAATATATGTAGAAGGAATGAATTTCTGCCTATAGAATTCAGCAGTGTACATTTAGATGTGATGTATACTGATTTCCGTAGAGGCCCAAAGAGGGTTTATGTGGGGTCTGCAGGGTTGGGGAGACCGGCTCAGATGATTTAACTCTATAAGGGCCAATAGTCTGAGTGTTTCCCTGACTGGTCATAAAGTAATTGAGGAAAACTATAAGTCCAATTTTAATTTAGTTCTGCCAACAGGAAGAATTTGTTTACAATCTACGATAGCACCCTTTTAGATGCTGTAGAGTTTTAAGAACATTAGAATATGTGATCTTTGATCACCCCTCTCCCCAGGTATATAGGACATTATTGTGTATCTGGGGGAGGATTCTCCTCTAAATCCAGAAGGATTAGAGACCAGTGAAGTATGGAATTGATAATGCTTCCTCAAATTCTGTACTGCAAATTCTATAACCAGCAAAATATATGTGGGGCGTGTATTTAAATTTTTTGTCTTAAGAAGTTGAGGTGACAGCTATAGCTGAATTCTTTTGAGACTGTTTTCAGTGTTCCCCAGAGAGATCTGCCTAAAATCCCTTCTTTTACAGATAAATAAATAAATGAAAGGAATGGTCTTGATTCCTTGGTTCTGTATTCTGCCACTGGTACTACATGGTTACAGTGTGTCAAACATATTATGACACCCTGACCTTTGGAATATTAGAGGTCTCACAATAACATCAAACCTACCCCTGAGAAATGAGCAGATGTGGAATCAGAGGATTCAGGGGTCCACAGAGAGGCACTGCTCCCTCTGAGAGTGCCTAAGGGGGTAGGGGGGATGGGGGTGGGGTAGCAGTTTAGAAATACAGAAGAGATGAGGTGAATCCTTTGCTTCTGAGATTCCCCATCTTCTATTTTTTGTTCTACTTTTTTTCTTTCTGATTCCTTTTGATATGTTCATAGGTACTGATTTGGTAATTTTTTTGTTCGGTATTTGGTATTAACTAATTTTTTACCTTGAATGAAAAAATAATTGGGAAACTAGATTCACAGAATTTATTAATAGACTTCTCTTGTGTTTCTTGTTGCTTTGGTTGGTCCTCTTTCCCCTTTTATTTGTTTAAATATAAAAATCAGGGTGGAAGAAATGGAGAACTTGGGTTAAGCTAGTCGATTAAGTGGAGATCATTTAAAGGTGCATGTACAGAACAATAATTTCTGTTTTTTTCTTTGCTTCCTACATCTTGGGCTGCATCTACAGAACAATAGTTTCTATTTTTTTCTTTACTGCCTACATCTTTGGCTAAGTTTGTTCTTTTTATCTTTTTGAGTTGAAAGTATAGTTCATTTATTTTCTTTCTTGTGTAATAATTAAAGTATTCAAAGCTATTAAAAAACCAAATGAAAGTATCAACCTTTAGAGTGTAGAATAATCAGTAATCATTGAAACATGTTTGTAATCCTGCTTTAACAATGGGCACATCTTGAAATCTGAGTATGAATATTCATATGAAAATGAATATTGATATCTGGCTCAAGATTGCTTTAGAGAAATGCTATCATGTGTCTTGAAGTTAACTGGAATTTTTAGAGTTGGGCTAGACACATACTCAGTAGCATTTTAAAGAATCAGAGTGCTATAGGTTGAGCTTTTCCCTTTTATTTCTGATGCAAAGATCATTTTATCTGTAGGTTTCTAGACCTCTACAACTGGAGAGATTTTTTTCCCTTTGTTAAAAAGTATACTTAAAGACAGATTTCAGGTGATCTAGTTTCCAAAACTGTGTAATAGGATATTGGCATCAAGTATTTGGACAGTTTAAATTCTATCATAATAAATATACATTTTCTATATCATTTCATTTGTTTCCTCTTGAGAAATAAAACCTGCAGTTTCCTAATCATCTATACTGAACTTCCTTTTAGAAACAGAAATTTGCTTTTTTTTCCCCTCAACAAGCAGTAATAGTATCAGGAATAAAGATTTTAACAAGAGTTATACTTTTGAACCCACCTGTTTTCACTTTGCTGACTTTATTTTTATTTTCTTTTTTTAGTATTAACGGGAACATCCATAGTAGTGTAAAACCTTTCACAATGAAATCCGAAGCCAAGGATGGAGAGGAGGACAGTCTACAAACTGCTTTCAAGAAATTAAGAGTGGATGCATCAGGGTAATTAAATATGTAATATGTTATTTGAGAATTGTTTACTAGATTTAAATAGTCTTTTCCTCTGAAGAGCTCTTTCTCTTCTAAAATTTCTCATTATTGGTAGAAGATATAAATGTTAATAGTGTGACATTCTACCAAATTTTGCAGAGCATTATTTTACTTATAAAAGAAACTCTTCTGTTAAATTTTGGAAAGTAGCAGCTTATTTGTACTCCAAGATTGGGTGTTTTGGTTTTCCTTAACTTTGAGGAGGGTCCCCCCCCCTTTTTAATCAAACATTATTAATCAGTGTCCCATCAGAGATTTCCTCATACATCTCTAGGGAGTCAACAGTATTTTTCACTAAAAGTGAATTGGCTCAGTAGAAATCTATGCAGAGGTTGTCAGTTTCATGGGCTTTGATTGCTGACCCTATCGCTATGGAAACCTCTATTCATTAGGGTTCTGTCACAGAGATCAATAATCTTGGACCCTTTGGCCAAACTAATTAGAGCACCTGCAGACCAGCTGCTGTCTGAATGTTAATGTTTCACCCTTTGCAAAATGTTTTGTGCAGGACTCTTCTCATCCCCTTTCTTTGTCCCAGGCCAGAAGCAACCTCACATTTTTTATGGATATAAGAATATTTATTTTCATGAATGGAAACCAGACACTAGAAGCTCAGAGTACAACACTCCACAACAAGTAATAATAATAATCACTAAAACTTAACTCTCACTTAACTATTTCCTAGACACAGGCTTAAGTAGTCCATACATATTATTTAATCCTCACTACCAACTTAGAAGATAGATACTACTGTTATTCCAGTTTACGGATGAGCCAGAGATGAATTAAGTCACTTGCTAAAGGTCACATTGGTAGGAAGTGGTAGAGCCAGGGTTTGAATCCAGACAGTTTGTCGCTAGAACCTGTGCTCTTAACCATTCCTTTTTATGGTACCTTGAAGACAACATGAAGAAATGCATGCAGTACCTGGCACATAGTAAAAATTAAATAGCTGTTAGTTGTTGTTACAGCTGTTTGATTATTGCTAATGCTGTTTTGGTGTACTAAATGAGAAGATTTATACTAATTGATTTATACTAACTATACTAATTGTACAGTAGCTGTTACAGGCGCTCACTTTTGCTTCTATGATGTTTCAAGTAAGTATCTTCTTCTAATATGGTGGTCATCTTGCCATTAAAATTGATCAGTAGTTTATCAACCATTTTGGGAAATGGAAACACAACAGAGAAACAGTTTCCACTTGTGCTCATAGTGTATTCTTTTGTGATTTCTAGTATAGAAATAATTTTTTTTTAATCACGAAAATACCAGGAATGTATATACACACATACATATAAATCCCTTAGTATATAAATTTGTATAAGTAACTCTTGATATACAGACTCCTTTCCTGATATTTTAAGAAGTTGGAACATAAAATTTAAGTTATTTTGGTGCCCCTAAAAATTACTTGGAACATTAAAAAAACCTTTCAAAATATCTGTACAATACATAGTCAAATAATATATATTTGTAGCATGTGATCTGCTTTGAGTAAAATTATAGAAAGAGAACAAACAGTGGAGAACATTTGAGAAAACCAAATAAATGAGAGTAGCAGGAGTGAGTCATTACCGTGACTAAGCAGAATGAGACTTGCACAGTGTATCGTACATTTCTAGTTGTTTCATATTGTTGCTGATTTACAGATGGGACATCTGAGGTACTGACTCGTAAACTAACCAAGCCTTGCCAGGAATTTAGCATGATCCTGTTCAACAGGTTTTGATTCCTAATGGTATTTGTCTTATCAGGACAAATCTCTATATGTTTATTATAAAACAGTATAATCCTTTTTATCTGACTATAAAATAGTACATGCTTATTATAGAAGAATTCACAAAAACAAAAAAGGAAGTAAACATCAGAATTTACCATAACCACTGTTAATATCTAGACCATCTATCTGTATGCAACACCATATACTTTTTTTACATAGTTGAGATCATAATGTATGTATAGGTGTTTATTCATGCTGTTTCCTCTTCATATTATAAACATTCTCCTGTGTCATTAAAAGTTCTTCGTACACTTAATTTTTAATAAATTCCTAATATTCCATCATATAGATGTGCCATAATTTATATAATACAGTATTTTCTGTTACTGGACATTTAGTTTATTTCCAGTTACTTTTTATTTTAAATTATATTTCACTGAATATCTTTTTACTTTAGTAGATTATCTCTTTCTAAAGGACTTTTATCAATACCACAGCATGTGTGGTAGGAGCCCAGTGTGTGTGTATTGAAAAGATCTCAAAGGATTTCTACGAAAATGTTAATGTTGGTAATTTCTGGGTTGTGAGATTATAGGTGACTCTTTTTTTCTCTCTCTTAAATTTTTTCATCTTCTTTACCCCATGGGAACCCATATTACTTGTGTACTTTTATTTTTTTTGATCTCTTTCTGCAGTCACTTTTATTTATTTTTTTTATTGTGGTAACATTGGTTTATAACATTATATAAATACTTGTGTAATTTTAAACTGCAAAGATTTAACTCAGTAATATTTCAGGTTTATTAGTTATAAAAATTAGAATATTTTTCTAACACTTGTATAATATTTGAAAATGTATTCATTTTCAAGTTAGATTGAGTCTCCTAAAGTTTGTTCCTAACTTAGTTTCCACAGCTCTGATTTGCCCACATAAAATAAGTGGTCAGTGTTATTAGCATTCTCCCTGAACGTAAGGCCTGATCTGCCCCAGATAAACAGCCTAAAAGTCTATTTATATCCTGCTGCTGGTTATACTTAAGAATCATTCTTTGGCTTATGATTTTGCAACCGTGGCCTTTTAGGGATCCTCTGAATTTGGTTTCAGAGGAAAATTTACACTAAAAGCTGAGCAATTTTTGAGAAACTCAAAGTAGAAAGATTTATTAATACAGGTTGCATTTGGGTTGTTGAGAGCAGTAAGTTCTCCTTGCACAGTTTTCTGTAGCAGTAAACTTTGTTCTTGTCTTCAGGTCCATAGCATCTCTGCCTGTTGGAGAAGGTGCAGGTGTCAGAGCATCAGTCAGAACAGCAGCAGATGATACCAAACCTAAAACCACATGTGCATCAAAAGACAGTTGGCATGGGTAAGAGCTTCTTACTGCAGATGATTTTCATCTCAATACCTGAAAATATTATTGGATTTTCTTTCCTGAGTATCCAGAAAAGAGTATGTTATGATGTGGAACCCAAGACCCAAGGATTAGAGAAGACCCATTCTTCTTAATTGTGAATTTGCTGAGACTTGCTGTATGGCCTGGTTCATAGTCAATTTTTATAGATGTTCTCTGTGTGTTTGAGAAGAATGGGTCTTCTAATTATTCTTGAGTTCTATATATGTCCACTAAGGTAAGCTTTTAAATGTGTTATTTGAATCTTTTTTCAAATAATTTTTTGTCAGCTTGACCTTTAATAATTGAGAGGTATGTTGAAATCTGTCCCATTGTGGTGCATTTGTCTGTTGTCGTCTTCAGTTCTATATTTTTGCTTTATGTATTTTGAAGCTATCTTGTCAGGTTCATACAGCCTAGGTTCATGCCAGGTTAGAATGTTCTCTTCCTGGTGAATTGAGATTGTTATTGGGTAGTGACATTCTTAATCTCTCATGATGGCTTTTGTCTTTAAAGTCTCTTTTGTCTGGAATTAATATAGCTAATCCAGTTGTCTTTTAGTTAGTATTTGCCTAGTGTATTTTTTTCTGTTCTTTTATTTTCAGCCGTTCTGTCTTTCAAAATTTTAGGTGTGTCTCATAAATACATATGGCTTATTTCGTTTTGTTTTATTCAATCCAATCTTTTTTTAACTGCTGAGTTTAATGCGTTTACTTTATTTTGATTATTGATATGTTTAGACTTGTTTCTGCCATTTTATTTTATGCTATTTGTCCTACTTTTTTCTATGTTTTTTTTCCTCTTTTCTTCCCACCTTACCTTTCCTTCTCACCTTTTTAAAAATTGTTTGAAAGGAGTTTGTTTTTTCTGCTACCATTTTTCCTTCTACTGGCTTGGAAATTGTATACTTTGTTTCCATTCTTTTAGTAGTTAGCCTTGAAATTTTACTATACACACTACCAAGACAAAGGTTAATATTTTAATCCTCCTCCTTAGAACCCATTTACTCCGAGCTCTTGCGTTCCATAGTGTGGTTGCCCAATACTTTAGTTCTGTCACTTTTTTAATCTCACAAATTAGGTTTTATTCAACCTACTTAATCGTTGTTTACATAGACAGTATTTGTTTAGATTTATCTTATGTACAATTTCTTTGCTCTCACCATTCTTGCATCTCAGACCTTCCATATGTTGTCACTTGCTTCCTAAAGTACTTCCTTCAGAAGTTCCTTTAGTAAAAGTGTGTTATTAGTAAACAGGGCCTCTGTGTTATAAAATTCCACATAGAATAAATTTGAATAGTGTTCCCTGGAGTTTTATAACGTCATGTTCTATTGGTAGATACACTTTGCTTTGATTTATCTGAAAATGTCTTTATTTCATCCTTATTCTTAAAAGAGATACCTGATTTGATATACCTGAAATTATGGCTCTAGGTTGACACTTATTTTCTCTTAGCACTTCAAGGAATTATTCGTTGTCTTCTGGCTTCATTGTTGATGTTGAAAAGCCTCCTTTCAATCTGATTGTTGTTCTTTTGGGAATAATCTATCTAGTCTCTGGCTGCTTTTAAGTTGTTCCTGTTATTTTTGTATCTATAGTTTTGCTACAGTGTGTCTAGAGGTGGATTTCTTTTTATTTGTCCTGCTTCATGTGCTTCTTTTATCTGTAGATTCTCTTCTTTCAATTCAGAAAATTTCTCAACCATTATCTCTTTAAAAATCACTTGTTCTCCATTGTCTGTATTCTTTCTTTCAGAAACTCCAGACTTCTTATTCTGTTTTACATATCTCTTAACTTTTATATTTTTCCAAATCTCCAAGTCTCTGTGCTGCCTTCTAGGTCAGGGGTTGGCATACTTTTTTGGTAAAGGTCCAGATAGTAAATATTTTAGACTTTGGAAGCCAAGAGGTGAGACCGGAGCATATTCTGTAGGTACTTACATAAGTGAGAAAACTCCTGCCCCGCCCCGTTCACCTGATGTGCACCGTTGTGGCGGGTGGACACACTTCGTGTTCCGTTGCTGAGACACTCTCAGGATGAAACGACTAGCCTGGTGGGATGGGTGGGTAGAGGCAGTGCCAGGCTCAGTTTTACTCTCTGCCCCGGTGGAGCCCAGATTCCAGCATGTGCTTCTCTCCTCCAGAGCACCTGGCACAGGCCAGACTCTCACACTGAGATATACTACCTGTCAATGCCCTGAGATTGCCAACAGCAGAGCCCCAACATGTAGATGGTAGCCAGCGTGGGCCCCGGGCATGGTGTGACATGTCTGCTGGCCAGGAAGGCAGGCGCGGGGAGTGGAGAGGAGAACAGGGGAGAAGAGGGGACACCCCAGCCTCGTTTCCGTGGCTCCCAGTGCTAGCCCACAGGAGCAGTGTCCGTGGGCTGTACAAAAACAGATAGGGGGCCAGATTTGACCCACAGACTGCAATTTGCTGATCCCTCTTATAAATAATTCAGATTTATCTTTCAGTTCAGTATTTCTTTCCTTAGCTGTATGTATTCTGCTGTTTGCCCATTCATAGTTTAATTTCAGATATGAAGTTTTTATTTCTTCAAGTTCTGTTTGGTTCTGTTTTTAAATTTGCTTGGCAGTTTTTAGTCTTTTTCTTTCCTGAGTTCTTTTATTTATTTAAATATTTTATAAAAAGTTATGTAGTGTGTCTGATAATTCCCAATATCTAAAATCTGTTTTGTCAGCTGTTACCAGTGATAGAAATGAATCCTCAGTCTGCTGCTCTGTTTGGTAACCATGGCAGAGTGGCCCTTTGTAGCCTTCGCCTCACAGTGGTACTGAAGCTGCTGTCTTCAGGGCACAGCACAGCATTTACGTTTTACAGCATCAGTGTAAGTTGTCTGTGCAGAGTGCTTCCCTAGACCCATGGGCCAGAGGTTCCCAAGCCAAGGGTTGGCATAGGGCAGGTGTTCTACACCACATGTTTGGCCCAAGAAATGCAATTAAAAACTACCCTTTACCTCTTTTGTTTCTGTAGCTTGCTAATAAGGATATGTTGAAGCTTTTGAGACACAGAGACTTAGGCAGCTTGAAAATGGAGGCAGACACATCTTTTTTGGGGAAATTTATGACCTTAGACTCATAAACCTGAGAGGAGACAAATTTCCAGCTATCATAAAGAATCTGTTCAGGAGAGCTCTGTGTCCCAACATCTTTTTGTGCATTTTTTTCCTCTTAGGTCTACAAGGAAGTCTTCACGAGGAGCAGTGAGAACCCAGCGTCGTCGACGTTCTAAATCTCCTGTCCTTCATCCTCCAAAGTTTATACATTGCAGTACAATAGCTTCTTCTTCCAGCAGCCAGCTCAAGCACAAAAGCCAGACTGACTCCCCTGATGGCAGCAGTGGGCTGGGAATTTCAACCCCTAAAGAGTTCAATGCAGGAGAATGCTCTACTTCCCTCAATACTAATCACACAGGGGCAGTTGTTGAGCCTTTGAGAACTTCGGTTCCAAGGCTCCCATCAGAGAGGAAGAAGGAAGACTCCTCTGATGCTACACAAGTCTCCCAAGAAAGTCTCAAGGCCAATGATCTCTCTGACTTTCAATCCGTTTCCAAGCTACACCAGGGCAAGCCATGTGCATGCATAGGCAAGGAGTGCCAGTGTAAGAGATGGCATGATATGGAAGTGTATTCCTTTTCAGGGCTGCAGAATGTTCCTCCCTTGGCCCCAGAACGAAGACCCATGCTTGAGGACTACTCTCAGTCGCTTCACACCAGAACTCTGTCTGGCTCCCCCCGCTCCTGTTCTGAGCAAGCTCGAGTCTATGTGGATGATGTGACCATTGAGGACCTGTCGGGCTACATGGAATATTACTTGTATATTCCCAAGAAAATGTCTCACATGGCAGAAATGATGTACACCTGATAGCAAGAAGCTAATTAATATGCTTTAAGCCAATGAAGGGTTGTCGGAGAGATTGAGCTAATGGCAGACCTTGTGGCCACTTTGTGTGAGAAGACATCTCCTTCTGCTCACTGTGCTTGCAATAAAAACTTTTCTTGGCATCTCAGTTAATCTTCATTCTTTAAACTTATCCTGTGAGTTCTTAGATACCCACCAAGGCAAGCAGATCAAAGAAGTATCCCTCTCATTTAGAAATGTTCTTGGGGGATGAAGAAACCGTAACTACTTGACTGGTGGCTGTGGATATATGGTAAAAGCCTTTGTAAAACAGTGCGTTTTTCAGATCTGTTTAAGATTTGGTGGCCAAGGAGACTGAAATGTGGTTTTGTAACTGGACTGAACATTTGTCATGCTGTAGTTGCCAGCCCAGAATATTAGAAGTTATATGACTGATTTAAACCATCTCTGATTTAACGCAAGATTTATTGTGTCTTTAAAGGTTTCTTATGTGATTGTTAAGCCAGAGATCTAAGGTTTAGATTCAATATGAATAAACTAGCTGGCTTGCCCTGTGTTGTTTGAGAGAATCATTAACCATCACTAAATAAACCCCTGCTGGTGCTCTTCACACTGAAGCCTATCACATGAAGTCTCTCGTGTAAGAGGCAGCTTGGAGTGGGCTGCTTCAGCTGGAGGGAGGGGGTGTAATATTTGAAACTAATGTGCGTCTTCTCCATCTCTGGCATTTTAATACATATGGCATGTTTCAGTCGGTTGTATGTAGATCTCATGCCTCAGCGTCAACTGTTCTGGATGGATATTATCTCTTTGCACTGCCCTCCTATTCCAGCAACCCCAAAAGAATTTTATACATGCCATATCTTGTATTTCTGGTTGACCATCCCAAAATTCCCTCCAAAGTTTGGTAAAAAATCTATCCTCAGTTTCAGCTGGAGGATGAATCCTTATCATTTCCAGGTGGCTCCAAAGTGAATTTTACATATGCCACATAACTTTTATTTTAATTGAGACCATCCTAAGCATACCTATCAAATTTAGTGAAAATTTGTTCAGCCATTTTAACATCATGTTAACAGAAAGTCTGTCATACTTTTATTTAGGTTCCAAAGTAAGTTTTACTGTTTGCTAAAACATCCCACTGACTGTGGGGTTGATTGATGACAGTGGGGTCTGGGCTTCACAAATAGGTGATTTGTACTTGGGAGAGGTGGGAAGGGTATTTATTGGAAAAGCCCTGAACTTAAGTAGTGAGAGACCATTACTAGTTACTAGTTTAGTATGGATTTAGTAATATCTGGAGCCTGTGGTTTGAGAAAGGGAGCAAAATGCCTTGCCATCATGGCACTAGAAACTGAGGGGTTTCTCAATGCTAACAGAAGGTGCACTGAAACTTCCTGGTATTGAGATTCTTACACTTAGAAATTGAGGATCGCAAAGAGCTTTTGTTTATGTGGGTTTTATTTATTGATATTTACCATATTAGAAAGTAAAACTAAAAAAATTATAAAAATATGTATTCATTTAAAAATAATGAATCCATAAATCCATTTAGGTTAATATAAGTAACATTTTTAATTGGAAAATAACTTTTTCAAAACAAAAAATATTTAAAAGAGTGGCTTTGTTTTACATTTTTGCAAATCTCTTTAATGTTTGGCTTAATAGAAGACAGCTAGATTCTCATACTTGCTACTGCATTCAGTCTCTTGTGACATCACAGGTCATGTGACCTCTGGAAAACCACACTTGTGAGAATGAGCATGAGAAAGGCAAATAATATGTCAATATCATGAAAATAGTTTTGACCTCACAGATCCCCTGAAAGGGGATTCCCAGACCACGCTTTGAGAACCACTAATCTAGGCCATTAGAGCCAGTTTTAAAGGTACCTACCACCCCACGCTCACCTCCACAGCTAGTGTTTTGCTTCACCTTTTTTAGTAGAGAGTAGTGGAGCAAATTGGCCTTAACATGTTACTTGAATTAAGATGGTTCCTAAGTCTCTAAGTCCTTTTTAGTTTGCTTTTCAAACCAGTGGTCTGGTTATTAACTCTGTATATTTACGGAACAGTCACCAGAGGGTAAAGAATGATGCACATTCCCTTCATACAAAGTTGTTATGAGGAGGGGTGTCAGGATTGAAAAGGACAAAGTTCCAATGGCCCAGTAACCTATTGAAGAAATCCAGACTTGAGTGAGAGCTTAGGCAGTCCAGATTTGTGGGAACAAGTTGTAAATATTTACACCTCAGTCAAAATCTTCCTCAAAACATGAATCTTGAAGCTAAGAATTACTCTGCTCAGGCCCAGTTGGGCCAACTTTGATATGTGTCCCTCATCGGAACATTTGACCTTTTGTGAGTGTGACTTATTGAACCATCTTTCTCTGATGCATCCTGGAAAATGGATTCAGACTGAATTGAGGAATTTTTACTCTGATGTTTTGAAAAGTAGCATCTGGACATGTGCCTTTATTTAATAACTATTCACTGAACATTCCTTCGTTTATTCAACAAATATTTATGGAGTGCCTACACCACCAGGCACACTATCCTGGGTGCTGGGAATAGAACAGCCAGAGAACAACACCCTTCTCCTGGGCGGAGAAAGTGCTACAGAGAGAGAAGGATTAGGAGACAGTGAGGGCTGGGGGAGGGGTTGCTGTTTATTTGGAGCAGAGAAGCTTCTGTGATAAGGTGACACTTGAGCAGAGACCTGAAGAAAGTGAGGGAGTGAGCCAGGTGCCTATTTGGGGGAAGAGCATTCCTGGCAGAAGGACTAGCAAGGACATCTGTGGCTTGAAGCAAGTGAGGTCACAGAAGCATGGGCAGGGGCAGATCATGGAGGGCCTCGTAGGCCATTTTAAAGGCTTTGACTCCCGAGGAGATAGGGAGCCATTTGGGGGGTTTGGAGGAGAAGGAGGGACGTGATATCAGACTTGCCTTTTAGAAAGAGCACTGGTTGCTCTGTGTAGACTAAGGGGAGCAGAGCAGTTAGGAGGCGACTGCAGTAAATCAGGCAATGGTTTTAGTGGCTAGGACACTTGGCAAGAGAAAAGATATATTCTGGAATTATTTTGAAGGTAGAAGTGAAGGGATTTGCTGATGGATATAGGGTGTGAGAGAAAGATTGGAATTGAGGATGATTCCACAGGTTTTAATAAACTAGAAGTTGGCTGCAGGAGCAGATTTGGGAGGAGAAATTGGGAATTTGGTTTTGATCTTTTTGTGTCTAAGATGCTTATGAGAAATCATCATGTAGAGATGTTGAGTTGGTGGTTGGACATATGACTGATGATCAGGAGAGAGGTACAGGCTGGAGATCCAAATTTAGGGACCATCAGTATATGGATGTTATTTAAAGCTATGAGACCAAAGAAGATCACCTCAGAAGTGAATGTGGGTAAAGAATTGGTTAGAGGACCAAGCTCTGGGACATTCCCAAGGTATAGACGTCAGGGGAATGAGGAGGAACCAGCAAAGGACTGAGTAGGAGCAGCCAGAAACAGAAGCAAGAGAGGAGTCCTAGAAATCAAGTGAAAAAGCATTTCAAGATGGGAGTTATCAGCTGCCAAATACCGCGGAGAAGGAAAGATTAGGAGCACCCACTATGTGCAAGCCCCAGGCATACAAAGACCAGAGTGCCAGGCAGATAGTAGGTGTTCATGCATTTTTTGGAATGAAGACAATCCTTGTTTCAAACAACTCAGAGTTTGGGGGAGGAGCCAGTGTGTGGGAAGGCACCTGACCCAGCCAGGAAACTCATCTGGGGAAGTGAGGCTTCTTCAGCTGAGTCTTCAACGGCTGAGGAGAACTCAAGTGGATTTCTGTGCACAGTCCTCTCTGCTCTGGATTTTCAGTTCCCTCCCCTCCAGGCTCCCTAAGACACAGCCACCCCTGAGAAGTTGAGAAGGAAACAGAGGCAGCAAGTGACTGCTCCCTCCAACCACAGAACAGAACCAAGGAGCAAGAAAAGACCCGGAAAAAAGAGAATACGATAGCTACCTTTAAAAACAGTTTAAAATTCATTCCAGGTTTGGTAAATTCCATTCAGTCTGCAGAACTTGGTATTCCAAAGGAAAATCTGTTGTCATGCACATATGGCCACAAGAGGTCTCCCTTTCCCTGAATGGCACAGGTTTAAAGGGCGGGGCAAAACGGTGAGGGCTGGTCAAAAAGCTTGATGCTGGTCAGGTAAGGCAGGCCCAAATTTGGCAAAGAATTTACTTACACTTTTAAGAAATTAAAGCGTCCCTTTACCAATAACATAGTTTATCAGTTTAAAAAATGAAAAACCACAAGGTAATGTTGAGTAAACACGGATTGCGAACAGTAAGGAGAGCTTTGATGTCAAGGACCTAATAGGGGTGATTCTTCCCTCTTTGGTGACTATTTTATTAAGCATGGTAGTTTGAAAATCAACTTATTATGTGAGAATAATATTAATAATAGCTAACATTTATTAGGTGTTTAGTGCATTCTAAGCCTTTTTACAGTATTAACTCACATAATCCTTACTCAGTCGTATAAGGTAGATACTGTTATCCCTAATACTAATAATCCTTTGAGATAGGTACCTTCCCAGATGAAGAATTTGTGGCTTAGAGAAATTAATGATTGGTCCAAGGTCACACAGCTTGTGGGGGGCAGAACTGGGATTTGAACACACATCTGACTCCACAACTATCTACCCTACCCAGCCTATGGTAAATAAATGGATTCATGAATATATAAATATTATTCAGAAATAGTTTCTTAATTTGAAAACATACAGTGGTTCTTAACCAGGAATGAGCGTCAGGTTCATCTGAGGAGCTTTCAAAAAAATGCAACGGTCCAAGCCTTCTCCCAGGACAATCTAATTCAGGAGGTTGGGGGTTGGGTGGGGGGTCTGGAATCTGTTTATGTTTTTAAGTTCTACAGGTGATTCCTAAGTGTACCCACCCTTGGTAGGGAACCACCGTAGGGAGCTGCACAGTGGCTACATTTCTGTAGGCAGAACAGCTCACGAGGACACAGCAGCCAGCCAGCCTTAGAACAGGATTATGGTCATTCACCGGGCATTTAACTACAAAGGGTTTTGAACTCGGGCAACTCAAACTCCTCTAGCTTCCAGTTTGAGATGCTCTTTCCTCTCCCCTTGAGAGCAGAGCTGGAAAGAAACGTGTGATTCTCCAAAGGCCTCGGTGAGAAGTGGCAAAAGCAGAACTCTCTGGGGGCAGCAGTGTGGTGTTCTTAGAAGTGAATTGTGCAAGCAGGCTGCCAGTCAACCTGGCTGGTGGTGAGTCAAAACCCAGAGGATACAGTCTTTATCCACTGCTCTTTGCTGCCTGTCAGATTGGCACACAGCCAGTGATCGTGAGCTCAGAGGTAGGTGTTTCCACTTGGGGTGAAAGGTGAACACAGAAGGGGCTCTTCAAGGCAGGGGGCCATGAATGACAGAGGAACCAAGTCGTAAGGGCTGGGAATCAGCTGGGATGAAGGGAGAGAACATTTTCTATCCATTTCTGAAATAAGAACAAATCTTCTGCAGAGACTTAAGTCATCACGGGATTTGGAGTATGTCAGATAAATCTGAAGTCAGACAATAGTCTAATGTTCTCAAGTGCCTTTTTCTAGTGATTTCTATCCTCCCCCTCCCCATCTCTCTCTCTCACATACCTAGCTTCCTGTTCTCAGTGGCTCCTACCTTTCCCAGAATCACCCTCTGCTCCTGTTAACCCTGGGCTCAGTTGGGATTTCCAGGCATTAGCCTTGGCCACAGCTTCACGTCAAAAAGATTTATTTGTCCCTTCTCTGGAGCTTGGTGGGAACCTGAGTGCTGAGCGTCCACCCAGGCCCTTCGCTCCTGACCCTGCCACAAGAGCTTCCTGAAGTCTGGCCTCGCAGGCTCTTAGGACACGAGAGCAAAAGAGAGCTTGGCAAGGGAATATTTTTAAAAAATCACGATCCTTGACTATTTCTGAGACGACCTCATTCCAAGACAGCAGGCAACCCTGTGTCTCAGAGATAGAGGAGGACGGGCTCCTCGCCCTTCAGAGGAGACAGAAAGGGAGCAAACGCTGCCTTTTGCACGGGGCTCTTCCCAGGGCTGGGGGCGGCGGGTGGGAATCTGGGGTTGTGCCTGACTGCTGGACTCCAATTTGCTCTGTCTTCCAGACTCTGTTTCCAGATCCTCACCTCTCTTCCTGAGTTCCCTCCTCTGCTTTCAAACGCCTGTGTGAAACCATGCCCCGTTCCTTTCTCTTTAGGTCACCAGATTCCTTTATGGGGTTGGCAGTGTGCTCTACCCCAGGTCCTGTTGTGGCATGTGAGTGGCGGCAGGGCTGAGACTTGCCAACCTGTACGCTCTGGGGGATTTTAAGTTCCAGGACTGGGTGTTCCGCTGATCTTCCTTTCCCTCCCCTCCCCGATTCCTCTGTCCCTTCCTTCCTGCAGACTCCGGGGACCATGAAGGTGGAAGGGAGCTCTTACCCAGTGGGAGAAGAACCACCAAATTGCCTCAGCTGCTGACACTTAGTCCTCAGGGTCCCCTCCTCATCCCACCAGCCGCTCCCCGGGTCTGAAGCGCCAGCCCAATTTGAAGCACCCCTCCCACTTTGAAGGAGGCTGGGCTGGCCGGGGGGTTATTTTGGGAGCAGCTTCTGAGATCCAATGGCCTTGTTAGGGCAACACTGACCTTTCCATCCCAGGAGGAGGGCAGGACTGGAGAGGGGGCGGGGCGGCAGCCGGGAGATCGACAGCCCTGCACACCCACCGGGGTGCAGGAGAAGGGGGCCAGCGGGCTGCGGGAATTCAGCCTCGGGTTGGGGGCTGTCACCGAGGGGAACTTCCCCTCTTTGAAACGGACTGGGGACCCTTCTACCCCACCCCTTTCACTGTGCTTCTTAAAGGGATCACACTGTTTTTCCTTTGACTCCATGGAAGCCAGACTTGGGACGCTCTGTGGAGACTTTGAATCTTTCCCTCCCGCGTCCTCCCCAGCTGGCAGCCCTCCTCTGGCTGGTTGAGTGGGGGCCTCCCAGGCATGGCACTGACCAGCCGACCCAGTGCTGACTTGGCTCCTGGGCTGCTTCGGCCTCTGCGGGCATCTTGCTCTCCCCCTCCTGGCGCTCTGTGGCGGTGGTGAGTCGGGGGGCCCAGCCCTGAGCCCGGAGTGTGCTGGGAGAGTGTCGCCGGCACCCCCCTTTGCCCTCTCCCCCCAAGCTGGAGGACAGTGAGGTTCTCAGGGACTATGATGAGATGAGTGGGGGCCGCTTTGACTTTGACGATGGCGGGGCGTACTGCGGGGGCTGGGAGGGGGGAAAGGCCCACGGACACGGCCTGTGCACGGGCCCCAAGGGCCAGGGCGAATACGCGGGCTCCTGGAACTTTGGCTTTGAAGTGGCGGGCGTCTACACCTGGCCCAGCGGAAACACCTTCGAGGGATACTGGAGCCATGGCAAACGGCATGGGCTGGGCATAGAGACCAAGGGACGCTGGCTCTACAAGGGCGAGTGGACCCACGGCTTCAAGGGGCGGTACGGAACCCGGCAGAGCAGCAGCAGTGGTGCCAAGTATGAGGGCACTTGGAACAACGGTCTGCAGGATGGCTACGGCACGGAGACCTATGCGGATGGAGGTGAGCCCAGCCTGGGGCCTGCGGAGCTGGGGCAGGGGCCAGATGGGGTGAGGAACACTGGTGGAGGATGGGAAGAGCAAGGGGCAGTGTGGCACAGAATCAGAGGGGCCAGGATGTTATTTGCTGTGTGGCATCAGGCAAGCTGCTCTACCTCTCTCAGCATCCATTTCCTTGTTAGTAAAGGTGGGGCCAATAACGGGGGATATTGAGAGGATTGGCAGGAGTGCTTAGTACAAGGCCTGCCATATAAATACACACTCAACACATACTCAGTAAGATGTAACTGCTACTCTTTGCATGTTAGGTATACAAACCGCTGTGGAATATACTCTTGCTTGTGCTCTACAAGAAAAAATTATGAAGTGTTCATTCATTCATCCATCTACCCACCCACCCATCAACTCATCCACCCATCCACCCGTCCATCCATCCATGCACCCACTCATCCATCCATTGTCCATCCGCCCACCTACCCACTGCCTTATCCACCCCTCCATCCATCCATCCATCCACTCACCCACTCATCCATCCATCATCCGTGTCCATCCATCCACCCAGTGACTCATCAACCCACCCATCCATCCATCTATCTATTCACCCACCCACTCATCTGTCCACCCATCCATGCATCTTTTTGTTCAGTGCATATTGCTGTAGTACCTCCTATTTGCCAGGCATTGTAAAAGGGTTGGATATAAAGGGGAGTAAGACACAGCCCATGGCTTCAAAGATAGGCATATAGACAACCAACCACACACAAGTATATAGAGAGTGCTGTGGCACAAAAGGACAGTTAGATGTGAGGAGACCAGGGAATGCTTTAGGAGAGGTGACATCTGAGCTGGAGCTTGATGGGAAAATCTCATTAGTGAGGGTGAGAGTGGGGCAGAGAGGAAGGAGTAAAAAGCCCAGAAGCATGAGAGTACTCAGTGGGTTAAGGATGTGGAAAGGGATTTTCCGTGGCAAAATAGCCCTGGGAAGTAGCAGATACCATCACCTCCTCCACTGGGTGTAACTTTGGACATATTGCTTCTCTGGGTCTCAGTTTCCTTATCCATCAAATGGGGTGTTTTATAATAGCAAGACTGCTTCAAGTGTGGTCAGTGGACAGGCAGCATCACCTGTCTGCCAGTTAGAAATGCAAATTCAGGGGGCCCACTGAGACCTTCTGAATCATTCTGATTCCCATTCTCTGAGGGTAGGCCCAGATATCTGTTTGAACAAGCTCATCTCGCAATTTTTTTATTTTTTTTATTGTTTACACGTTCAAGTTGAAGCAGTATTGCTTTAAATCAGGGGCTTGCCAACTATAGATAGTGGGCCACACCGGCCTGCTGCCTGTTTTTGTACAGTTTGCGCACAGAGAGTGGTTTTACATTTTGAAACGTTTGAAAAGAAGAAAAACAAAAGAAAAACACTATCTTGTGACAAGTGAAAATTATATGAAAGTCCCTACATAACATCCTCAATTTTGCCTCTTGGCCCACAAAGCCTAAAATATTTACTATTCGACTCTTTATAGGAAAAGTTTGCCGGCTCCTGCTTTAAATGTTCATTCAAGTTCCTTCCAGCTCAGGATAATTCTGTGAAATCTCCCTCACGTGCTCCATGGGGAAGAGGAGCTGACACAGATAACTCAAAACTATGGCTAATTGAAAAAATGTATTTGGTATCAGAAGGCATTTGTAGTATATTTGTCAGTAGTCTCTCTTCTTTATGGCGGAGGGCAGGAAGTGGGCAGACTGGGAGTGGGCTGGGGGTAGGGCAGGAAGGAGCATAGCCAGCCCAGGGTGGAAGGTTTGCTCAAGCTGAGGCCTTTGGGCAGACAGAGAGTGGCCTCGGGTGCAGGATGGGCTCCTGAGGATGTCTGGCGAGGGCCCCTCCTTGAATGTGTCTGGATGTTAACAAAGTTGTCCCTAGAATTTCTGTGGGCCCAATGGCGGCTACAAAGCACTGGCTGGAATTGGACAGAGCTGAGGAGAAATTCTGGCTCCACACTTCCTAATTCGGTGACCTTGAGCCGTTTGCTGAACCTCTGCAATTCAGTGCCGTTCAATTCACCAGATGTGTGTCGCCGACACTGCTTCCAGCACTGGGGACAAGCAGAGAGCAAACCTCAGTTTCTCTGGCTATAAAATGGAGATGATCCTTGAGTGGCAGGCGTCAATTACCTAAGCAAAGTGGTGCACAGTACGCATGTGCTGAATATTCCCTCATTTCCCTCTTCCCTCTATCCAAACCAAGGTGTTTGTGTGTGAGGGCCTGGACGTGAGTCACAGGGACACACATTTCTGGGAAACTATGGACTGATCTCCCAATATGTCTAAAAGAGGAGAAACCCATTCATTCATTCATACATTCATGCGACCAACATTATGGAGCATCAATTGTATGTCAGGCACCATCCCACAGCAAGTTCCAGGGGCCGGGGCAGTGAGCAAGCAAATTCCTCAGGGAGCTCCCTGTCTAGTGAAGAAGACAGAAATAAACTGAAAAACAAACATGTATGTAATTTCCAGAAGTTACTAGTGTTATGGAAAAAACAGCAGAGAAGGAAGAGGGTGATATTTTTGGATATAGGGGTCTGAGAAGCAGGATGGCGAGGACTAGAGAGGGAGTCAAGACTTCCAGGCAGAGGGGATGGTGATTGCAAAGGCCCTGGGGCAGGACTGGGCTTGGCATGTTTGAGGAACAGCAAGCCCATTGGGGTGGCAGGCACAGAGTGAATGAGGGGAACAGGCAGGGGTTGATGTTGGAGCTGTGGGCCTGGGCCAGGTCACATAGGCTTTGCAGGACCCTGGGTTTCATTCTAGGTGTGTCCAGGAGCTCCTCAGGCCAGGAGACCGGAAGACCTGCTCCTCTGATTTGTCAGAGGCCCAGACTCTTCTCCCAAATGAGACAGCCCCACATCCAGAGGCCTGGAAACCTCACAGATCCTCTCTCTAAAGCCACACACGAGGTGCAACTCTCCAAAATTAGACGTGGCCACTGCTTCGGAAAATCTCTTTAATCAACCTGTCATCAGTTCCCTGAGGGTTTGTTAAGGACCTGCCCTTTGCCCCATCCTGGGTAGTGCTGAGGGGCATGTGGACAAATGAGATCCTGGGATTAGGAGTGGCTGGGAGTCGGAGCCCTGCATTATTACTCTGGCCTTACCATATTATTTAATCTCTTGGAGCCTTAGTTTCCTCATCAATAAAAGGGACTTATATTAATCTCTCATAAGATTTCTCATGGGATAAAGGGGTACTCGATAAATGGTACTTGCTATTATTACTATTAACTATCATTAATTCATTCAATAAATATTTATTGAGTGATTATTATGAAGCCAGCAGTATACTGTGCTGGGGGAGGGGTGTAGAAATGAACAGAATGGAGAAGGTCCCTGCCTTCCAGAGAATTTAACAGGAAATTGTACTACAGTGTGTTGGGTGCTAGGCAGGGGTGTACTGGGGACAAAGCGAGCAAGAGGCAGGCAGCTAACCAGACTTAGGCATAAGGGGAGGCTTCCTGGAGTAGGCGGCAAGCTGGGCTCTGAAGTTCGGAGTGAGCCAGATAACAGGGGTGGAGGACGGGTGCTCCAGGTCGAGAGGACAGAGTACACAAAAGCCAGGATACCACAATTGGCCGCCCAGCCAGGAGGTCAAGCTGAAACCTGCATCTTATCTCCAGTTTTGGGAAGTATTGGTCCCAGGCACAATACATCCCATTTCCTCCACTCCCCACGTGACCTCGTAGTCAAATGTTGCAGGTGACTGTCTGATCTAAACCAAAGAAAACAGCAGTTTTCCAGACTGGAGGCGTCGCCCATTAATAAGTGGTGAAATCAATTTAGTGGGTCATGACCTGCATTTTTTTAAGTGAAAAAATAGAATAGAACAGAACAGAACAGAGCAGAATACAATAGAATAGAAAACATCAGAGTGTTTCACGGAAAATAAGGTAAAGTATTGTTTCCTGAAACATTTGTTCAGTTGGAGATATATGTAGATATGTATACATATAGTGTGTGTGTATAAAAGTGTTTGTGTATAAAAGTGTTTGTGTTTATGTGTGTGTTATGATGGCAAATGTATTTCTTACTGCAGGTCATGGTCAGAAAGTTTGAAAAGCCCTGTCTAAAGTGACTTCCCCTGGCATCTCCTTCCAAGCCCCTGCCATTCCTCCCTCCGTAGACCCTCCCTCCCCTCCATGCCCCCTTTGGCTGGAGGTTAAGCTCTCCACTTCTCTGGGGGGAAGGGGAAGGTGGTGGCGAAGGCAAAGGAGCTCTGGCCTCCCCAACCCTGCTGAGCCTCCTGGCACCCCTCCCCCGCCTGTAGTCCTTATTCCTTCCCTGGCCATATATGGCAAAGCTAAAAATAGCTGCTGACTTAAAGCGCCAAAGCAAGTGTACACCAGACCCTTAAGTAGTAATGTGTAACGTGTTGCGTGGCTGCCTGGCTGTTCCCACCCCAGAGACCCAAAGACCCCAGGACTAGAAGGGCCATTAGTGTGATCTTTGCTTTCTGAGGTTCTTGATCTATGGCCCGTGCCTTGGCCTCAGAGGCCCATAACAGCCCCAAAACTGCAGGCAAGATGTGCATGTGTATGCGTGGACTATCTGTGTTTTTCTGGGAGGCATTTCCTCAGAGAGCCATCAGCTTCTCAAAGTAACCTGGTGCTCAAACAAGTTCCAGAACCATTGACCTAGTTCAGTAATCCCATCCCCAAAATGTGCAGTGGAAAAACCAGGCCCAAGGTTGACTTTTTTTCCATAAAGCTAATAATAATAATGGTCAACGTTTTTGAAGTGCTTGCTCTGAGCCGTGTGCTGTTCTCGGCGTGTGACATGTGTTGTGTTATTTAAACCTTCACAACAACTTTATGGGGAAGGACTGTTATTACCCCTGTTTTACAGTCAAGGAAACTGAGACACAGATATTTAAGTATTCTCACTCACGGTCCTTAGCTAGTAAGAAGCAGAGATAGAATTTAATAATAATAAGTGATAATGAAATATTTCACATTATAAATATTTTAATAAACGATAAACAACTATACAAAATAGTCAGGACTGGCTACATAATTTGTGAGACCCAGTGCAAAATGAAAATGCAGGACCCCTTCTTCAAAATCATTAAGGATTTCAAGATGGTGACAGCAGAGCATTAAGTCAAGTGCAGGGTCCTTCTAAGAGCAGGGCCCTGTGGCACTGCAGGGTTGAGTGCCCACGAAGCTGATCTTGACAACAGTAATAACTGTATCTACTATTTATTGATTCTTTACCATGTACCAGGCGCTGTGCTGAAATTCTTACGTGCATTCCATTATTTAGGCTTCTTTACAACTCTCTCATCTACTACACTAGTGGCTTTCAAATGTTTATGATTACGACCCACCATAAGTTATGTATTTCACATTGTAATTCTATGCATACACACACACAAATGTAAAACTGAAACAAATCATTACAAGACAGTATTTCCCTTCCTGTATGCAGGACTTGCTATTTTCTCTTTTATTTGATCCTGTTGATAGAATTATTATTCTATCTTGTTGAGAGAATTAAATGACGCCTTGATATACATAAAGCACTTGGAACAGATTTTGGAATATTGTTAGTGCTTTTATTACTATTACGTGCTGAAAAGATGATATATATATATTTTTTTTGTGAGGAAGATCAGCCCTGAGCTAACATCCGTGCTAATCCTCCTCTTTTTGCTGAGGAAGACCAGCTCTGAGCTAACATCTATTGCCAATCTTCCTCCTTTTTTTCTTCCCCAAAGCCCCAGTAGATAGTTGTATGTCATAGCTGCACATCCTTCTAGTTGCTGTATGTGGGACGCGGCCTCAGCATGGCCGGAGAAGCGGTGCATCGGTGCGCGCCCGGGATCTGAACCCGGGCCGCCAGTAGCGGAGCGCGCGCACCCAACCGCTAAGCCACAGAGCCGGCCCAAAGATGACATTTTTATGTTTAACTATGACAAATGGATCAAAAACCCAAGCTTTTGGGCTCTGGATACAGTTTTCTTTCTCTTGCCCAAAGCTGGTGACTGAAGTTCATTTTAGCCCCACTGACTGAACATGGGAGCTGAATGAATTTGCCAGGATCAGGGCCTGAGCGATACCCAGTGTCACATTATCTGGGTCTGTGATGAGTGTTTCTTGAAGCAACTTAGCCTCCACATTTACTTATTTATTTATTCCCCAAAGGAAGGTCTTTTCTATTGATCTATTTCTCTGTCTTTGTGCTAATACCACACCGCCTTGGTTACTGGAGCTTATAGTCAGTTTTTAAATCAGGGTAGATCCTCCAACTTTGCTCCTCTTGTTTGAGTTATTTTAGGTCATTTCCATTTCTATGTACATTATAAAATCAGCTTGTCGATTTCTACAAAGAAGGCCTGCTGGGAATTTGATTAAAAATGCATCAGATCTGTACATCAATTTGGAGAGAATGGACATCAGAACAGCAGGGAACCTTCCAATCCATGGACATGGTATCTATCCCTATTTATTTAGGTGTTCTTTAATTTCATTAAGCAATGTTTTGGAGTTTTCAGTGTCTTGCATATCCTTTGTTGAGTAAAATTAACAAATATTTTTTTATAACATTGTAAATGGCATTTTAAATTTCATTTTTCCAATTGTTCGTTGTTAGGCTATAGAAATACAGTTTTTTGTTTTTTTCTTTTTGGTGAGGAAGATCGGCCCTGGGCTAACATCCGTGCCCATGGTTATATGTGGGACGCCTGTCACAGCATGGCTTGATAAGCCGTGCATAGGTCAGTGCCCGGGATCCGAATCTGCAAACCCTGGGCCGCCAAAGCGGAGCACATGGACTTAACCACTATGCCACTGGGATGGCCCCCAGAAATACAGTTATTTTTATATATTGACTCTGAATCTTTTCACCTTGCTCAATTAAATTCTTAGTTCTAGTGGGATTATTTTGTTTTTGTTTTTTGGATTTAAAAAGAATGTCTTTTAATTGAAAATTTCTTGATTGCTATTAAAAATCAAGTGTGGAAATCCTAAGAGAGTCTGGCATACTGAAGGAGGCCTGTGGTACTTAAGCACTTGGGGCTTCCAGTAGCCAGATATAGGTTCAAACCCCACCTGTGCCACTTCTTAATTCTATGGAAGTGGGCACATCCTGCAACCTCTCAGCTTCCATTTCCTCTTTTCCATTAGGGATGTCAATCTCCCTCAAAATATGGTTGAAACAATGAAATGAGATAATACACAAAAAGTGCTTAGCATCATGCCTGGCACACACAAAATGCTGGAACATGTATTTTCTTTTCTGTATCTCCTTTACACTCCAAAGGAGGAACTAATTCAGGATGGCCTGAACCTCAGCTATCCTTGTTTTGGGGAGAATATTTCAGCACAAAAACTGGATTTTGACATTGGAGCAGTTAATAAGCCTGGACTTAGTTCCGCCTTGAGTCCTGGCGCTGTGATGGAACCCACGCCCAGCACGATTCCGTTTCGATTGTAGAATTAGCATAATTTAACCTCATCTTGAAAATCTTGTCCCAGTTCACAGCCAGGGGTCAGCATGACAGCCGGCTGAGTTGCTGTCATGGCAGCTTCCTGGCACTATCTGGGACCCCAGGGGAGCAGAGTGGACCCTCAGCAAGACAGGGAAGTGGAGGTAATTAGTCTTTCCTCTCTGCGGCCTTGCTGTCTGTAACGCATGTGTCCAGTTGGCCAGGTCTCCGCAGACGTGCGCCTGTCCGAGGCCAGGCCCTTAGGATTCATTGAGCTTGCTTGTTTCCAGGGCCTGCAAATTCCATGTCCCCCACAGCTGTTCCCTGGACCAGCCCTTGCTGCCACACCCTTGTGAGGAATGTCGAGTCTCATTCTCTGCGGGCCCTGGTTGAGGGTGGGGTGCGGGGTGAGGGGACAGGGTCTTGTTCTCTCCTAGCCCTTCCTAAGCTGGAGCCACAGAGCAGGTGGGTGGTTAGGTCTGGTCACGAGTGAAGCAGCCAGGGCCCCTACTCGCCCCTGCACAACTGAGCTCTGACTGGCCTGGACCCACCTGGCAAAATCCGTAGAGCGATCCAGAGGCGGGGGGATCTCCAGAACCCCTTCCCCTCAGGCGAGTAGTGAGCACCTTGTCTCTGGAGGTGTTCAAGCTAGGGACAGTATTACTATGGACGGTGTAGAATGGTGGCCACACACCGAGGCCTGAGGGCCGCACACAGCCATGAGGACATGCTGTTTGGCATGCACAATGTTTTTATTACTTTTATTTTTAATTGTTTGAATGCTTTATGGATAACATCTTATCAAATTGATCAAATTTCTTATCATTAATGACAGGACAACCTGACGGTATGTGCCCTGGATGGGATGTACAGAGGACAGAGCATCACCTATATAATATTCCTGCCAGGAGGGTGTGGAGAGGGGGTCATTCTTGCAGAGCCTTGCAGGCCATTGTAAGAATTTGGCTTCTACTTTGAAAAAAATGGAGACTATAAAAGGGACATGATCTGACTTTGTTTGAAGGGATTCCTTTCGCGACTGGCTTGAGAGACTCTTTGGGGGAGAGGAGGTGGTGCAGAAATGGTAGAAGCAGGGAGACCAATTAGTGAGTTTATTTGCAGTAATACAGGTGAGAAACAACGGTGGCCCGGACCACCATCTTGTAGCAGCAGAGGTGGAGACAGGTAGTTGAACTCTGGATCCATTTTGAAGGTAGAGCCAATAGGTTTCGCTGTTGCATTAGATAGGGGAGCAGGAGAAAGACGCGTCAGGGATGGTTCCAAGCTTTGGCCTGAGCCACAGAAGGATGGCGTTGCCCTGAACTGAGATGGGATGAGGGTTGAGGAGGGAAGGTCAGGAGCTCAGTGTTGGACATCGTGGGGGAGAGATGCCCATTACACATGCCATGTGGGCACGAGGGTTGTGGGCAGCCCTGCACACAGACGGGGGGGCCTCCTTCTGAACCCAGACCCTCTCCCCTAGATCCCTCTTGCCTCCCCCACACCCAATTATTTCTGGTTTCCAAGACCTCAGGGCTGCTGAGCTGACCCAGGACCTGGCAAAGGGGCTTTGCCTCTGGCCACAGGCCCCCGGGGCTGTCAGTACCAGACAGTGTCGCCTGGTTAATCCCTTGCTTCTTGTTTGAGCCGTGGGGCGTCATCCGGGGCAGCAGCCTCGGGATGTGGGGGTGGCGGAGCCCTGCAGGCTGCGCGGACTTGTCATCCACCTGCTGCAACCTGACCCTGCTCTCGGGAGCTGGGCACAAATGCCACCAGTGTCTCTGCTTTGGGTTGCCATTGGCGATCCTGGGAAACCAGAGACAGTGCACCTTGACGGGCGGCAGCATTTGGAGCCATGGGAAGGGACTTTGGTGCCACTTTGCAGGGGAGGCAGAGCAAGGCCTTGGGATTGTTACAGGAAAAATGGAATGCAGTCTAAATGCACACCCAAAGGGACGGTTACAGGGACTCCCCAGACCACACTGTGAAGTCCTAAAGCCATTACACAGACTGGAGCAGACCCACCTCTACTCATAGGGAAAGGAATTGAAGACATTTTAAGTGAAAAAGAGCCACTCAACAAAGACTTATTGAGTGCCTACTATGTGCTAGGCGGTGTTCTGAGTGGCGGGGAGAGTGGAAGAGTGGGGAACAGATGACCAGTTAGTCTATTTGTTATTTATTACACGTACAGGCTTGTAAATGAGTAGAAAAGGCCCGGAAGGACCTAAATTGTTAACAGCAATTACCCCTGGGGAGACAGTACAGGGTTTTTTTAAATTATAAATACTCCTCTCTTTTTGAATTTTATGCAACAAGCATACGTGACTTTTGTAATTTTTTTAAAAGTACCCTCCCCCCAACACATAAACAACATTTATATACAGACATGATAAGAAGTCTTCAGGGTACAAAAAGCGTTTGGGCTCTCTAAGCAGAATTCTCTAGAATCTAGGCTCAGATCCCAAATGATCTCCCTTTGTTCCTTCCCACTCTGGGGAATTCAGCTCTTCAAGGCAAGGCAGGATTGAAAGGCATGCAAGCCAAGACATCTGTTCTTTAGTCCCAGCTGAGCTACTGCCTGGCTGTATGGTCTTGGGCAGGTCCCTCTACCTCTCTGTGCCTAAGCTTCCTCCTCTGTATCATGAGAGGACTGAAGCGCACTTACTCCTAAGGGTAAGCTAATTTTCTCTCACATGCAATACCGGCTAATTGACTGTGGCTGCCTGGAGACGTGGCGAGGGGAGACTGCTTGGCCATATCAGAATTGACTAGCAATGTCTGTTGTGGACACAGGATGGGGAAGAGGTGGTTCATGTGACAGATTACTTGTTGCCTTGGACTAGATGGTCTCCAAGGTCCACTCCAGCTGTGACCTTCTCGGGACTGAAATATTCTCACTTACCCCTGAGTTGATGTTGTCTATGACCGTGGTGCCCATTTGCAGATACCAGGAACATGAGAGTCTGTATTAAATAGGGGTGCTGGCACCATCTCCTACTGGCTCATGAGAGCCCACTGTTAAATTTTCAGAAATTTTGCAAGCACGCTGTCCAACTCTTGGTAGCTTGACTGGCAGTGGTGGGAATAATTCTATGATGGAAATTGGCTAACACTACAAATCATGGTTGTTTGTTTTTCCAAAGAGCTGTTTTACCAGTGTACCAGTGAACAGTATGCAAGTATGAAATGCCCTTGTTTCCTTCTCACCCACATTTAGGGTGACCATCTCAGTTGCCTGGGAACTGTCCTGGTTTTAGTACTGAAAGTCCCGCATCCCGGGAAACCCCTCGGTCTCAGGCAAACTGGGAGGACTGGTCACTGCAGCCCTTTCCCGTGGAGTGAAGGGAGCCAGCATGAGTTGAGAGTCTGAGATCTCTGCTAGATCACCCAGGTAATACTCACAGCAACCTCACAAAATACACTTGCTCTGCTTACTCTACTGAGCGGAGATAGACTCAAAGAGAACTTGTCCAAGGCCGTGTACTCATTTGCTAATTTGACAGTTTCTCCTGAATGCCTCTGTGTGCCAGTCATCACACCGAGTGCCAGGGATGCTGTGGTGAGCAAGGCAGCCTCAGTCCCAGCCTCAGGACATGCACTCTAACAGCAGAGACAAGCGCCAAACAGTTATTTAATGACAACACGGGATAAGTAATTTCAAGGGCAAGGAGAAGAGTTTATGAGGGGTAATAGGGGAACCTAGCCTGGTTGGGTAATCAGAGAAGGCTTCCTTGAGGAAGTGATGTTGAGGCTGAGATTTGAAGGATGAATAGGAGTTAACCTGGTGACAGGGGAGCCACACTGTGCCAGGCAAAAGGAACGTCAAATGCAAAGGCTTGGAGGTGGAAATGGAGCATGTTGTGTTCAAGAAAAGGCTGGAGCACAGAAACTGAGAGAGTGGGGTAGATGAGAATGGAGGGTTGGCAGGGCCCAGGTCATGAGGGCTTTGTGGGTCACAGTGAGGAGTTTGGGACTTTGTCCTTATGGTAGATGCTGCAGGACACCCTCAGACACCCCTCAGGACCAGGGTCCTCATCCCTCCAGCTGCCGGGAGTGTTGGCTGCTGATGGCTCCTAGCTAGGCATTGCTCTCTGTCAAAGGGAGGTGCCTCACTCCAGGGGCAACCCATAGCTAATGACTGGTTGATACAGGAGCACAGAGACCTGGCCTCCTTGCTTCCATTTTGGACAACTCTGAAGGGCCAAACCAGCTCCAGAGATCCCCACGGGATCAGCTGAGGCTCAGCTGCAACTGTTCAACTTCTTCCACTGTCGAATCCTTCTTCCTTCCTTACAGGTGTTCATCCCGAGAGCAGTTCCCGCAAAATCACCCACGTGTAATCTCAGTCTCAGAATCCGTTTCCTAGGGACCCGAGACAATCCTCCCTCCAGGCACTGGGAAGCCATCGCAGGGTTTTAAGTGAGGTACCCTGATCACATCTGCATCTTATAAAGGAGATGACTCAGGCAGCAGCGAAGGGTGGATTGAAGCAGGCATCAGGGGAGGTGGAGACCAGGGAAGATGCTTTGTAGTCAACCCAGGAGAACTGGTGTGGCCTGAACTAGATGGATGGGTGCAGATAAAGAGAAATGGAGTGATTAAAGAGATATTCAGAATCAGGTCTATCTGTTTCCAAAGCCCAAGTAATTTCCATTATTCTTTGCTGTCCCCAAAGATGTCTTGACTTGCTTTCTCTGGGACACTGGGTCCATGGTCTTTATCAAGGTGGGTTAGAGCTGAGCTCTATAGGATGGTCCCCTATACGCAGGGCCATCTATATGGTTGTCTGTGGCCTGGGCATGCCTGTTCACCACCACGTGCATTCCTGGTTTACCTGGTCCAATTTTGGTGTGCCTGGACAAGAGCCACTGACCCCTGGACTCTCTGGTGCTCACTGCCCTACCTGCCAGGCTCCATCTTAAACCCTGTCTGAAATTTGTTGATGACACTTCCATGGTCCTGCCCAAAGATCTTGTGCTGACATCTGAGAGTATGTGAGAGGACTTGGAGAAGGATCAGGGAATCTCAGGCCGTGAGACAAAATAGACAAGATCTAGACAAGATAGCTGCCATAGGAGGGAAGAAGTGACAAATGTCTCCAGCAATTTGAGTTTGGAGGCAGGAAGGTGACCTGGGGAGGGTTCCTGAAGGAGGTGGCTTCAAAACTGGGCTTTGGAGGATTTGGGCAGACAAGGCTGGGAAGGTAAGTTGGGACCAGGTCATGAAGACACCAGGCTGTCAGGCAAGGACTACCACAGGCAGTGGGGACCCCTGGGGAGGAGCTAGGCCTGATTCCTTCGTCTCCATCTCTGTTCAGTCCTCCAGGAACACTGACATCTGGACCTCAGACAGTTTCCTAGAAATAGGCAGGTGTCACTGGCCAGAGGGGACGGTGTGGTCAGTGTCCATTCTGTACTTGGAGGCAGGATCCCTGATCTGGTCCACATGTCTCTTCTCTGCTTCAAAGAGGACTCTGGATTTCCTAGACTCCCCTTGGGATTCTGAAATGGTCTCGCTTTCTTCAGAGCTGAGGTTTTGGTGAGGACTTCTCGTAAGGGATGTTCTCAGATTCTCAGAGCTGCAGAGGAGAAAGCACTGCTCAGGACCCTTGGCTGTGACCACCACGAACTGCCACACTTGTACGATCATGAGAAAGTTGTTTAAATTCTTAGTTTCAATTTTTCCAACTATAAAATCAGAATGATGATACCTGTGTCTGTTAGGATTTTTTTTTCTGTCTGCAAGTAACAGAAAGCCCTAATTCCAAGCACTTTCCAACAAAAATATAAGGTGGGCTACGTATGTAATTTAAAATTTTCTAGCAGCCCCATTAAAAAAGGTGAAATGGGGCCGGCCCCGTGGCGTAGTGGTTAAGTGCGCGCGCTCCACTGCTGGCGGCCCGGGTTTGGATCCCGGGTGCGCACTGACGCACCGCTTGTCAGGCCATGCTGTGGCGGCGTCCCATATAAAGTAGAGGAAGATGGGCAGGGATGTTAGCCCAGGGCCAGTCTTCCTCAGCAAAAAGAGGAGGATTGGCATGGATGTTAGCTCAGGGCTGATCTTCCTCACAGACACACAAAAAAAGGTGAAATTAATTTTAATAATATAGTTTGTTTAACCCATTATCCAAAATACTATCATTTCTACCTGTAATCGATATATAATTATTAGTGAGATATTTTACATTCTCTTTGCAAGAATTCTTTGAAATTTGGTGCTTTATAACCACACGTGTCTGGTGGCTACCATATTGGACAGCACAGACTTAAACATTAAGGATATTTATGATTTCACGTAATGAAGAATCCAGAGGTAGGGCCGTCTCAGGATTGGTTAATTTGAAGGCTCATAGCATCAACAAAGACCCAGGTTCTTGCCACCTTTTTGCTCTGCCATCCACAGAGTGTCAGCTTTGTTCTCAGCTAGCTCCCCTCATGGTCCCAAGATGGCTGCCACAGCTCCATGGGTCATCTCTACATGCAACAACCTCCAGCAGCCAAAGAGGGTATGTTTCTCTGCATGTTTCTCTTTATAAGAACTAAGAACTCTTTCTTGCTTCCCTCAATCCCCAACCCCCTCAGCCGACTTTCCCTTATGTCTCAATGGCAAATTTCACCAAATGCTCATGTCTAATCCAATCACTGGCAAGGTGAAGGGACCTGAAAGTCTGGCTTAGAGCAATTAGGATTTACCCCTGGATTGAGGACCTTTCTCTGAGGCCCATGGAGGAGGACTGGACCCTGGAACAGAACTGAGGTTCTATCAGCAAAGAAGGGCGAATTGCCGTTGGGTAACCAGCAGTGTCTGCACAATACCTGTGGGCACATCAGGTGCTGAGGGCATCAGCTAGCAGGTTGACAGAAGAAGCGGAGCACGTGGTTGATTGGAGGTCGGTGGAGAGGTTTTACAGCTCGCACCCCGGCTGTCATCTTAGAACCCTCTGAGGTGCTTTAAACACTCCAGTATCCATATCAATTAAGTCACCATCTCTGGCCCGGAGGGTGGATCTTGTACTGTAGATGTGGCTTCCAGAAACTACTCTGTCTTGCATATTTAGGGGTGTGGAGGCAGGTCTCACTGATGAACAGACCTGGAAACTTTCGTCCTCCCAAGGATGGAAGCCCTAAGGCCTCCTGAGTCAGGGATGTGCCCAAACCCAGGCATTCCAGGCACAAGCCTGCTGTCTCACAGCAACCAGACCTGGGCAGAAAGTCGGAGCTAGTCTCATCCTCTCCTTCTGAGTTCTCTCTGTCCTCCCTGGCTCCTTTCCATCTTCCCAGTTAATCCTTTCTGGGCCAGCTTTTCTGAGCAAAGACTCTGACCTGCCCAAAAGCCAGCCTTTATTGAGCACTTGCTGTGTGCTGGTTGCCTCACAGATAGTTCACCTAATCTTCGGGCAACCACCCCTCCCCATACCACCGCCACCCAGGACCTGGGCCTTCATCATTCTGCACCACGGCTGGGGCTGCCTAACGTTGATTTTTGTGATGGTTGATTAAATCTAGACTGTCCCCGCCACTAGAATCCAAGCCCCTTGAGGGCAGGCGTCATATCTACTTATTCACCGCTGCATCTCCAGCACTAGCACTAAGAATGCAGGGTCCATAGCAAATACTTGTCGAAGTCAGAGGAATGAATGAACAATTATATAAAGTAGGTATCATTGCCTCCATCTCACAGAAAGACAAACTGAGGCTCAGCAGGCTTAAATAATTCATGCACGTGTTAGAACTATTCCGTCTCGGAGTTAAGGTTAGAACCCAAGTTATTCTATGTTACAGCAGAAGGGCAACCGCAGGGAGAAGGTGATATTCAGGTTTTGTTAAATTCAGGAGCCTGCTCTGAGGGACAGAACTGTATTTACCAGGATTACAACCCTCACCGGCCTTTTGCATGTCCTCAGTCATTCCCTGGGTTTAAGCTGGCTCCTGAATCTAGACTTGAACACACTGGCAGCCACTGCCAGTCACCATGGCACACTTACCGCGGGCTGAGTCCTGCCCCGGGTCGCCTGGAAGCACAGAAGGACGTCACCCAGGAGAAGACACTCACAGAGTCAGCAGCTGCTTCCTTGGGCCTGGAAACTGTGCTAATTGCTGGGATCATAGCAGGAATAAGCTAGACATGACTCCCGCCCTCTTAGAAGCCAAAGCCTGGTAGGAAAGGCTTACAGTATACAAATATCTTAATAATTATTTAACCGCAATTGGAAAAAGTGCCAAGAAGTACAGGGTGACATGACATCCTGTGGCAGAACTCAGGGGGTAGGGGTCAGGAAGTCTTCCTGGATGAAGTCCCATTTAAGCCGAAGCTCAAAACATCAGTAGAAGTTGGCCAGGGAAGAGGGAGAAAAAGAGCATGCCAAGAAGAGGAGGGGAAGCAGGTGCAAAGGCCCTGAGGTGCGAAGGTGTGTGTGACTGGAGAGCCGTGCAAGCTCAGGAGAGGTGGGCAGGGGCAGCCCACGCCAGGCCTAGTAGGCTGCTGAGGGTCTTGCTCCTCACCCTGAGGGCAGTGGGAAGGCCTGCAGAGTTTACAAGGCCAAGTGAGGGGGCCAGCCCAAGGGGCAGCAGGAGGCACGTCCTTCCACAGAGGGCCCCTCGCCGCCAGACAGCTGCTGGCAGGGTCCTCCTTCTGTCCCTCTTTGGATACGTTCTTCCTGTCCCCAGGGAGAGCTGTCTGTCTTAGAGAGAGTCAGGCTGGAGATGGCCCCAGCACTTGGCTTTTCCCCCTTCCCAGGGCCCCGTCACTCCCAGCCTCCCCTGGGTGTCTGCGCCTCTTGCCACTTGCTTGCAAGTCTCCTAATATGGCCTGGCCGCTTCCTCCCAACTGGTGGCCAAGAGCCGCTCTCCTGTCGCAATCTCAGTTTTTCCTGAGCTTAAAGGGGCCCTGTCAGCCCCCCTCACGCCAAATTTAAGCTGAAAGGAGACTGGCTGATTGAATTTCACAGACCTGCCCACCCCAGGCAGCAGATGTCTTCTCTCTTTGCCCCACTTTACCATCTTCTCTGCCCTATTCTTGGTCACTGTCCCCTTTCACGTTTTCTTCTTTTTTCCGAGACAAGTGGAAAGAGCACAGCCAGATATGGATGTGAGTTTTGGCTCTGGCATAATTAGCTGTGTCATCTTGCGTGAGTCTTTTAAGAACCGTTAAATACCTCTGCAGTCACGTTCACAGAGCTATTTTCAGATGGATAGAGCCGAAAGAAGAGAATAAACAGTTACGGAAAGCACGCTGTTCATTCATTCATTTATGCATTCGTTCAACAAACATGTATTGAAGACCTCTTTGGTCCTGTCCTAGGCACCGAGGACACAGCAGCGAACAAAAAGGAATGGGATCCCTGTCTTTATGGAACTTATATTCCAGTGAGGAGATGGTCAATAAACAAGAAAAACGCAAAATATGTTCTATTAGATATGCTATGGAAAAATAAAGCAAAGAAGGGAAATATAAAACCTTGGGTGGAGTTTATGATTTTAAAGAGGGTGGTTGGGGAGGCTTCACTGACATGACATTTGAGTAAAGGCTTGAAGATGGTAAGGGAGTGAGCCATGCAGATAACTGGAGGAAGTGCATTCCAGGCAGAGGGAACAGCAAATGCAAAGGCTCTGAGGCAAGACCACGGCTAGTGTGCAGGAGGAACAGCAAGGAGGCCTTTGTGGCTAGAGTGCAGTGAGGGAAAGGGGAGAATGGAAGGAGGTGAGGACAGAGGAGTGATGGGGATGAGATCAGGAAGGGCCTTGTGGATCACTAAGGACTTCAGATTTTCCTCTGACTGAGAAGAGGCAGAGCAGGTCGTGATCTGACTTATTACATTTGAATAGAATCCTTGATGGGTGTGTTAGGAATGGATGGAAGAGGGCAAGGAGGAAGCAGGAGACCAGTGCAGCAGCCGTTATGAAAACCCAGGTGAGAGATAATGGGGACTCAGACTACCATCTAGTAGCACTGGGGGTGGCGAGAATTGGCCAGCTTCTAGATTCACTTGGAAAGTAGAGCTGACAGGATCTCCTGATGGATATTTGCAGGACACTGTGCTGGGTGGTTTTTTTTCTTAAAAGTTTATTTACAAATTATTTATTTATCAAATAAACTTTATTGAGGCATACAATACATTGCATTTTAAGTGGTACAGTCTTGACAAATGTACAGCTGTGTAACCACCAGCACAATCAAGATACAGAACATTTCCATCAACTCAGAAGGCTCCCTTGTGCCCCTTCACAGTGATCCTCCACCCCCAGCCCTGATGACCCCAGAGCTGCTTTCTCTCACTATAGCTTAGTTTTTTCTAGATTTTCATGTGATTGGAATCATCCAGTTCGTACTCTTTTGTCTCTGGATCATTCACTTAGCATGTTTTTGAGGTCCACTCATGTTGTATGTGTCAGTAGTCCATCCATCCATGTTGTATGTATGAGTAGTGGATCCATCCATGTTGTATGGGTCAGTAGTCTGCTACTTTTTATTGCTGACTCATATTCCTTTGTGTGGCTGACCGCAGTTTATCCATTTACCAGTTGATGGACATTTGGATTGTTTCCATTTTTTGTTGTCTCCTTTTTAATCTTCTCCAAAACCCCAGAAAGTGGGTATTATTTTTCTATTTTCCAGACAAGGAAATTGAGAATCAGAAGAAGTAGCTTGTCCAAGGTTCCCCAGCTTAGATGATATTTGAAGCCAGTTTGTCTCTGACTCCACGTGTCTTTCTGTCCCCCTGCCTCCCATGCAATGTGACCACGTGTGCATGAGCTGGGAAATTGGAACATACTAGTTTTCCATCTATCTCCCTATTTTTTTTCATCCTTTGTACCAGACTCTCATTTCCCTGTTTTCTGCACCCACCACACAATCCCCTTTTCCCACTCTCTCAGCTTGAGTCAGACCTCAGTGCAAATCTCAGTTCTGCTCCTTCCTCAACGTGTGACTTGGGGCAAGTCGTATAACCTCTCTGAGCGTCACCCCACCTGTGAAATGGAGATCATCTTGCATCTTCCTCTATGAGATCATTCCCAGTGATCTCTGCTCTCTCTGTCTCTCTCCATTTCTCTTTGGCCCTTATATAGCTGATATTCCATGATCATTGGCTGGTCATTGACAGGAGGAGACCCCTGACGGCCCTCTTACTACCAGAGGCTCCTGCCTGCTGTACAGAGGGGCTGGAAGGGCCCTCCCAAACAAATTAAACCAGAATTTCTAGTGGTGAGGCTCAGGGATCCATATTTTTTTAAAGCTTCCCTGGTGCTTCTAATGTGCAGCCAGGATTGGGAACCATGGGCTCAGAGAGACCTGGGTTTGGATCCTGCTTCCCTGGTCAAGTCATTTAACCTCTCAGACCACCAACTTCCCCTCCTGTAAATGAGCATCATCATGGCACCTGCCGCACAGGACTGTGGAGAGGTTTCAGTGAGCCCTCTGCACTGTACATGAGCCTCACGGGGGCTCTTCATGCAGAAAGGGCTGGGTGGGGTAGGGGCGGGAGCCTGAGCTGGAGCAGCCTGTGCTGGGGGAAGCCAGGCAGTGTGGATGTGCCATCCTTCGCCTCCAGAGTCACAGTGCCCCGATTCCTAGAAGCTCAGTGTCCCAAAGTTAGGCCAAACCTTAGAGAGCTTCATATCCAACACATCACCAACCGACGGCAATCGAGGCTGTGAGAAGAGAAGAGAGTTGCCCAAGGTCACACACGAGATGGAGTTTCTGGACAGGGTCAGCCAATCAATCAGCAAATACTTATGAAGCACCTGTATGTGCTAGGCACCGTTCCAAGTGATGGGGATACGTCAGAGAACAAAACAGGAAACATCCCTGCCCTCGTGGGGCTTCCATTCTAGCAGGGGGAGAAAAGCAATAAACATAATAAATAAGTCATATGATATGTTAGCAGGTGATAAATGCTATAGAAGAAAAAGGAAAAGTAGATCAGGGATATCTGGGTGCTGGTGGGGGTGCGGGCGGATTGCAATTTTAAATAAGGCAGTCAGGGTAGGCCTCACTGAGCAAAGACTTGAAGGAGATCTGGAGGACAAGAGTTCCAGGCAGAGGGACCAGCCGAGGTGAAGGCCCGAGGGGCAGTGTGTCTGTCGGGCTGAGCTTAGGTGTCCCTTACCTGGCTGACTGTGCAGGTACCCAGCCATCCTGGGTAGAAGGATTTGTTGAGAAGACAGCCATTTGGTTTTTTTGGTTAATCAGGGGAAAGTATCAGCTTGTGTTTATTTATTTTTTATTTTTATTTTTTGGTGAGGAAGATTGGCCCTAAGCTAACATCTGTTGCCAATCTTCATCTTTTTTGCTGAGGAAGACGGTCCCTCATTTAACATCTGTGCCCATCCTCCTCTATTTTGTATGTGGGACGCTGGCCCAGCATAGCTTGATGAGTAGTGTATAGGTCCATGCTCAGGATCCAAACCCGTGAACCCTGGGCCGCCGAAGCAGAGCGTGTGAACTTAACCACTAGCCACCAGGCCAGCCCTCAGCTTGTGTTTAAAACAAAGGCTCTGAATTTTCCCCCTCCATTCAGTGAACATTACGTGTCAGGCCCTGTTCTCTATCCGGGAGGTTCAAAGATGAAGGCAGGGCCTGGCTTTCCGTGGAGCTACAGCAGGAAAGAAAGACCAAGAAGGGGCAACAAGTGTGTGTGTGGGGGTGGGGGGCGGATGATGAGCTGGAGGTGCCTGTGCAACTTCAAGGGGGGCTTCCATCTCCAGGCTGACATGTGGGGCTGCAGAGGGGAGGGGGAGGGATCTATTTTGGGGAGTCAGTGGGACATAGATGGCAGTTGTAAGAACACCAGATGACGTAATCACCCAGGAGGATGGGGAGCAGGTTTAGGGTGGAGCCCTGGGGAGCACAACAGGGTCGGATGGGGGGTGGGAGCAGGAAGACACTTCAGCTTCGTATCAGCTTGTTCGTACAACTCAGGTGCCCTCACGCACTAGCACAACTTTGTAGAATCCCAGTATCACACACATATCTTTTCTTCCAGAGTTTTTCAGAGATATTAACTCATGTAAACCTCCAACAACTCTATGAGGTAAGAGGCAATGATTATCTCTGTTTGCCAGATGAGGAAGCTGAAGCACAGAGAGGTTCAGTCACTTGCCCAAGGTCACACAGTCAGTGAGGGCAGAGGGAAGATTCGGACCCAGCAGCCTGGCTCTGGAGTCTATGCTCCCAACCACTACTCTGTGCTGCCTCCTATCAGATAGAATCTTGTTCCCAGGAGCTCACGCGTTCACGCTCATGGACACGCGAGGTCTTCATTGTTGACATCTCCTTGTACACATCACTATCCTGCATGCACATGGTCTTACACGCTCTGTTTCACTAATGCCCTCAACCTCACACACTCATATAGCCTCGAGTGCCTCATGTTACTTTGTGCTTGAACACTCAGATGGCCTTGCACACTCAGAACCTCTCACACATCCATAATGTCGCCTCCACGGGACCTTGGGCACTCTCCCCACTGTGTTCACACTGCATTGCACACTCATGATCTCATATAGTCCAAAGACACTGACATGCATGCTCATAAAAGTCCTCTATACACATGGCCTTGCACAAATACACACTCTCCCATGCTTTCCAACACAGTCCATGCTCTCCAATATTCACACTACTGTGAAAACTCACTGATCTGTTCATAAGCTTGAACATTCACATCATGTTGTACACTAGGATTTAACCTTATAGCACCTTGCCTGCTCACATAACTTGGCACTCTTTGACCCTCAAGGTCTTGTATCCTCACTCAGTTTTGCCTTTCCTTGCACACTGAAGACCTCAAATGCTCTCATAACCTTATGTTACATCCCATTGTCACACCCGTGTGATCTCAGTCACCCTCTGTGCACACACTGCCTTGCACACTCATGATTTTACATGTTCCCACTACCTTGCACACTCCCACAAATGCAAATATTCACGTTACTGTACAAACTCACTGTCTTACCCACTCATGCTCTTGCACATTCGTTCTCTCTTGTGTGGTTCAAAATCTGTGCACATTCATTTAAGTTCACGGTCATGGAGCCTCACCTGCTCATACAACTTCACACTTTAAAACTGACTCACTCAGCCTCACCCTATTTTGCACACTAAAGACCTTGGTGTGTTCCCACCAACAGAAATACACCATCACGCAAACTCCTTCTGGCTTGTCCACTTGTGTCCTTGCACAGTCGTGTAACCTCATGCACTCCCAGGGCCTCACCTGCTCACACAACTTCACACATTGATGCTCTGCCTCACACAACCTTACTCTATTTTGCACACTTGTGACCTTGTCATGTCCCCACCAACAGAAATATTCACATCATTGCTCAAACCCCTTCTGTCTTGCACACTTGGGTAACCTCACCCAATCCGAGCCTCACCCAACTTTCATAACTTCAAATTCCTTGCCCCTCGGATGGCCTGGCCCACTCCTGCCCTGGCACGCCCAGGTCACCGTGCACCCAGGCCCCGTCGTGCCGCCCCACTGACGCGCCCTCTCCTCGCCCGCAGGGACTTACCAAGGCCAGTTCACCAATGGCATGCGCCACGGCTACGGCGTGCGCCAGAGTGTGCCCTACGGGATGGCCGTGGTGGTGCGCTCGCCGCTGCGCACGTCGCTCTCGTCCCTGCGGAGCGAGCACAGCAACGGCACAGTGGCCCCGGACTCGCCCGCCTCGCCGGCCTCGGACGGCCCGACGCTGCCCTCGCCGGCCATCCCGCGCGGCGGCTTCGCGCTCAGCCTGCTGGCCAACGCCGACGCGGCCACGCGGGCGCCCAAGGGCGGCGGCCTGTTCCAGCGGGGCGCGCTGCTGGGCAAGCTGCGGCGCGCAGAGTCGCGCACGTCCCTGGGCAGCCAGCGCAGCCGCGTCAGCTTCCTCAAGAGCGACCTCAGCTCGGGCGCCAGCGACGCCGCCTCCACCGCCAGCCTGGGCGAGGGCGCCGACGAGGCCGCGCCCTTCGAGGCCGACATCGACGCCACCACCACCGAAACCTACATGGGCGAGTGGAAGAACGACAAGCGCTCGGGCTTCGGCGTGAGCGAGCGCTCCAGCGGCCTCCGCTACGAGGGCGAGTGGCTGGACAACCTGCGCCACGGCTACGGCTGCACCACGCTGCCCGACGGCCGCCGCGAGGAGGGCAAGTACCGCCACAACGTGCTGGTCAAGGGCACCAAGCGCCGCGTGCTGCCGCTCAAGAGCAGCAAGGTCCGCCAGAAGGCGGAGCACAGCGTGGAGGGCGCCCAGCGCGCCGCCGCCATAGCGCGCCAGAAGGCCGAGATCGCCCTCTCCAGGTAGGACCCCCGGGTGGGGGCAGAGGGCATGGGCCCCACTGGGGGAGGGGTCCTGGGGCAGGGCAACCTAGGAGGCCGTGTCTCCAAGCCTGTTTGTGCTGCCTTCAACGTCAGGGGTTCCCCCTCATGATCTTCAGAGGGTTAATTGGAGGCACTTCAGCATATGGTGTCACCTGTTCACCCGTCTATCCGCTCAACTACTCCAGTCCACCCATTCACCCAACCCCTCCATTCACTTAACCATTCCATTTACCCAACCTTTCTAATATCCACCTGAACAACCATCTCTCCACCCAACTTTTCACCCCACCCACCTCTACCCACTCCACTTTCTGTTTACCCATTCAACCATCCAGTCACCCATCCATCCACCCAACCCTTTCATTCACTTAACTTGTCTACTACCCACCTGCACAACCCCTCCATTCACCCAATCCCTCTATCTATCCAACAATCTCCAGTCACTCAACCTCTCTAACATCCACCTGAACAACCACCCATCCACCCATCCATGCCCTCATCCACCAACCACCTCCGTTCACTCAATTGCTACCATCCTTCAAGCTACCCATCCTAACATCCAGCCATGCATCCATTCACGCAGCCACCTCCATTCATCCAATTACCTCCGTTTATCCAACCACCCCATCACCCAACCATGCTTCCATCCACTGAAACAACATCCACTCCCACCCACCTACCCAATCATCCACCCACCCACCCACCCAACCACCTCCATCACCCAACCATACTTCCATCCAACAATCCACCCACACTTCCCATTCACTCAACCCCTCCTACCCACCCACCCGCCAGCCCTGCGTCCATTCAGCACCCACCCTTTCATTCATATTCAAACCGTTCTATGTCTTCTCATTGTACTTCAGAAGTTCTAATGTTGTCTTCAAACATTTATAGCACCTACTGTGTGCATGGTACTATTTTAAGTGGTTTACAAATATTGACTCATTCAATCTCCTTTACGACCGTCTAAGATCAGTATTATGTTTATTTCCATTTTACAGATGGGCTAAATGAGGCTCAGAGAGATAAAGTGACTTGTCCCAAATCACCCAGGTAGTGAGTGACCCTTCCTAATCTCATTCCTATCCTCCTATCCGGCTCCATTTTCTACCCCTCTTGCCCTGGGCTTGGATTTTTTTCTCTGTACTAGTCACACTGACCTTTTATCATCCTTCTTTGTTTACTCCTGGCAGAGGGCTTTTGTTCCTGCTGGTTCCTCTGCCTGGACTGCTCTTCCTTATTCTTACTGCCCACTTAATTCCTACTCCTCCTTTGGACTCAGATCAAACCTGACTCCCTTGGAGAGCTGACGAGGCCCAGGCGCCGTCACAGGCCGACTCTCACTCAGCAGCATGGACGTTTCCTTGGAATGTCTCACAGCTGCAACTTTATGTTGCTTATGTGACCTGTTTTTAACCTACTTATAAAGGGTTCCCTATGTGCCAGTCGCTGTTTTGAGGTCTTTACATATATTAACTCATTTACTCCTCACAAGATCTTGACGAAGTAGGTCCTGTTATTGTCTCCTTTTTGCAAATGCAGAGTGAGCTCCAGGGACAGCAGCGGGTGTGGCAGGACAGCGGTGAAAGGCATGCGCCTGTCCGGTGCCTACAGCAACCCTGCTGGTGGCTCTGACAGCCTGGGCTGGAGGCTGTGGCATGTGGTCTTCAGAGTTAAGCAGACCCGGGGCCAAATCTTGGCTCTACCGTCTTTGAGCTCAGAGACGTGGGCAGATCCGTTTGCCTGTCTGAGCTTTGGTTTCCCCATCTGTGGCACCACCACTTCTTAGTTGTATGTTCTTGGCTAAAGCATCCTCGATAGTCTCATCTATGAAAATGGGGTTGGCCTGACAGTTAAGAAAGATAGGGCAGGTCCAGTGGTTCACAGACCAGTCTTGGGGCAATTTCCTGGGCATCCACCTCTGAGATGGAGATCAGTGTGCAGGGAGTTTATGGGGGCGCCCTCAGGGTCATGGCTTGTGGGGAAGGGAAGTGAGCAGGACTGGGCAGAGGGAGACTCTGGGCTGCAGTGCAATCTCTGCAAAGGCCTCAGCCGGCCACAGGGGGCGCTGCGGTGGAGATGACCTTCAAAATTGTCCCACGTTGAGGAGAGGGAGCTGGACCTTTCCACCCTCTGCATTGGTGCAGGCTACCCTCCAGAAGGGGGCATGGCCTGGGGCTGGACAGCTCTCCTCAGCCAGGGGCAATCCGTGGACAGGGCTGACGGCGGCAGCACTCTGAGCAGCTGGGGGCCGGGGGAGAAATAAGTCCTCAGTCCTGAAACTGGGTGGCATGTCACAGTGTCCACTCCAGTGCTGGACACCTAGCAAGTGCTCAATGACTATCACTAGTCATTGTCGTCATTCAATGAGTTCGTTTTACGGATGTGGAAACTGAGGCCCAGAAAAGGAATGTAATATGCCCGAGGTCACCTGGCAAGCACATGGGTGAAGCAGGCTGCAGCTGCCAGCTCTCTGGTCCCAAAGCTTTAACCAGCACATCTTGCTGTCTCTAACTCGGTAAACTATAAATTGCCACGGATGTGTGAGCAGTTAGTATCATTAAGGTGGAAAGAAGGTATGGGTGATTTTCTTAAGATTTCTTGGTTACGGGCAGAGCCAGGCTTACAAACAGGTGACCGTATAACTGACTGTTCAAACCTGGATACTTTTGGGAGTAAAAGGGGGCACTTTTTAAAGATAAAATTTTTATGTTGGAATAATTTTAGATTTACAGAAAAGTTGCAAAGATAGTATAGAGTTCCCATATACTCTCCTCCCAGTTTCCCCCACATTAAACTTCTTTTGCTGTTGTTAGTGCCGTTGAGTCAATTCCGACTCCTAGCGACCCTGTGGACAGCAGAGCGGAACCCTGTCTGGTCTTTTTGCACCATTCTCTCCCCTTCTGGCGCTGTATCAGACAATGCTCCGCTGCTATTCACAGGGTTTTCATGCCAATTTTTTCAGAAGTGAGTGGCCAGGTCCTTCTTCCTAGTCTGTCTTAGTCTGGAAGCTCCGCTGAAGCCTGTCCACCATGGGTGACCCTGCTGGTATTTGAAGCCCTGGGGGCATAGCTTTCAGTGTCACAGCAACACGCAGCCCCCACAGCACGACAACCAACAGACGGGTGGCGTTGGTTCCGTGACCGGGAAATGAACCTGGGCTGCATTGGTGTGGGCACCACTTCTTGACTGCTAGACCACCGTGAACTTCTTACATTACCAAACACATTCACCAAAGCCGACATTCGTACGTTACTATTAACTAAACTCCAGACTTTATTTGAATTTTACTAATTTTTCCAAAATTTTACTAGTTAGTCCTTTTTCTGTTCCAGGATCCCATATTGCATTTGGTTGTGTAGTCTCTTTAGTCTCCTCTGGTCTGTGACAGTTTCTCAGTCTTTCCTTGTTTTTCATGCCCTTGACAGTTTTGAGCAGTACTGGTCAGGAAGTTTGTAGAAAGTCCCTCAGTTTGGGTTAATCTGATGTTTATCTCATAATTAGGTTGAGATTATAGGTTTTGGGGAAGAGGACCACAGAGGTAAAATGCCCCTCCCTTCACATCATATCAGCGGCCATGACCTTGACATGACTTATCACAGATGGTGTGGACCTTGATCATTTGGTTAAGGTGGTGTCTGCCAGGTTTCTCTGCTGCAAAGCTACCATTTTCCCCTTTCCATACTATATTCTTTAGAATCCAGACATTAAGTTCAGCCCATACTTGAGAGGTAGAAGGGTCTGGAATTGAGCTCCAGAGGGAGTAGTATCAACATATATCATTTGGAATTCTTCTGTAAGGAAGATTTATCCCTTCTAAAGGGAACATTTTAAATTATTATGCCAAGTGTATATAGTTATGACGGGCATAAATCAGGACTGTCCTGGGCTCCCCCCCCCCCCGGGACGTGGCACAGCTTACAGTAGGTAAGAGCTTAGACTCTTGATTTGGAAGACCATGAGCTGGAATTCTGGCTCTTCTACTGAAGAGCCGTATGACCTGGCCCAAGTTGCTTCACCACTCTGAACCCTGGATCCTCTTTCTTCCTAGGGTTGTTTTGAGGAGTAGGTGAGCTAATGCTTGTACAATGCCTGGCACAGAGCAGCCAGCAGTGACAGCAGTCATTGTCATCATCTAATGTGTTCGATTTTAAAGGTGAGACAATGCAAGCTTGGGGAGAAGGAGGGATTTCCCCAAGCTCTTGCCTGTAGGGGACAAAATCTTGCCCCTCTCTACTCCTTGCTTTCCCTTCCCTCCTTGTCCTTCCTACAGCACCTGTGCCCTTGACTGTGAAGGTGTTGCGCTCCCTCCAGGAGGCTGCCAGGCCCAAGCCAGGAACTGAGTCTCTGGAGCAAGAAGGTGGTGTCCAGCTTACTCCACGTGGTGCTACTCCAGGGGAGAGCAGGGGGATCTAGATTCCCCGGGTGTCTGAGGAACGTGTTCTGCAGGCCTGCAGGGCTGGTGCCTGCCATGGGGGGCGGGGAGCAGCTCCCTGGCTCGGTTTTAAGCTCAGACTGAATTTCCAATTAAGGGAAACTTTGGGTTAGGAGGAAAAGCAGGGTTGTCTCCCTCCCAAGGGCTTTGGTGAGTAATCGGGCTGCAGAGGAACAGGAAGCATCCCCAGCAACCACCAGCCTCCTCGGCCCAGGAGGCTTGGGTCTCTCTCCATTGTGGCCACGGGCTCCTTGCCCCAGGCTTACGTGGAACCTGTCAGCTCAGAGTCTAGGATCAGGACAGCTTTCCCAGGAAGAAGGGAGAAATCTGAGACGTCTTATCCTCCTAAAATGAGCTATGGATTGAAAAAGATTCTAGACCTGTGCTGTCCAATATGGTAGCCACTAGCCATATGTGGCTATCGAGCTCTTGAAATGTGGCTGGTCTGAACTGAGATGTGCTATAAATATGAAACACACACTGGATTTCAGAGACTTAGTAAGAAAAGAACGTAAAGTAACCTCTTAGTATTTTTTATATTGATTATATGTTGAAATGATTATATTTTAGATATATCGGGATAGATAAAATGTATCATTGTAATTAATTTCACCTGTTTCTTTTTACTTTTTGACTAGGGCTACTAGAAAATTTAAAAATTACATATGTGACTCACGTTATATTTTTAGTGGGCAGTGTTGCCCTAGACCCATTCGGGGCCCTAGGAGATAGTCCTAATCCTTCACTGACCAGATGGGGAAACCGAGGCACAGAAAGGGACAAAGAGATACCCATAGCCAGTAAGTGTTTGAGGGGGAACTAGCCTCATGTCTTCCGATTTTGTGGCTAAGAGCTCTTTCTGTAACGCCTTTTAAGGTCATGGATACTGAGCCGTGGAGGGAAGCTGGGATGTTTGGGGAGGTGTCTAAACTTCTCTGGTTGCCATGCCAACACCCTGATAAATGGCTCCTTTCTGGAAGGAGCATAGTGAGTGGTGAAGAGTGGGGCCTTGGCTCCTCCTCCTGCTTGCCATGTCTTGTCTTTTCTCCAGACTTCTATTCTTTCATCTCTAAAAGGAGGATAATGATTTCTACCTCAAAATGTTTTCATAAGGGTTGAATCAGAGACTGTACGTGAAGTACTCGCCCAGGGCTGGAAGCAGGGAGCACTCAATGTTAGCTGCTATTGTCACTGTCACACATTCTTCTTGTTTTTGTTGTTGTGCCCCCGCAGCGGGGCAGGGGCTGGCCTGCAGGAGTTCTCAGCTAGCCCGGGGCATGAGGTTCAGAACATCTCAGGTTTTGTACCAGGGTGGCATCAGTGTGGCCCTGAAGACAGGGCCCCTGAACTGGTCTGTCTCCTGTTCCCCCACCTGCCTGCCCCCACCTCCTCCCCAGACTGGCCCTGGAAGCTCCCATGTTGAGTGCAGGGCTAGAGTTAGCTTTATGAGTTTCTGGGAGGTGAATTTCTCAGGTGAGCAGGAGCCCGTGTGGTACAGTAGCTAAGGGCTTGGGCTGTGATGTTGGATAGACCCAGGTTTGAATCTGGGTTCAGCTTCATATAAGCTGTGTGACTTTAGGCAAATTACCTCACCTCTCTGGCCTCACTTTCTTCTTTAGTCAAATGGGATTGTATTAAATCCTCCTTCAAAGTATTGTTGCAGAGAGTAAAAGAAATAGCCCATGGAAGGGGCCTGTGCTTTGAAGGTGTGCAAGGAGGCAGAAGCTGTTGTTATGAATCCTATGTCATTCTGTGCTGATCTGAGAGTCCTCCCTGTGAGTGAAATGGCCCTGAGGGAAGGCCCTGTCCTCTCACAGTCCCTACAACTGTGTTTCCCACCCTTGCGTCTTCTGCGTGCCACAATCCCAATTTTTGCTACATCCGTGAACCACTTCTACTTACCTTTTTAATCTCTATCTTTTTTTAAAGTTATTTTATCATAATGGTTTATAACATTGTGAAATTTCAGGTGTACATTATTATTTGTCAGTTTCTGTATAGACTGCATCGTGTTTACCACCAATAGTCTAATTTTTATTCATCACCATACATATGTGCCCCTTTACCCTTTTCACCCACCCCCCAAGCCTCTTCCCCTCTAGTAACCACTAATCTGTTCTCCTTGTCTATGTGTTTGTTTATCTTCCCCATATGAGTGAAATCATGCAGTGTTTGTCTTTCTCTGTCTGGCTTATTTCGCTAAACATAATACCCTCAAGGTCCATCCATGTTGTTGCAAATGGGACGATTTTGTCTTTTTTAAGGCTGAGTAGTATTCCATTGTATATATACCACATCTTCTTTATCCATTCATCAGTTGATGGGCACTTGGGTTGCTTCCACATTTTGGCTATTGTGAATAATGCTGCGGTGAACATAGGGGTGCATAAGTCTCTTTAAATTGTTGATTTCAAGTTCTCTGGATAAATACCCAGTGGTGGGATAGCTGGACTGTATGGTATTTCTATTTTTAATTTTTTGAGAAATCTCTATACTGTTTTCCGTAGTGGCTGCACCAGTTTGCATTGCCACCAGCAGTGTAAGAGGGATCCCTTTTCTCCATATCCTCTCCAACATTTATTATTTTTTTGTCTTGGTAATTATAGCCATTCTAACAGGTATAAGGTGATATCTCATTGTAGTTTTGATTTGCATTTCCCTAATGTTTAAATCAACCTACTTAAAAATTCTTAGTACAGGGGCCGGCCCGGTTGTGCAAGCGGTTAAGTGCGCGCGCTCCTCTGCGGCGGCCCGGAGTTCGCCAGATCGGATCCCAGGCGTGCACCGACGCACCGCTTGGCAAGCCATACTGTGGTGGTGTCCCGTACAAAGTGGAGGAAGATGGGCATGGGTGTTAGCCCAGGGCCAGTCTTCCTCAGCAAAAAGAGGAGGATTGGCAGATGTTAGCTCAGGGCCGATCTTCCTCACACACAAAAAAAATACTTATGTACAATTGCTGCAAAGGAAGACTTTTGTGTCACTGTTGAAAATGGGAGACCAATATCTTGGGGAGTTCTGAACACGGAACGATATTATTCAAGTCTGAGGGTCAAACTATTAATGTCAGAGGTGCTGAGCCTGAAGTCTGCTCTCTTTTTGCATAAAAGAGACACTGGCAGGAGACGGACAGATGTGAAAGACCTGTCGGCACCTGACCGGTTTGTCTTTAATGAACAAGAAAGATGGAGCTGGTGCTGTTTCAGATTGTGACTTTGTGCTGCCAACACTCATTTCCAGCGCCGCGAGAATATGCAGACCACCCAGGAGGAAAGGGCCTGGCCCTGGACTAGGTCTCAGGGAAGGTCTCTGTAATTGACCATGTTTGAGCTTGTTTATTTAATTTTTATTTAAGAAACATCTAGATAGTCCCTATCTCTGGGAGCCAGGCAGGATTCTGAGTACCTTACATCTATTAACTTAGTTAATCCTCAGAACTATCCTATGAGGAAGGGACTATTATTCCCATTTTACAGATGAGGAAACTGAGGCACAGACAGGTTAAGTATCTCAAAGAAGGTTGGTCATTCAGCTGAGGAATGGAAGAGCCGGGAGTTGGAGCCGGGAGACCTGGTTCTAGGATGCTCTTAAGGGTGATCTGACCTTTGGCCAGTTTTCTTCCAGAAATGTTGATTAGCACTTGCTGGGGCACTGGGGACCCGATGCATCAGCGTGGTCAGCCTCCTCCAGGGACTCACAGCTTAGTGGCGAAGACAGACGGGGATTGGACACAATCAGTGGTGGTTAGAGGTAGCAATGAGCAAAGAGTGGCTAACTGTCCCAGGGGTGGTCTGGGAAAGCTCCCAGCGGGGGGTGGGTGACTCTGGTTGGGAGTTGGCCAGCTGGAGAAGAGGGAGCGAAAGGTCGTCCCAGGTAGAGGCATGGAGGTAGGAACGTGTGTGCTGTATTTTGGGAGTGATGAGTCATCAGGATGCTGGAGTGGATGGGGAAAGGGATTAGAGATGAGGCGGGGAAGGCAGCCTCGGGCCAGCTTAGGACGGGCTTTGAATGCCAGGCTGAGGAGTTTCAGACTTACTGTGCGGCGGGCGCTATTCTAAGTGCTTAGCGGAATTCACTCGTCTCATTCTAGCTGCGGCGCGTAGAGATTTTTTTAAGATGTCCCGGGTCACACAGCTGGAAGTGATGGAGCTGAGTTTCTGGCCCCACAGTGTCTGTTCTTAGCCGCTACATTATTCTGCCATTTCAGATACAGCACACTTCTCCCTTTATCTTTCTCGTCTTTTTTTACGTTGTTCAGAACAACGTACTTTTAAAATTTAAGGAAATTAAGAATCATAAAAAGTAAGAAGCAATAAAACCCCTCTCCTGCTTCCATCTCAGTTGCCCCTCTGAAATAGCCGTTGTTAACAGTTTACTGACAGCATTCTTCCATTTACCTATTCTGGTTTTGTTTTTGTTTTTTTCACATCTGGTACCACCTAGATAACATATATAATGAACCTATATACCGTTCTTCACCTTGCTTTTTTGACTTAATATGTTTTGAGATTTTTTTCATCTTATGTACGTAGCTCTGCCTTATTCTTTTTTTTTTGGTTTTTTTTTTGTGAGAAGAGTAGCCCTGAGTTAACATCTGATGCCAATCCTCCTCTTTTTGCTGAGGAAGATTGACCCTGGGCTAACATCCATGCCCATCTTCCTCTATTTTATATGGGACCGCCACAGCATGGCTTGACAAGCGATGCATCGGTGCACGCCCGGGATCCGATCCTGTGAACCCTGGACCACGGAAGCAGAGCGTGCGCACTTAACCGCTACGCCACCGGGCTGGCCCCGCTCTGCCTTATTTTTTTAACAGCTGTGTAATATTCCATACCTCCGTTGGATGTACCATGATTTATTTAACCAAATTTCTCTTGATGGAGATTGAAACCATTTCATGTTTTCATGATTACAAATGAGGCTGAAGTGAACATCCTTGGACACATATTCTTGCTCACAGAGCTGGTTAAAGGGATGGCCCAGTCTGGCACCTTATCCTGTTGGGGACATTTGAGCATCGTTGGTATGCATTAGAAATGCAATACCAATTACCCCAGGTCTTTGTAGGGGACTGACTCCTAACATTCACTGTCAAAATGTAGTTCTGGTGGTCTCTCTCCTGACAAGGTCCACAGTACCCTTGAGCGGATTAACCCAAACTAACAAAAATCCAAACCACGCCTGTCTAATGTCCTGCCTCCCCCCCGTATGTTCAATACATATTTAAGAATAATTGTTGCAAGAGGTACCAAATTATTAGCTTGCTGGGGTGCCCCCATGTCTCTGCCTGTCTTAGCTTGCACAGATCTACATTTATGGGTTAAATTCCTAGAAGTGAAATTGCTGAGTCGAAAAGAATAAAAAGAATTATTATCAGAACCCCAATTAATCTTCAAAAGGGTTGCATCAAATTTATACCCCTCTCCCCACCAATAGTGTACAAGAGGGCCGTTTTCCACACACCCTCGCCAACACCATATACTATCAGTCTTTTGCATCTTTGCCGAATTATTTGGGACAGTCACGTGTTCTATGAACCCACTATCAACTGCCATGCTCATACGGGCAAAAGTTTGCCCTTGTTGTGTGTCTGGCTCCCCTCCTGAGATTCCTCCTGGATGTGGGGTTCCATTGACGGAGATTAAACTCCCTGAGATGGCCTTGAAATGTTGGAAAGACCCTTGACTCTCGACTCCTGCCCTCCATCACATCCCTCCTTGGAGAATTGCCAGATGAACAAAATCCCTTTGCTCCCGGAGACTGAAGACTGGGGTGAGTGGAATTTCCTGAGTTGTCAGAGCTGGATTCTCGTGACATACACGAAGCAGCTGTGACTCCAGCCGGCCTCTGGGCTGAGTGATCTGGGGAGAGAGAGAAGAGCTCGCCTGGGTCCCTGGCAGCAGGAAGACATTCAGATACTGGGGCAATGAGTTTGGGGGAGCCAGGCCTTCCAAGCTGGGAGAGTAGAGAAGCAGAGCAAGGGCTCAGCGTGCTCCCATCCGTCCTCAGAAGAAGCTGATCAGAGCTGGAAGACACCTTGGAGAGGACGCAGCCCACTGTGCTTGTTTCACAGATGGAGAAACTGAGGCCCAGATAGGGACAGCGACTCAGGGTCAGAGGAGACAGAGGAGAGTGGCCAGAGGGTGGAGTGGGGGAGGGTCTCATGAAACCTCGGTTTGCTCCTGGGTCACATTTAATAAATCCACTGGGCAGAGGACAGGGCTCTGAGAGGTGGAAAGGAACATTTTTATCTCCCCCACCCTCAGCCCCATAAAGTGTGCTTACAATCCAGCTCCAGAACCTTTCCAGCTTCTTGATTTTTTTAGCATAAATAGCAAAATCAGAGAACAGACAGGCTGACAGCCTGCACCTTCAAGAGAAAAATGCCCCTTTCCCCAAATGCAAGGGTTTCCCCACATCCCAGTGAAAGGTCTGATCAAGTGAGGCCAATGTTTGGCCCCATCCCTGGCACCTGAGCTGCGCCCCAGCAGTGCCAGGGGCTTAGGGGTCAGCACAGGAAGGGCCCGGACACAGGGTGTTGGAATAACAGTAATGAGGATGATAGTTGGGTAAGTGCTGGAGGGTCGGGCTGCCTGGGTTCTAGTCCTAGACATTCGCTGGCTGCGTGGGTGAGTGATATCTCCCTAACCTTTCAGCACTCCCGTTTCTTCATCTCTAGGATAAGGATCGTGAGAGAACCCGCCTCGTGGGGCGTATGAGAGGATCAAGTGCTTACAGCAGTGCCTGGCACAGATCAGGGCCCCATTCTCACTGCTGGGGGCCAGACTCTGTGCTAAGTCCCTTTATATGCATCGTCTCATTTAATCCTCATGTGGTAGGGGCTGTTTATTATATTGACCCATTTCACAGATGAGGAAACTAACTAGCCCAACGTCCCAAAATAACTGACACAACCAAACTCTGCCCCCTTAAGCACTGTTGGAAGGAAAAGTCTTTCAGCTCTAACATTTCAGGTTACCAGCCATGCCTGGTATATTCTGTGCCTGGACCTTGGTGCCTGACCATACTTTTCAATGGCGGAGCGGTTGAGAGCATAGGCTGGGGACACTGAGAAATTGAGGTTCAAATCCTGCTTTGCTACTTGGCCGTATGTCCTTGGTCCTCTCTGAGCCTCGCTTTCCTCGTCTGTACAATGGGGACAGTAACAGCCGTGTCTCCCGGTTATGGTGAGGACTAAAGGAGATGATGTGTGTAGAGGGCTGTGCGTGGTCTTGGCGCTCGGCAGGTGCTCGGTAAGTAGAGGCCGTGGGCAGTTTTATCATCCTTCTTCTTAGTCGGAGACTCAGGCGAGTGAGCACGGAGAGGCCGGCAGGCTCCTCCTCTGAGCTTCCTCCTTCCCCAAGCGCAGGCGCCTCGCTCCCCCGGGTTTCCAGAGCCCAGGCCAACTTCCACTCAACTTCCTAAATCCACACCAGCGAGGCCCTGCCATTGGGAGGGGAGGTAAAAATAAAGCCCCATCTTCAAATCCTTCAAGTAAACACCCAGCTTTCTAAAAATAGCGCCTTTGCAACAGGTCTCCGGAGCCAAGCTGGGCTTAGGGGATGGAACTCGGTGAGGCTGGTTCTCGCAGCCAGGCAGGCCCAGGCCAAGCCTGCACATCACCCCGCCTTGCCGCTGAGCCTCTGGTCCTGAAGGGGGCACCAAGTGCCCCTTATTTGTCTCCTGCCCCTTCTGTCTGTCTCCACTACCACCGGCCCCTCTCACCGCACCACTGTAAGGGCCCCTCATCAGCTCCTCACTCCCCTTCCTGCCCTGTACTCTTCTCTGCACAATAGCTGAGGGAGCTTTTAAAAATGTAAGCCTGACCATGCCACTCTGGTCAGCAAAACTTCCATGAGGGCTTTAGTTTGGATTCTCCTGAAAACAGAGCCTGAGACAAGGAGTTGGGTGCAGGTAGTTGATGATGCCAGGAAGGAGGAGGTGAGAGGAAGTGAGCGGGTAGAGTGAGACGGGGAAGAAGGAAAAGGCTGTATGAGTGTGTGTTATGGAGGCGTCGCTGCAGGCCACGGGGACTGGATTGGGCTGGGACCTCCGTACAGAGCTCTGCCCGGACTGTGTACCTGGAGGATGGGGGGCTGTGGGCAAAGCGTCATCCACTGGCTGCAGTCCCCCATTCCTTGACGATTTCCCCTGGGGGCATAAATCCCCTGTACTTCCGTGTGTGCTTGCACTTGAGGTGGGGGGGAAGGGGCCTCCTGCAGCAGCAGAGCAGGTTCTGGGCAGAAAGCGGAAAGCTGTGCTTGTGTGGGGCACTGACAGTGCCAGGGGAATCTTCCCATACGTGGAACTGCCCTCCACAGCTGGGGTGAAATTAGAAGATGCAGGAGATGTGATATGGGCATCAGGGTGTCTGCTTGTAAGAGGAATTTCAGATTCCTTCCTTTGGCCCACAAGATCCCTCCTGTCTGGCTCCAGCTTACCCCCCAGCCCCATCTCACACCACTCTCCCCATCACTCACCTTCAGCTGCAGTTCCTCCAAAGAGCCATTCTCTTTCCTGCCCATGGTCCTTTGCACATGCTGTTCCATTTGCCTGAAATGCTTTTCCCTCACTCTTTACCTTGCTGACACCTTCTTGTTCATCGGGCCTCATCCAGCTCAAATGTTTCTTCCTCAGGGAAGGGAGCTCTGAGCTCCTTTCTCGTCTGGGTTCCCTGTTTTACATATTTCTGGCACTCTGTGTGCCCTGCCTCAGCTGCCAGCCCCATTGTTCTTCGTCCTCTGTCTTCCCTGCTAGGTGTACACTCCTTGAGGACAGGGACCTGCGCGCCATGTGGGCATGTGCCCGGAGAGCTCTAGGAACGGCGAGGAGCCCAGCGTGGCTGACGTGGAGTGAGAGAGGAGGACAATAGGGGCCAGAGAGAGTGTGGGGGTGGAGCGGGGACAGATCACTAGCCAATATGGGAGCTACTAGCCACATGTGACAATTTAAAATGTGAAGTAATTGAAATTAAATAAATTAAAAGTTCTGTTCTTCGGTCACGGTAGCCACGTGTCAGGTGCCCGAGGGCTACCGGATTGGACGGCAGAGATACAGACCGTTCCCCTCATTGCTGGAAGTCGTATTGGGCATGCCTTGGTAGGGCCCTGCAGGTCATCGCAGGCCGACAGCCTTGCCCATACATAACTGGGCACACTCCCTGGGGTCCTTTCCTCACCTCCCAAAGCGGGTATGATTAAAGCACGCGAGGCCATTTGGGCCAGTCCCAGCCAACGTTGGAATGCCTTTCCCATCCTCCTTGCCAAGCGGTCCTTCAGTCGCTGCTTCCATATCTCCAGGCGTAGGAGACTCGCCACCTCCGAGATGGTCCAGGCCAACTTTGGACAGCTTTGACTTTTGAATTTGCTAAAACCAGAAGAACGTTCTGTCTCTCCATAGCTTCCATGCATTGGTCCCAGTTCTGCCCTTGGGGACGAATCAGTTAGAACTGTGTTCAGCTGCAGGTAATAGAACCTGCCCGTAGTCCTAACTACTGGGCTTATCATCTCACATAAGAAGATCAGAGAGGCAGTGCAAGGCTGTCGTGGCTGCTCCATGATGTCCTCGGGAACCCACCTCCACGTGTCTCTCCCTCCTACTCTCCTTAGAGTGTGGCTTCTGTCCTCGTACTCAGAGATGGCCACTGCACCCCTGGCTTCACCTCTCCATTCCACGGCAGAGGTCAGAAACATGCAACAGCTTTTCTTCCTGGGGAAGTGAAGCCCTCCCAGGGATTTGCATCTCTTTCTCCAGAAGGAGTCACATGGCCTTCCCTACGTGCAAGGAACCTGGGAAGGTGAATATTTTTAGCAGACACATTGCTTCCCGAAACGAGATTAGGCTTCCATGAGTGGGGCAGAAGGAGAGAGTGGAAACTTGGTGAGCAGCTAGCAATGTCTGTCCCTGCAGAGATTTAAAGATTGTGATCTTAACAGCCCCGAGTCTTCTCCAGTCTCGACTTCTCCAGTCCCTTTCCTCAGCCTCTGTTCTCAAGTCTCCTCACTTTGTCCATTTTCTGATGGAGAAACAGAGGCACAGACATCATTTAGTCATCAAGAGCTCAGGTTTGGGGGTCGGATAACACTGGTTCCTTGGCCAAGTCACTTCCCTGAGCCTCAGTTTCCCCAACTGTGGAATGTGGTAGAAATTAGTATAGTACTTACTGCTGAGGGCGTTGTGAGAGCAAAAGGAGATAAGCCACATGTGCCTGGCACACAGTCATCATCAATAGTGGCCGTTGTCATTTTTATTATTATAACTAATATTGTTGCTCTTACTTCAGTGATTCCTTCTGTGTTGGTGAAGGTACAACCAGAGAGCCCAGGCCGGGTGAGCTCTGCCTCACCAGGGTGGCCTAGGTGTTTCCATATCCCAGCAGTCAGCCCAGGGTGACCTCTCTCCTTACGTCTTAGGGAGGGGTGTGGAGTGGGACTGCAGATGGGAAGGAGGGGCTGCAGTGGGGACCCATCTCTAAAGCCACCTTTGGCAGAGCCGCATCCCTCATGGGGCTGTCACGTTACTGCTGAAGCACTGTTCCCATCGGCCCTGGCTCGGGCAGGCCTATCTGAGAAGCGGGTATTGCCACAAGGTCACGGCAGCCTGCTGCTGCTGGACCTGTAACCCCAAGGACTTGGTGTGGCCTTTCCAGAAGCCTGGCCAAGGATGGGGGCCCCAGGAGCGCTGACCCACCAGGTAGAGGGTCAAAAATGCCACAGAGCAGGTCATCTAGAAGGGAACTTGTCAGAGGCTAACCTGGGGCAGCCCCCCGGGCCCCAGGCCTGCACCGTTCTTCCCTGACCACCGCAGCCGGGGTGATGTAGAGACAAGCATCCTGCCGCAGAAAAGCCGCCCTGGAGCCTGAATTATTTCTTCCTGTATTTTTTTAATAGGTTACCATTAATATGGTTCAAAACCCCACCGTTATAAAAATGTCAAGTTTGACTCCTCTGTCCGTCCCTTTCTTGTCAACACCTCAACAGCCCATAGGCAGCTATTGTTTGTCATTTCTTTCCTTTCCTTCCAGAGTCATTTTATGCATATCTTAAGGGGGAACTTATGAAATTGCTAATATTTGACCATTTTGACCTACAAAATGGCAATTCTATACAGTTCCACCTAACATAAGCAAAGGCATGTCTAGATTCCTATTTTTCTCTTTCTTACACAAAAGGTAGCATATTGTACATACTTTTCTGAACTTTTCCGCTTTTTTCTCTTTGCTGTGTATATATCAGAGATCTTTCCACATTGTTCCAAATAAAGAACTCGATCAGTTTTTTTTAACACCCGCATAGTATTCCATTATATAGCTGGATCATAATTTATTTAATCAGGCCCCTGTTGTTGAACGTCATTGTCTGGGTAGTTTCCAGAATTTTGCTGTTAGATAAAGTATGTCTTGTGGCTCTGCTGTCTTCAGCATATGGCTTTATCCTCCTCATTCCACCCAGGGCTCAGTGTATCTCAAGGATGAATTCTCTGAAGTGCAGTTACTGGATGAAAGGCTCCCTGAGGTGGTTGTCCCATTCTGTCTTCCCATCCACGTCGTATAAAGGGGAGAAGGCCTCTGCCACTCACGTGATGAATGACCTTGGGCAAGTCTCTGCCCCCTGTGGGTCTCCATTTCCAGGGACCTGAGCTCTCCTTGACTCGTCTTTGGGAAAACCAGCCGTCCCAGATTCGCCTCTTTGCTTGGCCTTTCCCACGCCCCAGCCACGTGCTGCTATTGTTGCGGCGGCTTCTTTGGGAGATGACTTCAGCCCTGACTGAGGCCAAGGCAGCCCAGTGAGGTCAGCACGGAAGAGCGGCCAGAGGGACCAGCATGGGCAAAGGCACAGAGGTGTGACAGCGTGGGGCAAGGCAGGGTTTCCCAGATGCCAGTCATTGATGTACCTTCCTGAGCCATGCCGTATCCACGTACCATCCGGGTTGTTATTTCCTTACTATTTAAAAAATATTTGAACTTTCTTAAACTTGAATTTACTTTTATAAAGGAACTTTAGATCATTACCATAAATAGAAATCTAATGTTAGTTAAAGAGAAGTTAGCCAAACACACACACACAAGAAAAAGAGAAAAATACAATGAAGCAAAGCATCATTAAACCGTCCCTCTCCGTACTGCTGCCCACTAAAAGCTCAGATCAAGGCTGCTCGCTGCTCTGCTCGCTCTATGTTAAAAAACGGAAATACAGTCACGAGCTGCATAACGACATTTCGGTCAATGAAGGACAGCGTATACGACGGTGGTCCCATAAGATTAGGACCACATAGCCTAGGTGTGTAGTAGGCTCTACCATCTAGGTTTGTGTAAATACACACTGTAATGTTCACATAACGACGAAATCACCTAACAACGCGTTTCTCAGAACGTATCCTCGTCGTTAAGCGACCCATGGTTGTGTACTCTTACATTAAAGACATAAGCACCAGATAAGACTTTCTCATTGATAAAATCAGGATGGTTGAAATCGAATTTTAAAGGACCAGTGTTACCTGACGAATGTCCTGGTACCACCTATCATTAAGCATCCCATACTTTAGAGACACTAGCCTGAAAGACAGGTTTCTCCTCTCCCTCCTTGAAGAGCCTCAGAGGGTAGGAAAGCCAATCCAGGAACTAGAGTTCTAGGTGAGAGGAGCCCAAGCTTAGAGAGACCTTGCACACAGTTGGCACTCACTAAATGCTCATCAGTGACACATTAATGGGCCTCAGGGGCTCTTATGAAAGAAAATCAGGCATTCACACTAACAGGTGCCTTCCTGAATCTTGTCCAAAGAGATTGTCCTTCTCTCCTTCCGTCGTCTTGTGACAAACGGTTTCCCTCACGGCTGAGGCTTGCTGCTGGAGCACTAGAATCAGAGCCCCCCAAGATAAGGGGATAGGGGGATGAGGGGATAAGGGGAACTTGGAACCCCTCTTCCCACTTTTCCCTCATCTTCTTCTGTCTTTCATTTGTTTGTAGGAAACAAACACACACCCGGATGTAGAACAGATCAGGCACAAGTTTATTTCTCACTCACATAAAATCCAAAATGGGTGCTCTCATCAGTGGGCAGCCGTCCTCCAAGCAATGACTCAGAGACCCGGCCTCCTTCCATCTTGTGGTTGTGCCATCTTCAACATATGGCTTTGAGGTCATCAAGGTCTTCTGCCTCAAGCCAATGAAAAGGGAAAACACACAGAAGGATGCAAGTGGAAGGTTTTTATTGGCCAGGCCGGGAAGTAGGGCACATCATGTCCTCTCACGTTCTCTTGGCCAGAATCCAGTCACATGGCCATGCCTTCCTGCAAGGGAGGCTGGGAAATGGTCTAGGCATGTGCCCAGGAAGAAGAGGAAACTGGTTTGGGGAACTGCTAACTAATATCAGTCATGCTTAGTGAACATGGCCTTCAAGGTCGTTTATCATCTGCCTCCATCCTATCTCTTCATTCACCCATGACATTGTCAGGCTGAACTTTCCTCAGTTTCTTAGACACGCAGTATGTGAGTGTGTGTATGCATGCGTGTGTGTGTGTGTATGTGCGTGTGTGTGCATGAGTGTGTGTTTTCACGCCTTTCTGTCCCTTGGCTCCTGCAGTTCCCTGTGTTTAGAATATCCACTACTTCTTTCTTTTCTTCTCTGACCAGCTCACACAGATGTGGAAATAAGACCACAGCCTCAGAATTTACAATAAAACTTTATCATTTTCCAAGGATCACATGCAGGGAGGAAAGAGGACATCTGGACACAGCCAGGAGGGGTCCTCTTCAGCTCCCCCAGATCCTTCACAGAGTCAACTGCAGGTTTTCTTTTATACACAGACGCCACCTGAGACCCACTCTGAGAATTGTCCTGCGATAAATAGGGGAGAGGAGATCTTGTGGTCATAGATGGCAAACCTCAAGAGCTTTTTTCAAGAAAGCGAGTAGCCTGTTTTTCAAAGTGGCGGGGCAGGGGTTGCGGACATTGCTCAGGGAGGAGGTAAAACCTAAGGGTCTGAATCTGCTGAGACAGTTAACTTGTTTCTAGTTAATATCTATTCCGAGAAGTATGTGCAGATTAAATAGCTCTGGGAGGAGGGCCGGGGGGAGGTGGCAAACACTGCCTCCTTGAGTTTGCCAATTTCTATGGTGTAAATACTGCCACTATGGCCGATTTCAGGCTACCGCGTCACTGAATGCAGAGCAGGGAAGACGTGTGAATAATTGGCTCTCGTGAGCAGGCAAGAGCTTGTGTGAACGGCTCTAGCACACACTTAGCCCAGGGCTTGCTTTCTCCGTCTCTGCCCTGCTTCAGGCTGTAGCTCAGAGATGTCATCTGCAGGGAAGCTGACCATATCCATTTTCCTTCTGGGCTTCCTATTTTGGAAGCCTGAACATTCCAGCTGGATTGTTTTCCTATAGATCTTCTCTACTAGGCTATAAGTTCCTTACGGCCAGAACTCTGGTTTTAAGTTTCTTTATAAGCCTGTTACATCGTCGGATGCCTACTCTTAGTCGGCACCCAGGAAATGTTTAGAGAAGGCAGGCAGGAAGGAGGACAGAAGGAGGTGGGGGAGTGAGGGGCCCGGCCAGGGAGTCAGTTCCTGCTCTGTGACTTGTCGGCCGTGTCACCTCAGGCACATCCCCTCACCTGTCTAGGCTTGTTTCCTCATCTGTGAAAAAGTCTCCTTCATTTTCCTCTGCTCTGCCAGGCCTATCACTGCATAAGGATTATGACAATAATAATAGTAGTGGCTACTGTTTACTCATTCAACACATTTTTATTAAGCATCTCCTGGGGCCCAGACCCTGTTCTAGGTGTTGGGGTTTCATCAATGAACAAAAGCGACAAAAATCATTTCCACGTGGAGCTTACGTTCTGCATTTGCAGCGTACCATGAGCTGAGCGGAATTTCACAGGCAGCTTCTCGTTTGGTCCCTGGGCAACCCTGAAGGGCGAAGTCATTGCTAGCCACGCTGTGCCGCTGCAGGAAGCGAGTAGTAGAGTCCCATGAGTAGCCAGAGGGCAGCCAGTGCGTAAAGGGTGGAGATGGGACTTGATCTTGGCATCTGGTCCCAGGACCTGGCTCTTAGCCATCATGACATGCCCTTCCCTACCCACAGGCCCCTTCCTGCCCACCTCTCTGCCTTTGCTCAGGCCGTTCTCCCCACCCTTCCCAGAGTGCCCTCCCTGCATTTGATTGTTCCCAAGAACATGTCCCTCAGGCCCACCCACGAGCTGACTTCTCCTTGATGTTGTCAGTTTTGTGTCTCGGGCTCTGTCTCCAATTCCCTTCTCCTTATCCGGCCAACTATGGTTGGTCACCAGGAATGGAATCTTTCTTTAGTTTGCTCCCTCACAACCCCTCTTTCCCTCCGCCTCGCCCCACCACCCCAGGGCCCAGGCATGGGCCCAAATGAAGAGCTCAAGAAATACCTCTTAATGCATTGAAATCTTAATTTTCCCTTGGTCTGTAGCTCAAGTCTCTGTTTTAAATGTCCTCATTGTAAGGGTTGTTTATTCCTCCTGGGAAATCTGAAGGTCCAATCTTTTAAAACAAACAAAACCTCAGCAGCCCTTGCGTGCACCTACTGTGTGCTTGCTATGGCGTTCCGTGCTGCAGGGCTTACTAAGACGACAGACATGGTCCCTGATGGTCAGCCTCAGTTGGCATCTTAGTGTGGTCAAGGCTGAGAGGACCACATGGCCCTGTGTGCCTGGGACAGCCCTGGTTCCTGCTAGGTTCCAGGCTCCCTCTCACCCCCAGGTGCCCTGGTTTGAATGATAAGCTCTCTGGTCATCCCAAACAAAACCTGAGGACAGGACCCCTCTTGCTGCTGTAAGCACTTTGCAAATACCAATGCATTTAGTTCGCCCAACTCTGAGATTGGTACTATTGTTCCTCATTTCACAGATGGGGAGATGGGGGCACAGAGAGGTAAAGTAACTTGCTCAAGGTCACACGGCTAGGAAGAAACAGGGCTAGGATTTGAACCCAGGTCAGCTGGTGCCAGAGTTCTCCCGCTTAACAACTACCCCAGTGAGAACTTCTCTAAGAGGTCTTCCCTGATCCTGTGCTCAGGGCTAGACATGTCTCCCCCTCCCCCACTCCACCAGGAGCTATGGACTTATCCCTGTCATGACTGCTGGGATGTGGTTTTGTGACAGAAGACAGCAGAGGAGTCGTAATCCCCTCGGGAGCCCTCATGCCTGGCACAGCGCCTGGGGCCAAATGAAATCTCTGGAAATGCTTTTCGAAACAAGGGATGCGAGCTTCCAGGGCTGGGGCTGGGCTGGGCCCCTCCTGTGGTTTCTTCCTCCCTGTGAGGCAACAGGGATGCCAGCCCCCAGGAGCAGATGTTGCTGCCTGGAATTCTTTCCCAAGGCTCCTTATCAGTTTTCAGAGCAGCCTGGGGTGGAGTCAGGGGGGTGTCCGGGACACTGGAGGCTGTTCTGGGAAAAGCTGGAATGTCACAGTGGAGCCCCACCTGGGGAGAGGCCGGAGGCGGGGGAGGGTGTGGGGCAGGGAGGCCTCAGCTGTCACATTCCTCCGGCTCACAGAAAGCCCTCCTGGGCGCCTTATCCTTATTTAGGCAGGAGATGTCTGCTGACTCGGTCCTTGTGGGATGCCATTGCTGGCTGGCTTACTGGGCAGGGTGGGGTGGGGTGGGGGCGCAGAGCACTCCCAGAGCCAAGTCAGTGGGCTCTCGATCCCTGCAGACCCAGACTCCCCAGGGTGGGAAGTCCAACCCTCTGGGAGAAAAATCACTCTAAGTAATAATAACACAAATAGCAGCTCCCATTCGTGGGGTCCCTACTATGCACAGGGTAACAGCTAGGCTAGTCTGTAAGCTCTGGGAGGTGGGTTTCTCCTGTTCACAGTTGTACGCCCAGATCTAGCCCGGGACCCAGCACACAATAGGTGCTTAGAAAATACTCGTCATGATGTAGTGAATATACACTCCACATGCCACAGTCCATTTGATCCTGACAATAAGTCTAGTGGTAGCTCAGTGCTATTATTAACCCATTTTACAGATGGTGAAACTGAGACTCAGAGAGGTTCCATGACTTGGCAAAGGTCATGCAACTTGGAAGTGGGGGAACTGGCCTTTGAAACCAGGTCGTCTGACTCTAACATGTCAACACAAATAATCCATAATCAATCTACAAATCAAAATTGGGTTGAGTTTATTATGAGCCAGGTCTGAGGACTAGCCCAGGGCCTTCCTTCCCCAAGGAAGGAAGGGCACCAAAGAAGTAGGGTGTACAGAAGGGTTATATACCGTCTTGGAACAAAGAGCATACATCAGATGACAGGAATATCTCTTACTACTGTCCCAAGATGCTTAGCTGGCACAGCAGGTCAGTGGTCAGCAGGTCAGTAGTCACAAGGTGAGCACAGCAGGTCAGCAATTAATCTTCAGTTTCCAGAAAGAGATGCTTATCCTTAAAGAAATGCCAATTTGAGGGGCAGCTACGTCCCTATCTCTAAGGGCATTCTTGTTGGCTTTGGGGCATTGTAAATGTTTAAAGCAGATGTACAATGCATGCTCAACAGGCCACGTCAGGCCCTTTTGGAAGACAAAGTCAGACCGAATTAGTTTTAAACCAAATGGCTTCCTCATATACGCCAATATATCCCAGTACTTTTCATTTATTTATCAAACACTAAGTAATGCTTCCATCTTCTTATTTTGTTGTAGCCACACTGGCATTCCCTGCTTTCCCCTTTACTGGCTTGTGAGTTGGGTCACATAACCTTCTCGTCCTTAGCTTTCTCACCTGTAAAATGGGAATTGATAGTGATATCCACCTTAGAGAATATTGTGGGGATTTTATAAATGAGATGACACATGCACGTGTCTTAGCAGAGTGTCTGGCACACAGTAGGTGCTCCACAAGTATTGCCTGTTAGTAATGGTGATGATGATGGTGGTGGTGGTGATGATGATGATGATGATGATGATGATGATGACGGTGATGATGATGGGCCCCAGGGGAATTCAGTGTCCTTCTGGCCGGATTGGACCCGAGCAACAGAGTGGGCAAAAGGCGAGACCATTCTCCAGTAGGCTCCATCCCCCTCCTGGAGCACAGTGACAATCATGGCCTTCTGGAGAGGGCCACTCCCAGGCCTCCTAGGTTCCCAGAGCAAGAGGCTGGAAGGAGTCTGGGGTCTTACCCTCTGTTAATACCTGGTATGCAGTCACGTTCTTGTGTCAGCTTGATTGTTCACGGCTCCCATGAGCACCGACTGTGTGCCCAGGGCTGGGCCGGCTGCATAGAGGATGCAGAAGCAGAGCCTGCTGCCCTCCCTCGAGGTGCCTGTGGCCACACTGTGGAGTGGCAGCAGAGCACAGTGCTGGAGAAACACGGATTCTGGAGCCACGCTGTCTGGGTTCCCCTCCTTGCTGGCTGTGTGCCCTGGGGCAAGTTGTTGAGATGCCCAGAGTCCCGGTTTCCTCCTCTGTCACTGAGCATTATAATAATAGTATTTCTCTCACAGGGGTGTTGTTCGAATAAGTGATGTAATATGTCTAAGCTCTGAGACCAGGGCCTGTCACATGGTAAGTGACCCTTCCAACGTGTCTGTAACAGAGTAACGATCACAATGATTTATTTTTGACTATTGAATGTGATCACACAGGCTTCTCTGGGCCTCAGTTTCTCCACCTTGTTACTGTGTTGTTATTAAATGAGAGGAGATGCTTTCTGAGGGTCCTTCCAGCTCTGAGAGTCTCACAGTCAAATACATGTGATCCATACAGCACAACATTTATCTAACAAATACCTACTGAGCACTGCTGTGGGCCTGCCTCTGTTCTAGTGGCAGGTGCACAACAGTGAGGCTTCTGCCCCTTGTGGGGCTCACAGACTAGTTGCAGAAACATAAAGTGATCTGGCAACTAAGTGCAGGGGGCTGCAAGAGCAGAGAGCTGGCAGTCAGGATAAGTTTTCCTGAGGAAGGGTCCTGAAGGATGAATAGGAGTTCACCAGATGAAGAGGTGAAGGGTGAGAGTGGAGACAACAGTGCCCAGGAAAGGAAACAGCCTGTGTAAAAGCCCCAGAGGTGGGCGCAATAGGGCCCATGTGAGGAACTGGAAGTTTCTGGCTGTCTGGAGGGCTGGTTTAGGTTAAGACCAGAGAAACTGGCAGGAGCTAGGTCATGAAGTCATATGTATGTAACAGAGTAACACATTTCCACTTTATCCTCCGGGCACTGGGAAGGGCACTGAGGGGTCTTAAGCAGACGGTGAAGATCCTATTTATTGGGGGTGGCCTCTGGGGAAGATTTCTTGGACCAGATGGGGCATAAGAAGGAAAACTTATGTCCAGGGTTAGTATCTGGCTGTTACTTGAGTAACATCAAGCCGGTTGTTAAAGTTCTGAAAGATTCCTGTTTGTACCAATTTGTAATCAGCAGCTGCCCTGGGCCCCCTAAATGCTCCCCACCCCCCATTACTGTCTTGTACACCTGGCCTCTTGCCCAGGACCTTGTCTTCCCCAGGACCCAGCAACTAAATGGTTAACCACCTGGCACAACAGGGGGACCTCCACACCGTTCTCATTGGTTGGTGCCCCCTGCAGTTGCTAGATATTTTTACTATTAGCCCACTGCCTCCATCTCGGTCAAGCCTTCCAGCTTGTAGAAAGCCTTAGAGAACATGGGATAGAGGAGGACCAGCTCAGGAGACCTGGTCTTAACCCGGTCCTTGCCCTCTTCCTGCGGGGAAGGCAGGGAGTTAGACTGGAATGTCCCCTGGGGCCTGCCCTGCACTGGCCAACACAGGCTTGGAATTAGGCCGACCTGGGGCTCAGATCCAGCCTCGTACTTCCCCGCTGTGTGGCTGCCTGTAGGTCACACTGCCTCTTAGAGCCTGGTTTCTCTGCCTGTTTGGTGGCCATAATAATACTACCCCTTAGTTTTGTTGTAAGGAATAAATTAAACCATACCTCTAAAAGTCCTCGCGCTGATAGATGCTAGGTTCTTAAAAATATATTTACTTATTTTGGAATAGGTATACCATATGCACATTCAAAAGATCTGAAAAGGTTGTATCCGCCAGAGTCCTGGCAGGAAGGGATATATTCAAAGAGTTCAATTGAAGAGAGTTTAATGAAGCTACTGCATTTTTTTCCCCCAACTTTATTGAGATATAATTGACATATAACAAAGTGTAAGTTTCAGGTGTACAACGTGTTGATTTGATACACATATGTTGCAAAATGATCACCACTACTGGCTGATACCCCTGTTATGTCACATAATTACCATTTCATTTTTCTGGTGATAATATTAAGACCTACTCTCTTAGCAACCTGTCATTTTTGCTGATTGCGGAAGTACAGCCAGGCCTCAGTCATACATAGTCAGCCAGGCAATTCCCAGGCCCCGATGGACTAGCAATTCTTCAGGGAAGTAGGGGGCATTACTGCTGGCCCTGGGCCCTCGCAGACAGGCAGGAGGAATGCTAGGGATATAAAATGCAGGGCCTCACAACATCCCTGGGGGACGAGGCTGGGTTGTGTTCAGTCCCAGCTGCTGGGTCCTTCTGGAGAGCGGGCTTGAACTGAAGCAGCGTGCAGATGCGTGGGTCAGCAGAGGCTGTGGTGCCGGGCAGACCTGGAGTCGGGTCCCAGTGGTTCTAGCACTTACCTAGCCGTGAGCCTTGGGCGAATACTTTTCTGAGCCTCCATTTCTTCTCCTGTAAAGTGGGTTGTCTTGAGGATGACATGAGATCACACAGGTGGTTTTAGTTTCCTGTTGCTGCTGTGACAAATGACTGCAAACCTGGGTGCTTAAAACAACACAGATTTATTCTCTTCTAGTTCTGGAGGTCAGAAGTCTGAAATTAGTCTCACTGGGCCAAAGTCAAGGTGTTGGCCGGGCTGGTCCTTCTGGAGGCTCTGACGGGAGGATCCAGTTCCTTGACTTTTCAGCTCCTTTGTGGCTGCCCCATTCTTTGGCTTGTGGCCCCTTCCTCCATCTTCGAAGCGCGGCGCTCCAGTCTCTGCTTCTGCCATCATGTCGCCTTCTCCTCTTCTGTCATCACATCTCCCTCTGCCTCCCTCTTTGGAGGACACTTGTGGTTACATTTAGGGCCTGCGGCATAAATCAGGAGAGTCTCCCCATCTCAAGATCCTTGATTTAATCATATCTGCAAAGCCTCTTTTGCCGTAGAAGGTAACATTCCCAGATTCCAGGGATTAAGACCTGGATGTCTTTGGGGCCATTATTCAGCCGACCACGTAAGTCAAGTGTCTGGCACACGGTTAGCACTCAGTAAACAGCACCTCTTATTACTTTGCCTCCCCCTCCTAGCCCCTCCTAGGCTGGGGCGGGGGTCACATCCTCACTCGCACGTGGAGACTTCCCAGCCGGGCTGGCGGTTCTTCTTTAAGAAGGGGAGAAGGGTCACCATAAAACCTGATCTGGAAGAGGTCACCTCCGTGGCCTGGGGATTTCAGGCTGGGATTTCAGGGTGAGGAGGTTCTACGTAGGGCCGCAGGGGGTGGCACAGACTCAGAGCCCATGCCCCCCCACTTCACTTAGAACAAATCCTCTTTCTAAATTTTCTAAACACCTGCGTAGAGCTCACTGTGTGCCAGGCCCAGTTCTAAATGCTTTACGTACATAAATTCGCTCTGCAGTCCCAACAATCCTGTGAGGTAAGGGCTATTCACATCCTCATTTTAGAGACGGAAAAATCAAAGCACAGGGAATTTACATGAATTCTGCACAGTCATACAACTGTGCTCTTAACCACCTCAGAATACCAACATGTTAACAGCAATGTTTTCTTTAAAAAAAATAATCTGCTTATTTTCCAAAATTTTAAATGACAAAGCCGTATTATTTTATACTAAATATTTTATGTGTCTATATTTATAATACATAACATAAAAATAACAAAACACAAATTTTGAACTTGTAACCCACCAGATAGGCTTTCTCCTGCCCTCTAGCTTTCTCTTTGTTTCTTTTCCCCTTGTCTTGTCTCTCCTACCAGACTCTACATCCTTCCAGAGCAAGAAGCATGTCTGGCTCAATGGTCATTCTAATAATGATGGGCAAGTGACTTAACCTCTCTGTGCCTCAGTCTCCTCATCTGTAAAAAGGTTGTGGTACCCACCTCATAGGGTGGTATGAACCCTTAGGTTAGTTCTCATTTTTTCTTTTTTTTTTGCTGAGGAAGATTCGCCCTAAGCTAACATCTGTTGCCAGTCCTCCTCTTTTTTTGCTTGAGGAAGACTAGCCCTGAGCTAACATCCGTGCCAATCTTCCTCTATTTTGTATGTGGGACACTGCCACAGCATGGCTGGTGAGTGGAGTAGGTCTGTGCCCGGGATCTGAACCTGGGCTGCCGAAGCAGAACGCGCATAACTTTAAACAGAGCGCCAGACCCCCCATTTTTCCTTATTAGAAGCAATGCTAGGCCGGCCCTGTGGCTTAGCAGTTAAGTGCGCGTGCTCCGCTGCTGGCAGCCCAGGTTCGGATCCGGGGCGCGCACCGATGCACCGCTTCTCCAGCCATGCTGAGGCTGCGTCCCACATACAGCAACTAGAGGGATGTGCAGCTATGACATACAACTATCTACTGGGGCTTTGGGGGGAAAAATAAAAATAAATAAAATCTTTAAAAAAAAAAAGAAGCAATGCTTATAGATCTAAATGTAAAAACTAAAACTATAAAACTCTTATAAGAAAATATAGGAATAAATCCTTGTGACCTTGGGTTAGACAAAGCTTTCTTAGATGTGACACCAAAAGCACAGCCAACAAAAGAAAAAATAGGTAAACTGGACTTCATTAAATTTAAAAACTTCTGTGTTTCAAAGGACATCATCAAGAAAGTGAAAAGACAATGCATAGAATGTGAAAAATATTTGCAAATCATATATCTGACAAGGGACTTGTATCTAGTATATATAAAGAACTTTTACAACTGAATAATAAAAAGACAAAAAAAAACAGTTAAAAATAGGCAAAGGATCTGAATAGACATTTCTCCTAAGAAGATACGTAAATAGCCATTAAGAGCATAAAGACATGCTTAACATCATTAGGCATCAGGAAAATGCAAATCAAAATCACAATGAGAAGGCACCTTACAAACCACTAGTGTGACTAAAATAAAAAAGATGGATAATAACAAGTGTTAGCAAGGATGTGGAGAAATTGGAACCGTCATATATTACTGGTATAATGTAAAATGGTGCAGCCACTTCAGAACCAGTCTGGCAGTTCCTCAGAAGGTTCAACATAGAGTTACCATATGACCCAGCAATTCTGCTCCACGATATCTACCCAAAAGAAGTGAAAACATACATCCACACAAAAACTTGTACACGAATGTCCATAGCAGCATTATTCGTAGTAACCAAAAGGTGGAAACAACCCAAATGTCCATCAGTGGATGAACAGATAAACTAAATAGGGTTTATCCACACAATGGACTGTTATTTGGCAAGAGAAAGGAATGAAGTGCTGATACGTGCTACAGCGTGGGTAAACTTGAAACAATGTTTAGATGACGTATCCTTCTACAAGAATGCATATTTACATCCCAATTTGTTGGCAGTCCATAGAATTTTGGAAGGGAATTGCTGATAGTATTGTTCTAATAATAACAAAAACCATGATAATAGTGATCGCTAATATGTGTTAAGTGCTTGGTTTATGCTAAGCACTTTTGTGTTATCTCATTTCAGACTCTTAGTAATTTTGTGAGATATGTGTTATTATCGCCATTTCATAGTTGAGGAAACTGAGGCCAGAGAGCAAATGTCAGGTACCCAGAATGTGATAACTACAATTTAGACTTGAGCTTGGGCCCTTACCCCTATATGTGAGGGGCTTCCCGGCAGGGGATCAGCACATAGTTGCCGGATGACTGGAGTCCTGAGGGTGGGGTGGGGAGGACGGTCCCTGTCGGTCAGGGCTCCCTGACTGGGCCCTTGCCTACATCCTTGGTGGCGGGGAGGGGGACTTTCTTGGGAGCTCTCTGGGCGGGTGGCCGGCTGTGGTTCCTCCTCATGATTGCTCTGACCATGATTGTTCTAGGGCAACGGCCATGGCCAGCCAGAGCCGGGGGCGAGGGGCGATTTTGGGAGAAGGCAGGGCAGTGGCATCTGAAGCATCCCCCACCTCAGGGAGACACTTGGCAGCACTGTCCCTTAGCGACCTCGGTGGCCTCCAGAGAGGCTGGCAGAGGCCTGAGCTGGGGACTCTGAGTATCTGCCTCTGTTCTCCAAAACTACTGTGGGCTCCTTGTTCTGAAGATTATTTTTTTTCATTTTAAAAATGAAAAAGAAATTTCTTCTTCATTTAACAAATCAGTGGCATTTAGTACATTCAGGATTTTTGTTTTAGTTTTCTCCAAAAAACTGTGCTTCTTATTTATTTTATTTCACAAGCACCTCTTTGGCACTTCCTTTGTCCTGGCCCCTGTTCTCACTCCTTACACAGTGTCTCCGAGGTCGGTGCTGGTGGTGTCCCCATCTTACAGATGAGGAGACCGGGGCTCCGGGGGCTCAGGCTTGCCCGAGGGTATAAGGAGCAGAGCCAGAGCTTGCACGGAGGCAGCCCAGCCAGAGTTGCCCCTTTCAGCCACTCCGCCAGGAGGTTTATGGGCTTAGCTCTGCACCCCTGTTCATCCATTGATTTTCTGAGATGTTGCATGGTTGACTTAGTAGAGCTGCATTAGGCTATGAGCTCCCCAGATGGCTGCTGGGTCCTATTCATCCCCATCCCAGGTCCCAGCACGTGGAGGACCTGGCCTGGAGTCAGTGCCAGGAGGGCAGCGGCTTGGTGTGATGGGTAAGAGCTTGGGCAGATTCACTTTCTAGCTGTGTGACCTTGAGAAAGTGACTCCGCCTCTCTGAGATCATATGTATAAAGGTGGCCATAGCACAGAGCTGGGCACACAGTGCTCACCAAATAACAGATTAATATTATTAATAAGAGTAGTAGAAGAGACGGTTGTTGAGTGAATGCATTAGAACAGGGGTCAGCAAACATTTCCTGTAAAGGTCAAGATGGTAAATATTTTCAGCCTTGCAGGTCATATGGTCTCTGTGGCAACTGCTTAACTCCTGACCATATGTAAACAAATGGGCGTGGCTGTGTTTCAATATTTATATGGACGCTGAAATTTGAATTTCATGTAATTTTCACGTGTCAGAAAATATTACTCTCTTGGTTTTTTTCCAACCATTTAAAAATGTAAAAACCATTATTCATAGACAGTACAAAAACAGGCAGTAGGCTGGGTTTGGAGTGCTGTGGTAATTTGCTGACCCCTACAATAGAACGTGAGCTCTGCAAGGGAGTTTTTTTTGGTGAGGAAGATCGGCCCTGAGCTAACATCTGTGCCCATCTTCCTCTGCTTTGCACATGGGATGCCACCACAGCATGGCTTGATGAGCAGCGTGTAGGTCCCTGCCCGGGACCTGGGCCCACGAACCCCGGGGCCGCTGAAGCGGAGCGTGCAAATGTAACCACTGCACCACCGAGCCAGCCCCCACAAGGGACTTTTTGATGCTTGGTTTGCTCTTGTATCCACAGTGCCCAGAAGAGCGCCTAGCACACAGTAGGTGCTCTATAAAGTTGTGGGTGTTGAGCTGTGCTTTAAGGCTGGGAGGGTGGACGAGGGCAAAGAGCATTGCAGATGGAGGAAGAGCCTGAGCAAAGGCATGGAGTCCGGGGTTAGGCCAGCGAGTGTCGCTCTTTGGCCCAATGGAGCCATCAGTGCCTGGTGGAGATTATAATCGGGCAGTCAGGGGTCTAGGGTGGGGCGGATGCTCTCAGAAGTGCTTCAGTTGGGTTAGCGCCCTGCCCCTGTCCCTGAACCTCCAGCCTTATTTTTAACCCTGCTGACGAAAGATAATCCAAATGAAATCAAGAAGAGTGGCTGATCCCTGCCCCTCCCCCTGCCCCAGTTACTGCCCCTTCCCTTCCCCCCAGCAGGATCAGAGCCATCCTAGGAGACCCTCCCCCAGAGGCATCAGGCCAGACACCGGAGTGGTCACAGGAGAAGTCGTTCCTGCATTTCCCCTTCCGGACCTGAACTCGGGGAGGGTCCTGATGCTTAAAGAGAAACACTCAAGGCTCAGGGAGGTTGAGCAGGCCGGGAACTGCCCAAAATAGAGCTGGATTTTCTCTCTGTCTGTCTAGCACATGCTTCTCAAACTTCAGAGAGCAGTGGAAGTATCTGGAGAGCTTATAAAACAGATTCCTGGCTTCTCCCCCAGAAATTCTGATTCAGTAGATCTGGGGTGGCGCCCGAAAATCTACAGGTCTAGCAAGCTCCCAGGTGATGAGGAGGCTGGGGGTGCATGGACCACACTGTGAGTGGCGCTAGACTGGAAGCCATAGCCTTTGGGCAACAGCAGTTCGGTCTGCCCTTCACCCTGTGAGCTGCCAGATACACCCCATCAAGACTGCCTCGGGCCGAGGATCTGGAGAGCCTGGAAGGCCGTGCTAAGTAGTTTGGACTTTATTTTGAGCTCGGTGGGAAGCCTTGCAAAGATTTTAAGCAAGAGGTGAGGCTATTGGATGTTTGTGTTAAGCAAGCTCATGGTGGCGCTGCGTGCAGGACCAGTTGTAGGGAGCAAGCCTGGGGGCAGGGAGGTGGCAGATGAGGGTGGGGGGCTTTGCAGGAGAAGGGACAAAAGGACGGTGAGATGGGCGATTCTAGAGCTTAGAGGGAGTAGAAGAGACAGGAGTTGGTGACAGATGGCTGTGGATGTTGCAAGATGGGGGGGTGGGGGTGGGAGAGCACTGGGATTCTGGCTTGAAGGCTGGGGAGCTAGGGAGCATTCCTGGAATCAGAGGCATTGGTGGGGGGAGGGCTGATAAGGGATTCAGTCGTCCAGACCTATGGACAAGGGCAGAGGGGGGTGCTTCCTTCAAACACAGCAGCACTCACTGCCTTGGGCTCTGGCCTGCTCCCCCCAACCCCAGTTCTGGCTGCCCTGAAGGGTTCACAGTGGATCCCCGGAATCTTCCAGGGCTCTGTGTGAAGGCTGCCATTCCCGCCTGAGGAGTCCTGCAGGGCAGCTCCCCGGGGCATCAGGAAACAAGCCTCATCCAGCTCGCATTACCAAAAAAGGACATTTTCTCAGTTTGAAGGTTTGCCCAGCCCTTTCCCTCCTCCCCCACCTGGGGTTTCAGGTTTCCAGGGAAGTGTTTCTGGAAAGTTCAGGACTTTGAATCACACATAGCCATGTACAGGCATATATGAGCCGGGGGATTTGCATGTACCACACTCAGTTTTGATGTCACAAAGGTCATCTTCCTCCTCCTCCTCCTCCTCCTCCTCTTTTACCACCACCACCACCACCATCATCATCACCATCATCACCATCATCATCGCCGCTCAACACTTTCCTATGCTGCTTCTCATTAGTTTTCACAGCAACTCCAAGAGGGGAGAATTATTATCTCCACGGTACTGATTAAGAAACTGAGGCAGAAAGAGGCAGAGCTACTCCCCCGAGATCCTAGAGTCCCAGTGGGATCAGAACTAGACTGAGGCGAGTCATGCAAATACAGGGTCTGATCTAGTCTTTATTTACATTTTGTTCGTAGCTTGTTCGTCAAGGATTTTTTTGCATTAATTTTGCCTTTTAAAAATAATGCATCTTGATGACTGAGTTTTTCGTTATCCCCCTAAACTTTGAGCTGAGGCAAATGCCTCACTTGCCTCACCCTGGCCCCTGTCTTGGCAGAGCCAAAGTCGGAATCCAGGGCTGCTGATTCCAAAACTGTGCTCGTAACTGTATCCAAAGCTGCGCCCTGACCTGTACATATATGCGTGCGTGCGTGCATTTATGTATTCTTTCATTCAGCAAAATATTCTTTCCTCCAGGAAACGTTGTGGCAGTGTGGCAGAGTGGAGAGGGCAGGGGCTTGGGAATCAGACCGTTCTGGGTTTGAACTCCACTACTTGTTATTGAGTGGAAGTGTAGCCTGGGGCTAAGGGCACAGACTCCAGGTCCCAGAATGCCTTGGTTTGAAATCTCGCTCTGTCACCTGCCGGCTGTGTAAGTTTGGGTGAGTTCCTCAGAACCTTCCTGTGGCCTGGATTTCTCCTCTGTAAAGAGGGGCGATGGTAATAACATCTGTCACGTAGAGTTATTGGGGGAATTAAAGGAGAATTTCTGAAAAGCCCTTGGCATGTGGTAAATGCTCTGTAAGCCTTAACCATTATCTTGCATCCTTGACCAAGATACTTGTCTGAGACTCAGTTTCCCCACCTGTGAAGTAGGGACAGTAAAAACTACCTCCCAGGCAGTTTGGAGAATTGAAAGGGATAACACAGGTAAAGGGCCTGGGACGGGGCAGGAGCTTAATAAAATTTACTCCCCTATTCGGGGCTCAGTTCTGTGCTGGAGCCTGAGATACAGACACACACACACACACACACACACACACACACACACACACACACACACAACTCCCCAAGGAATTAACTCATCTGCACGTGTGGACACTGATTTGACCTTTCAGTTTCCTAGAGGCACAAGCTCTTACTCCCCCCAGGGCCTTTACACATGCTCTTCCCTCTACCTGGCTTGCTGTCCCCACCTCACCTCTATGGGCGTAGTTTATGTATTTCTCCATCTCAACCTGAATGTCACATCCTCAAGGAAATCTTCCTGACCACCTACCTCCACTGCCAGTCTGTATCCAGTCTCCTTGTTCTACATGCTCAATGCATTCTATACTCTTCCTTCATGACACCTCTCACAATTGCAGTAAATCTTTTTTATCTAATTACATTTTATTAAATAACTTGTTGTTTATTTGCTTCCATCCCCCTCGCTTGACAGTGAGGGCAGGGACCAGCTTTGTCTCATCCACAGGAATCTCTGTCCTCAGCTCCTGGTCACGCAGGCTCTGGAGTCATCTGGCCTGGGTTCAAATTCCCAGCTCCTGCATTTAATGACTCTGAGACCTTGGGCAAGTTATTTAACCTGTGTGTGCCTCAGTTTCCTTTTCTGTAAAATAGAGAAAATGATAAGAGCACCCGCTTCCTAAGGCATCATGATGATTACAAGAGCTAATCTTCATAATTCCTTTAGAGCGGTGCCTGGCCCACTTGTAAAGGGGCTGTGATTATTTTAGTAGTTATTAATATTTATTAGTATTTATTTATTAGTATTAGTGTTATTAGTCAGGCTAGACTAACAGCTGAAACAAACATCCCCCAAATCTCAGGTGCTTAAGGGAAGAAACATTTAAGGCTTGTTTAAATGTTCCACAGTTAGTGTTTCAATTTAATGCTTGAATGTTCCACATTCCACTGTGGGACTGTGGGAGGGGGACTTTGCTCCACGCAATAGTCATTTATGGCGCAGGTTCCTTCCACTGTGTTTCTTAACCTGGAGTCCACAGCGGGTTGTGTGGATATGATTCAGGGAGTCTGTGAACTTGGATGCTGTCTTAGGTTAGACTCCCTTGAAGCTGTAAGATGGGGATTCTGTGCCGATGGTTTATTGAGGGAACACTCTCAGGAGAGAGGGGAGTGAGAGAAGCAGAACAGGGCGGGGAAGTAGCTGAGCAAGGATGTGGTCTTACCGGGAGTCCTGCTTCAGCCTGATCCCACAGGGCTCTGGAGCCTGGCTTGGACGACAGCGTTGATTCCTTCTGGGGCAAGAGAGGGCTGGGCAGTGTCATTAGTCATTGGTTGGGCTTCCTTGGTTGGGGGAAGGTGGAGAGTTTTGACCTCTGGAACAAGATGGCTTCTTGATTGCACTTCTCTGGGACAGCAGTGAGCCATTAGCAGTCAACTCAGCAGCTGAGAGTGGGTGCATTTGCCCAGTGAAGGGATCTGGGCAGGGTCCCACAGGGTCTACAACAGATGGGAGAACTGCATCTTTATTTTTACTTAACCTCTAAGTGAAATTTAGCATTTTCTTCAATTATGGAAGCAGGCAATAAACTTCAGTAGTATCAGCAGTATCTATGACTTTGTCACCAATAGAAATCACAGATATTTTCACGTCACATTACTATTGTTGCAATGTCCTCAAAATATCCTTTATACTAATCTATACTTTAAAATTATAGTAGTTAATAGACCTTCTATTATTTTCTTTAATATGTTAATAAAGGACATACATTATTATATTACAGATTTTTTCCTTTATTTTGGTAACAGCGTGTCAATATAATTGCATCCCTTTATAGTCTTATGTAATTTATGCATTTTGAAACCTTATTCTGCAAAGGGGTTCATAGGCGTCACCAGATGCCAAAGGGGTCTGTGACACAAAAAATGTTAAATACCCTGTTTAGGGGCCTTGGCCTCCTCTGCATTTCACCAGCAACAGGGGAAAAAGAGAGGGCGTAGAGGATAGCAGGGGAGGTTTTTATGGACCAGGCCTGGAAATGGCATACATCATGTTTTCCCACAATGCATTGGCCAGGACTCAGTCACCTGACCACATCTAACTGCAAGGGAGGCTGGGAAATGTAGTCTGTCTGTGTGCCCAGAAAGAAGAAGATATGGTCTGGGGAATGCACAGCAGTCTGGGCCACAGGGCTCAATAAATATTCATTGACACCATGCGTGAATGAATACTCTGTCCAGGGTTTCTCTTTGTGGGTTGGGGAGGAAGGGCAGAGGGCTGGTTCTCTGGAGGGATCGTGAATCTCCGCCATGTTGTCTCCTTAGGACAAGCCACGCCAGGGCCAAAGCAGAGGCAGCGGAACAGGCTGCTGTGGCTGCCAACCAAGAGTCCAACATTGCTCGCACTTTGGCCAGGGAGCTGGCTCCGGACTTCTACCAGCCAGGTAGGGCCAGCCAGGGAGGGGATGGGCAGGACAAGGTAGGAGAGGTTGCCGGGGGTGAGATGGAAAGCTTTGTTTGTTGGAAAGCTGAGATGCCCAAGTAGGTTCAGGAATGCCTGTGAGTTCTAGAAACTGTGGGGCATGGTGCAAGCATGGGATGGGATGACACAATGGGACTTATACTGAGATTGTGGCGGGAGTATCACAGGCCCCCAGTGGACTGGCCCCACTCCAGGGTCTCTTTTCTCTGGGAAATGAGGCTGCAGAGTAAGGAGGGCTTCCCGGCTCTAATGGAGACTTTGCACTGGGTTAGAGGTGGGAGCTCTCAGGGTGGGAGATGGGTGTTCTCTATATTAAAGGGTTTTAAGGTGAATGGCACGATTAGATCTGTATTTTCTAAGCATTATTCTGGCTGCAGCACGGAGATCAAAGGGAGACTAGATGGAAGACCTTGGAGCGCAGATCTGTGCCTGGGAGGATAAGTCGCTTCCTGTTGCAGCGCGCCCCCTGCTGGTCCCAGGAAGAGCGACACGGGTGTCTGCCTTTGCCTTGGGTGGTTGTAGCAACAGCTATCACTATGTGCCAGGCACTGAGCTCAGCATTTTACACGCATTTTTTTCCCCACCCAATTAGTCCTTCTGTTAGCATTTATGAAATAGGTATGATTAGGCCCATTTTTCAGACAAGGGAACGGAAAGAGACCAGTGTCACCGTTAAGAGCAGAAACTGTGGAGCCAGGCTGCCTGGGGGCTGGTCCTGGCTCTGCACTTTGTCAGCTGGGTGATTTGGACAAGTGATTTCACCTCTCTGAACCTCCCTTTCTTCATCTGTAAAATGGAGGTTAAATAACAGCATCGACCTCATAGGGTTATTAAAATGATTAAGTGAGTTAATATCTGGAAATTGCTTACACTAGTGCTTGGCACGTGGGAGATGGTAGGTGAGTGCTGGCTGAGTAAATAAATGAGACTCAGCGAGGTTAAGTGGCTTGCCCAGGATCCCCCAGTGGCGGGACCGGGGTTCAAATCCAGCCTCCCCCGTGTTGTCCCTGGCAGGTCCGGAGTATCAGAAGCGCCGGCTGCTGCAGGAGATCCTGGAGAACTCGGAGAGCCTGCTGGAGCCCCCCGACCGGAGCCCGGGCTCCGCGGGCCTCCCGGCGCGGCCCCGCGAGAGCCCGCAGCTGCATGAGCGCGAGCCCCCGCGGCCGGAGGGTGGCCCCCCGTCGCCGGCCGGGACGCCCCCGCAGCCCAAGCGGCCCCGCCCGGGAGCCTCGTCCAAGGACGGCCTGCTGAGCCCGGGCGCCTGGAACGGCGAGCCCGGCACCGAGGGCAGCCGGCCGGCCACGCCGTCCGAGGGCGCGGGCCGCCGCAGCCCGGCGCGCCCCGCCACCGAGCACATGGCCATCGAGGCGCTGCAGGCGCCGCCCGCGCCGTCGCGGGAGCCCGAGGTGGCGCTGTACCGCGGCTACCACAGCTACGCCGTGCGCACCGCGCCGCCCGCGCCGCCGCCCTTCGACGACGAGCCCGAGCCCGAGGTCTCCGGCTCCGACTCGGCTCCCTCGTCCCCGGCCACCGCCCCCGCGCCCCGAGGCCCCGAGGCCGCGCCCCAGTCGCCCGCCAAGCTGGAGCCCAAGCCCATCGTCCCCAAAGCAGAGCCCAAGGCCAAGGCCCGCAAGACTGAGGCCCGCGGGCTGACCAAGGGCGGGGCCAAGAAGAAGGCTCGGAAGGGGGCAGCGGCTGAGGCCGAGGCCGAGGTGGAGATAGAGGAGGTGAGGCTGTGGGCAGAAGGAGGCGTCCAAGGTCGGGGGCCCTAGACGTGGTTGAGCTTGAGGCAGGATTCGGGTGCAGAGGATTTGGGGAGGAGGGTGGTGGCACAGGACAGGGCAGGGGGCAAACCCCAGCAGGGATGTGGGCTCAGTCAAGTGTAGTCTTGATTCTGGAGGACATGGAGCATAAATTACACCGCGGAGCCCCAACCTTGGGGCACGGGGCAGGCCTTTGTGCCTGCTGTCTAGTCAGCAGTTCTTTGGCGAATGGAGCGGCTGGGAGCGCTAAGCAGCTGGGGCTAGGTGCACTTGCCGAGTCAGGGGGATCAGAGCTGGGCACCAGCAGCATCTGCTACCGGGTGTAGCAGGGAGGGCTTCCTGGGGGTGGAGGAAAGGCCCAACAGGGCTTGGCTCCTGGCCCTCCAGGCTTGTTATGGGAGGCTGGGAGCTAGGGACTGCAGCGACAGAGAGGGAAGCTAGGCTCTGAGGGACTGAAAGTGCGGCCCCAGAGGAATTAGCAGTGGGGAAGGCCGCGCCCCTGGGTTCCAGGCCCGACTTGGCCCATTGTCTACTTTGGGACACGTTCTTGCTCCTCTCTGGACCCTGACCGATTTGGTAGATTAGTTCCAAGAATCCCCTGGCTTTGATGGTCTGCCGTCCGGTGCTGGACACAGCAGTGAGCAAAATGGGGCGGCTGGGGGAGGGTGCTCTCAGGAGGGTCCTTCCAGAAGTTCCTGCTCCTCCAGCCTTGTTGTGACTTGTGGGGGAGGTGTTTCAGAGGCCATGAGGACTCTCCACTGTTCCCAGGTCCCCAACACCGTCCTCATCTGCATGGTGATCCTGCTGAACATCGGCCTGGCCATCCTCTTCGTTCACCTCCTGACCTGACGTTCGTCCACCAGGTGCTGCCGGGAGGAGGGGGTGGGAGCCTGTAGAGAGTTCTGGGCACCAGGGGGATGAAAGAAGGGCCTGCTGCTTGCTGGGCGTCTGTCCTGTGGTTAATTGAGACCCACTCCCCAGCAGAGGCAGGGACCTCGAGTGTGAACTTGATAGATCATGCCCTCCCCAACACACACACACACACACGCGTGGCACACACACCTCCTTAGCTCAACATTTGCAGAGCACCTGCCCTCTGTCAGGTGAGCACTGGGGGCTTCACTCACTCATTCACTCACTCATTCATTCATTTGACCAACATTTGCTGAGCAACTGCTCTGCCGGGATCTAGGGGTTCAGCAGCGAGACATGGAGTGAACACGACAGGAGTAAACCCTGAACTTCCAGCTCATTCTGTAAAAGTCTTGCAGGTCAAACATCAGGCAAAGCAGTTCTTGAGCCCCTCCCCCCAGCCCCCCACAGGTCCAGACTGAGTCCCCCTGGGATGGCCGGACCCTCTTCTCTCTGCCCTCCTCTCTCTCTTCCGGAAACCCTGCTGTCAGTCACTTGGCTCCATCAATTGGTTTTCTCCCTATGATGGAGCTGGGGGGTGGGGGTGGTGCTGGGTAAGGTCCTGTGAAAAGAGGGTGAGGTGGGCTGGGCTGAAGGGAAGCGGCCCTCACTGGTCTCAAGGTGAAGCATCTACAAGACGAATAAAATCTTTCTCCTGCTAGGACCAGCTTTCACATGGTAACTCCTGTGCTTGGTGATGCTAACAGAGTTTCTGCCTCTTGCCCTGCCCCTACCAAAGACCCTCTCCCTGGATCCTAGCTTAGTGTAGGCTGGAGGTTCCTCCTCGGTCCCAGAGGAGAAGACTCCCTGTCCTGTCACCGTGTAAATAGCCAGTGACAATGTTAGCCTGGTAGGTGTTGCCCTGGGGGCGATGCTGAGCTCCATGGGATCCGTGGTTCATAGGGGATCTGGGAATGATTGCTGCAGGGACTGAGGACGTAATGACCTGAGGATGGAAAGTGTGACCTAGATGGCAGTGGGGGAGGAGGAAGGAAGGGAAGAGTGTACCAGGCAAAGGGAACGGCACGTGCGAATAAGCAGAGGCATCGTCCAGAAGGAGAATGAAGCAGGTGCCAGCGAGGGCCGGGGAGGCCTCAGGGACTTATCTCTGATCCCGCAGAGTCAGAGCCGAGGGGCAAGGCTGCCCTGGGGGCTTGCGGGGTTGGGATCTTGCCCCAGAGATCAAGCCTGAGACTTGAACTCTGCCTTGAACCCCCGCCCCTCCTCTCGCCTGACCCTCTTGCCGTCTCTTTGCAGACCCGGGAATTCCTGCTAAGGACACAAAGACTCATCTTTTTGCAGTGCCATGCAGGGTGGCCAAGGAGGACTGGACTCTGGACCTGGAGCCCCCAGGTCCAGCTCACTTCCACACCGCAAACGTTTAAGGAGGCCTCCCGTGGCACCCAGAGGACTCGAATGTGCTGGGAACCCCCCAGGAGCTCTCCGCCCAGAGGCAGGGAAAGGCCAGAGAGAAGAGCCCTGGTCTCTCCAGCCCCCTGATGTGCTCCTGTCCCTCATCCTCACCCTCCCCCTCGCCTCGCCCCGAGGTCACCCCTTCCCTGGGCTTTTGTGTGTTTTGGGAGAAGTCACCAAAGCAGGATATTAATCTTAAATCCCAGCCCCCTTCCTTCTACCCTTCCCTCGCTTTATTTTAGCCTCTGGTTCCTGGGCTGAGGCTCCCAAGCAAGCAGAGGGAGTGACGAGATCCACGTGGTGGCCAGCGGGGGATGCGCTCTCAGCGCAGACGCCCTTCCTTTTGCAGGCTTGACCCAGCACTCTGTCCCTTGCTTCTGGATGTTCTGGATGACAATAGAAGAAATGGACATGCTCGGTCTGAATATCCCTGGATATAGTGCTCCCGTCTCCTCCCACCGGTCCGGTTAGCTTCCCTCCTGGACCAATAGAAGAGGGGGAGATGTGAGGAATTGGAGCCTTTGGCCGGAAAGCCACTGACCGGGTGGCCAGGGGGTGGGGGTGGAAAGACGGGCTAAGGGGCCGTTAAGATGCCCCCGTTTGTGAGTGTGCCTGAGCCTGCATTTAGTGTGCTCAGGGTGCACAGGGGTCGCCTGTAGGAGCCCGGGGCTGGCAAAGATCAAGCTCCTGTGATGCCTGTGGACTGGTTTGTCTGCTTGCCCCACCAGGGCCACCGCAGGCCCAGGGGAGCATGAGCATGGAAGCCCTCAGAAGCCCAGGCAGATTTCCCTGGGGCAGACTCGCAGGCAGGTGCCCAAACAGGCTCCTTGTTGACAGCATTTCCCAGGGAGAGAGGTGGAAGTCCGGCGCTCCCACTGGGCGCAGTCTGTGTGATAATTAGCCCCTCCGCTTGTTTGCAGAAGAGAGTATTTGCATGTAGCCCATTACAGATGTTTGGTTCCACACAGGGTCTCTGGGCCCTTGTGCTTGCCGGGGGTGGGTGGAGGCTGAGGGATTGTGCCCCCAGGGGGAAAGATGAAATGGCCCCTCTGAGGGTGGCGGGGGAAGGATGTGGTGATGGCATCCACGCAGAGCTGGGAGGAGCTGCTGCCCTTCTGCCTTTGTTTCTCTGGACCTGGGGGCTTTGGCATGGTGGCCTGGCCTCCCGGGAGCGGCTCTGCGACCTGAAGTTTGCTTCTGATGGGGTCAGCGCTCCCCTCCCCCCCAATACTTGGGAGCCTTCCTCCAGCCCCACACTTTCCGTTTCGAGCACTGCTGGGACTCGTGGCGTGGCTGGAATCGTGGACTGCGTTTCTGCGGAGAGGAGCCTGCGGATTCTCCCATCCTCATGGGGACCAGGGCTCTGCATCTGTGTTTGGGCTTTTCTGGACTCCTAGGGAATGAGGGGGTGGGCTGGGGGCATGCTCAGGGCTGACAGGCTCCAGGCCTCGGGTTTGAGGTCACTGTCTGGATTTTTTGGTCTGGCCCAGGGCTAGGGATGAGCCTTCGGCTGCCAGAGCTCCCAGGCCTAGTTTGGGGGCTGGTGTTAGGGGCGAGGGTTCAGGATGCTGCAGTCTGTGCGATAATAAACTTGCATCTGCTCACAGGCTCTGGCTGGGCTGTGGTGTCTGCTTGTGAGACCACGATGAAGGACTGGCTGAGGGAGGGCAAGAGAGGCTGGGGGCCTCTGGGTCATTCTGATCCAGCCCCCTCCCCTCTCTCTTACAGTTCCCATAATACCTTGTGAGGGGCAGCTGAAGCTTCAGTCGTGGAGGGGCTGCTCAAAGGCCACAGACCTCTTAAGGCAGACACTGAGTTTCTAAAGCCGACTTCCAGAAGCTTCCCTGAGCAGCATATGATAGAAGAAAGAGTCTGCCTTTTGAGGTCAGGTCTCCTTGGGCTCCAATCCTGCTCAGCCACTTACTTCACTTCTCTGAGCCTCAGTTTCCTCATCTGTAAAATGGGGAAATAATAGTACTGACCTCCTGGGGTCGTGGTGAGGATTACAGTGGATGTTGAAGCGATGTAAAGCCCAGCTGTGGAAAGCAGTTGAGAAATGGAGACTGCATCATTATTGCTGTTACACTGCAGTACTGTCATTAGCCCTCTTGCATTTTAATTGAGCACCCTGGAAGCCTCCAAGGAGTTGAGATGATTCAGGCCCCAGTCACATAGTCCGGAATGTCTCAGTCGGAGGGGGACCCAGAGACCATCTTCATATCTACAGAGAAGAAGACACTTGCCCGAGGTCACACAGCATGCCAGTGGCAGGAAAGCAGTTGTCTTGACTTGTTTGTGAATAAGCACTTTCCATGAAGCTTCTCTCAAAGCCGGCAGCCCCCTGAGATGGTTGGAGGGGAGAGTCCCTCTCCCGTCAATAGACTTGAGTTCAGGCAGGTCCTGGAGGGATTTGGTGAGCAGGAGTCCTGGTTCTCTCCTCAGTGCTGTCACTGACTTGCTGTGTGTCAGTCATCTGTGCCTCAGTTTCCTCTCCTGCCAAGGAGACCATAATCCCTGCTCCACTGCCTTCGTCACAGGGAGTGCAGTTGTGAGAATCAAATGGGGTAGATTATGGGTGGTAAGGAGGATTTTCAAAACTGTAGAATGATCCAGGGATCCCCAGGAAGAGGGATGGGTTTGGAGGGACCTCTGGAGGACTGTTGAGAGTGGGAATGAGGAAGGAGTTGTTTTAATCTGCAGATGTTTTGATTAGACCCACCGGGGGAAGGGGGTGGGCAGCCAGCCCAGTTGGCTGGTCTGTAGACTGGCCGTGTGTGTGTGTGTGTGTGTGTGTGTGTGTGTGTGTGTGTGTGTATAGAAAGTGGGAGTGAGGGGTCGGGGCAGTGAGATGTATGCATTAGAATCACCTTAGATGGCTTGAAAAGAAGTCTCAGCCCTGAGACCCCAGTGGAGCCTCCACGTCCGGGAAGGTTGGTTGGAGTCGGGTGCCCCCTGGTGGCTCAGGTGCAGCACACAGCCACCAGTAGCTCTAGGCAGTTTGTCCTGGTCCTCTGCCACGTCCGGGATCCATGTAAGGTGTCTTGTGCCATGGGGGAACTTGAAACCACCTTGTGGGCATTGCCGGGGCCTATGATCACTGACCACTGCCGTGGGGTCTCGGCAGGACTCTTTCAGGGCAGAGAAAGGGAGCGGGCCCAAGAGCTGTGGGATTCAGAAGTGGGATCAGTGGCAAGAAGGGAATTTTCATAATCTCTGATGGACCCACAGAGGATCCGGCTGTTCTGAGAAACTCAAGATGCTTTTTGTTGCATGTAACAGAAAACCAGCCAGATGGTCTGAGGTCTTTGGAGGCCTCAAGCCTGAAAGAGTGATCTGGAATGTGCTCTAACACATAACTCAAAATAAAAACAATACTTAAACTGTAAAACACAAAACTTGCATGTACGCTGAAATTAAGATAGCTCTTAATTTTTTTCCTTTTTGCAAAATTCTGACTGTGTCTAGGGAGGCTGAACTTCTCCCTCCCTCCCCCTCTCTCTGTCCCTGTCGGGCTGGTCCACCAAAAGAAGGGAAACCCCACACTCAGTGGAGTTGGGCGTCGTGCTGAGCCTTCCTCTTACCCTGTGTGGTGGCAGAACAGCAGTGTGGTTTGGCGCAAGAGCTCTGAGGTCAGGTCGCTGGTTGGAATCCCGGTTCTGTCCCTTAACATTCAAACCTTGTTATTTCCTTTTCAGGGATGATTACCATGTCACCTGCCTCTTAAGATTAAAAACATGAATAAAGCACTTAGAACAAGGCCCAGCATGGAGTGAGCACACGATAAATATGCTCTTATTATTCAATTTTCACAACAACTCCACGACATAGATATATCTCCCCATTTTGCAGATGAGGAAATTGAGGCCTGGAGAGATGGAGTCATGGGTTCAAGGTGTCAGAGTGAGGGATGGGTGGAGCTGGGACTGAAACCCAGAGCCTCTGCTCTTTCCACAGAACAGCCCTGCCTCCCACAGTGAAGGAGTGAGCTCCCCGTCACTGGAGATGAGCCAGCTGAGGGCAGGTGGCTACTGACAGGGGGCAGGGCATGGCTGGGGGAGGGGCTTGGTGGCAGCTGGAGGAGGGATGAGGGATGCTTGCTGTCCAGAAGGGGGCAGGAGCTCCATTCCCAGCGGAAGCTTTTGGGCCAGTGGATCAATGTGAGGAGTAACAGCCGTCAGAGCTGGAGAGAGGCTCAGAGACTGTCTAATCCAGCTCCTTCTCAAGTGGGAGGCTCAGAGACTGTCTAATCCAGCTCCTTCTCAAGTGGGAGGCTTGGGCCCAGAGAAGGGAGTGGAATGTCTCAAAATCACACAGTGATCTGTCAGCATGAGGATTAAAAATTGCCACCCTCCAGGGCCAGCTTCACGGTCCCCACACTTGGTTTAATGCTCTGCTGTCACCATCTTGAAGTTCGTAATCATTTTTGAACAAGGGGCCCGCATTCTCATTTTACACTGCGTCCCACACATTATGGAGCTGGTCCTGTACCACCTGTTGGGGACGGGCTCAGTGTGTGCCAGGCACTTATCTGTGATGTACATACTGGCATTGTGCCCATTTTACAGATGCAGGAACTGACACTCAAAGATGTGGAGTAAGTTAACCAGGGCCAGGGTTTAAACCTGTGCAGTCTGACTTCGGAGCTGTCCTTGTAAGGGTGACACCATGTTACCCCCTGGGGCAGGGGCCTGGGCTCAGGGCCACCTGGTGGCTGGTGCTTAGATCCACTCAGGCTGGTGTTTCCAACGTGTCTCCAGCGGGAAAACAGGATGAGAGAGGAGGAGGATCACGAGGGGGCAGCTTCCCCAGAGAATGAGATATCAGTGGGCAGAAGGGGGACCTCTAGCCACATTCTCTTCCTGGACAGCCAGCTTCTCAGAATTCACACACTGGCCAAGGCGCCCTCCTGAGTGGGTTACATGAAAACCATGAGTTCTAAGCACACAATGTCATGATGCTTTTGGCTGCATGTAGAAAACCAAATTCATGAAAAGCTTTAACGATATAATTTTAGAAAATCATATCTAATATAAGGTTTGGAGGTGGGCTGCCATGGGTTTGCAGTGACTTTTATCAAAGACCCCATTTCTTTCCATCTTTTTGTTCTGCCCCGCTGAGAATATGTACACTTGGGGGAACTTTCTTTATAGTCACAGGATGGCTGCTGCTAGTCCCAGTTTCTGGTCTCCCCATACCCAAGTTCAGAGGCAGAAAAGAACAAGTTCTTCCTTTTTTGTTTTTAGCAACCAAGAAACTCTCCGGAAGAGCCCAACTATGCCCTAGCAGGGTCCTCCCCTCATCTCACTGGCCCATTCCTAAACCACTCACAGGCAAGTGGACTGGTTCTGACCAATCAGGACTCACCTGAGTCACATGGGGCGGTTGGGTCCTGGATTAAATCAGGGCACAGCCAGCGTGGAGGAAGGAAAGGGACTGTTTGCCGTCTTGTGTAGGTTTGCTTCTGGCCCATAAGGGTGAGGGGGTTGACCGGCTGGTGGCTGTGTGCTGGTGGTGCCTTGGGCAGTGAGGGGACAATGCAATGTTTATCAAGGGTGCACAGGTCCTAGGAGACTGACATAAGTTGGCTCATTTAATACAGGCCACACAGTAATTCGATGAGGTTGGTATTTATTATTCTCATTTGACAGATGAGGAAATGGAGGCTCAGAGAGGTGAAGTGACTTGCCTGTGGACACACAGTGATGGCCAAAGCTGGGACTGGGCCCCAAGCAGACTGGCTCTAAACCTGGGCTCTTAACCACCCTACACTGAACTGCCTCTCCATGATTCTAGCAAGGATGGGAGACAGAACAACCGGGACCAGACAGTGAGGGGTGGGAGAAGGGGTGACTTGGAAGCAGGCAATGTGAACTGAGAAGTGGTCCAGGGGAAAGGCGGGGGGGTCTAGGAGCTGGAGCTGAAAGTGTCAGCTTGAGAGCATGTGCGAGTTCAGTGAGGCAGTTAAGACAGCCGGAGACCCAGCCTGACCTGGAGAGAGAGGAGTTTACAGGGGACTGCATGTGGGGACCACGCAGATGGGCCAGTCAACGGGGGCTTTGGGGGCGCAGAGCTCAGAGGTCAGCTCTGGCAGTAATGGAGGGCTTGGTCCATAGCCCTCTTGGAGCTCCTGGAGCCACTTTGCAAAGGAGTTTAATTGAAATTAATTACTAAAATAATCCAAATCAAGTTACTTAGCAACAGGCCTTGGTTTCTTGACTCATGAAGTGGGGGCTTTATGGGGCCTCGCTTTTTTTTGTGACAGTTGCACGATCGACTGTAATGGTACTTGAAGAGTCCGTATCAAGTAACACAGTATGGAGCCTCCGGCAGGTCCAACAGGAGAATCAAAGCACAGACCCCTGAGTTTGGGGGCAAAGTCATGCCCTCTTCTCCAGAGAAAGAGATCAGGATTTGCTGTTGGGTCCTGGCAGAGACTAAACGCCTGCCCATCAGGCGACCAAGGCAGACATTCGGGCGTGTACAACAGCAATCCATCTCAAGCGGAGATGGCACGTACAAGGTCGGGCTCGCATTGGTCCTCAAGGTACAAGCAAGTTTTGCACCAGCAGGAAGTGCGGACTCCAACGGCTCTTGCTTCTGTTGTTTGCTGCCTGTCCACCCCTGCACAGGTAGGGTCTCAGGGAAGTTCCTGCTGGTTGAAGAAGAAAAAACTCCAACCTGTGTGCTTTGAGGGTAAATTCCAGGAGGCCTGGAATTAGCCTGTGTTTTGTTGAAGAAAGACCCCAAGCTGACCCTGGATCAAGGCATGAAATGTACTGATTAATTGTGTTGCTTTGTAACCAGGGGTCTAAGGCCAGTTTGGGGGCCGTTTAATAACAGCTTGTCAGCATTGCTTGTTGATAACAGTGACACTGATGATTTACACCTGGTCTTGGTGAGGCCCCAGAAGGCTCTGTTGTTGGGGCTGGTTACTGGGAACGTGCTTACTTGACCAGCAGGGTACAAGATTCCGTCCTGGCTCCCTGGGTGGAAGGTCTTCTGTGTTCTCTGCAGGTCTCTCATCCAAGAGAGAAACCACATCCAGTGCAGCCCTGCAGAGGGAGGCCAGTTGGAGCTCACACACAGCCCCTCAGCCCTCGTTGTGAGCAGCCTTTGGCTGTGATGACTATCCTAGAATGTCGCTACGTTGAACTCTTTTCTTGCAATAAAGGTTTTCTTTAGACTTTTATAAAGTCTTTAAATAAAAGTATTCTTTAGCAATTGAACCCTGTCTAGCTGCCACCATTAGCACAATCTGATTTACAGATTGTATTAACTTTCTATTGCTGTGTAACAAATTACCACAGACATAGGGGTTTAAAAAAACACTGATTTGAGCCAGCACTGATGGTTTAAAGTTCAGCATGCTCCACTTCGGCGGCCCGGGCCCAGTTCCTGGGTGCAGAACCACACCACTTGTCTGTCAGTAGCCATGCTGTGGCGGTGACTCATACAGAAAAACTGGAAGAACTTACAACTATACACGACTATGTACTGGGGCTTTGGGGTGGAAGAAAAAAAAGGAGGAAGAGTGGCACAGATGTTAGCTTAGGGTGAATCATCCCCTGCAGGAAAAAAAAAAAAAACCCGATTTGTTATCTCATAGTTTCTGTATCTCAGGAGTCCCGCACGTTTTAACTGGGTCCTCTGCTCAGGGCCTCACGAGGCTGATATCAAGGCGTCCAGCAGCTGCGTCCCCGTCTGGAGGCTCATCTGCTTCGAGCTCCCTTGGGTTCTTGGCAGAGTTCATGTCCTGTGGTTGTAGAACTGAGGTCCCGTTTCCGGCTTGCCGTTGGCCGGGGCCCGCTCTCGGCTCCCAGGGACCACGTCAGCAGTGTTCAGCTGTGTGGCTCCTCCTCTGACGACAGAGCAGCTTCCTTCCTTCAAGCCCGGCCTCGTCAACAGGAGCTGTTACCCCCATTCTTATTTCCCCACCTGGCAGCGGGACGGGATGCGCAGGGAGCAAGGGGAGGCCTCTCTTCGTGGTTTCCAGATAGAAGGGGCTTCGGTTTGCTGAAAAGAGAGCCCAGGACCTTTGAAGGAGGCATGAGCAGGGTGTGGGAGGAGGGGCAGGGCTGACATGGGGGGAGCTGCTCCAGAGGGAAGTGGGGGGAGGGAGCCCGTGCAGTGTGAGCCCCAGCCTGGCCTCAGGTCCTCCATCTCTTGGGGGCGGCCCCACCAGCTAGAGGGCAGGCTCTCCCACCAGGGACAGCCTTCCTCAGGGGGCTCCTTATTCCCTCATGGCCTCTGAGAAGGAAGGAAGTCACTTCTCCAGGCAGAAACAGCAAGTAGGGGTCTGGCTGGAGATAATGACGACACAAAGTGACCCACCCCCAGTGTGCCCCAGGCCCTCCTGTCTGGGAGGAAAGCAGCCCAGACGCTCATCTCACCTGAGTATTAGACACTAACGGTCGTCCTTCCAGGGGAGTTTTCACTTTAAAAGAGAAGTCTGGAGAAAGCCATCTGTAATCTAAAGGAGTATTTTGCTCCAGTGAGATTTCAGATATCCTCAAGGGAGCTATGTTTTTGGTCAGGGGCTCCAAGCCAGAGTAAGCCCTCCTTACCCCCACCCAATAAAAGAAAAAATAAATAACAACCGAGCGCCCACCTGTTTCACCTTCTCGCAAAGGGGAAGGGTGTTGGCAACTCGAGGCCAGCGGTGTTCTGAGTACTAGGGTCATGTAGCATCACAGCCAGTAGTTATTAAGGGCTTACTGCATGCCCTGTGATATTATCTTGTCTTATTAAATTGTCAGAGCCATCCCATGGGGTCGTAATTGTTGAGGGGAGATGGAAGGTAAGAGGGGAGGTGAATAACCTATGTTACCTACTTGGATATGGCAGAACTGGCTTCAAACCCATTGTCTGTTTGACCCTGAGCCCAACTTGGCTCCTAACCGTTCTGCTAGGACTGCTACACCACACTGCAGTTCCTGGTTATGACCACCAGGAGGCGCAACCTCTCCACACATGAATGCTCTCATGAGCTTGCTCAAAAAGACTACTTTAAAAAAAAAATCACCACCATCACTATTTTCTGATTTACCACAATAATAACTGCTTCTAAAAATTAAGCACTTACTATGTGCCAGGCCCTGCGCTCAACACTTTACTATTAGTGATGAGAACCATCATTTCTTCATTGACAAGAACAAAAAGAAGCCAAATTCTTGCCTCTATGTTAAAAAATATGGTGTAGGAGTTAAGACAGAAGAAGTTGGAAGGGAGATGCCATCTCGCATTCTTCAGATCGGAAGAGTCTACCTAGGGCCAGCCTAGTGAAAAAAGACCCACCTAAATGTACACCACTGTGATTTCAAGACACAGCACATGAAAAGAAAATCTGAAAGCTACCAGAGAAGGGGCAACATGCAAGCAACATACAAAGAAATGGGAAGCAGAGTAACATTAGATTCTTTGAGAGCAACGTGGACCCTAGAAGGCAACAAAGCAATGCCTTCAGAATTTGCAGAGAAAGTCGCCTTCAACCTAGCCGTCTTTCCCCAGTCAAACCATCAACGAAGCGTGAGGGAAAAGTAAGATGTTTGCAGAACTGCAAGTTTCTTTCCCATCTACCCTTTCTTAGAAAGCTACTGGCGGATGTGTTCCACCACCACAAAGGAGCAAAACAAGAAAGGAATAGATGGGATCCAGAAAAGAGAGGACCCTTCAGCAGGGAAAAGCAAAGGGATTTGCTAAGTAACAATTAAAGGATGGTCCAGATGACAGCTGGGAGGCTGCCTGGAGAAGGAGAGAGCAAATTCACTCACAAGCGTCTGACCACGTGCAGAGAGAGTTCCCAGTCTGTGAGATTTGGGGAAGAATGAGCGGCAGAGGAAAATTCAGCACACAAAGAACAAAAAAACAAAAACATGATTCCAGGAAAAAATAGAATGAAAGTACACATCTTGGCCCATCAGTGAACATGAGTTTACGTAATAATAATGTAAACCTGGACTACTGATTTAACCACAATTATTATGGAGCTTCATTGGGAGGACAGAGGAAGGGGAAGCAAAGACGGAGGGGTAGAAGCACTGAATCCTCTTTTGTCCACAAAAAGTAAGTGAATACATTCTTCAAACTGATGCATCAAAGATGTGTGACCTACAGCCACGTTCCCACCAGCTACACGGGCAGCCGGGGGCTGGGGCAGGCCGGCCCTGATGTCGGCAGGCTGAGTCAAGATACAGACGGAGGCCCCTGCCCGTAGCCCCCACACTTCTCTTCCCGCCTCTGACCGCCATCCTGCAGCTGGCATGCATATTTGTGTCCAGACCACCTAGTTCGCCTGTCTGGCTCTCGCCATCTCCCTCCCCTCTCAGTGACACCCTTGGCGACCTCTCAGGGGCAGGAGGTCACAGTCCGGCAGCCGGGAGACAAGCCCACATAGGCCCTGGACGATGGGACGTGGTTCAGAAAGGTGGAGTGCTCTAGGTAGGCCTGTCTCCTTGGCTCTACAGACCCCTCACCCTGTAGGGAGGGCAGCGGCCAGAGCGGGACCCTTGGAAGGCCAACGCTGGGCAGGGCCCTGGCTCCCTGCCTAAGGCAGCGCTAGTCTGCAGCAACCAGAAGCCGAAACAAAGCCTCTGATACATCAGTGGTTCTCAACTGTGGGTGGTTTTGCCTCCCAGGGGGTCATGTGGCAAAGTCTGGTGATTTTTGGTTGTCACGCCTTGGGGAGGGGCGCTGCTGGCATCTGGCGGGTAGAGGCCAGCGATGCTGCTCAGCATCCTGCACTGAACAGGACTGCGCCTCCCTGTTTCCCTCACCAACAAAGAATTACCCCACTATCCACAGAGCCAAGGCTGAGACACTGGACGACACGTGTGTGTGTGGAGGCCGGCAGACTTGGGGTTCAGACCTTGACTCTGCCACTGCCTTGTTCTGGGATCAATTGTTTCATCTCTCTGTGCCTCAGTTTTTTCATGTGTAACATGGGCTTAATGACAACGATTTCACAAGGTTGTGTGAGAAATGAAACGGACTTGATATGGAAAATGCCTGGCTGAGAGTAGGTCCTCCAGTGTTATAGGTGTTCCTTAGATGGAGGAAAAAGACATGAATAAATAATATTTTAACATGGATAAGTGAAGAAATAGCAGTAATGCATATTTATTTATTTGTTAAGCAGAGGAAATAGCTAAAAGAGTTGAGGGTATTACCTCTAGTGGTGGGAGTCAGGGGCTGGAAGCCACAGAGCACAGTTGGACTTTTTAAGCCGTGTACCCGTATTACTGAAGTTTAAAGTTGAAGTCAAAGAGCTTGAACATTAACATCCCTCCTCCACGTAGATGCTGATTGCGTTACACAGCAGCACGACATCGCTGTATCGTGTCCCAGGGGCGTGTGCGCACGGCTGAGCCCTGCTCGGGCCTGCGCGCTCCAGGCGCCGCGGGGTCCTGCCCCCTTTTCTTGCCCCTCCAGGGCCCTTTCTAACTCTGAGGGTACAGCAGTCAGCCCAGGCTGCCATGATACCATGGACTGGGCGGCTGAAACAACAGAAATTCATTCTCTCACAGTTCTGGAGGCTGGAGGTCCCAGACTGAATTGTCTCCAGTTTCTGGTGAGAGGGCGTTCCTTGGCTTGCCGCCTTCTCCCTGCGTCCTCACGCAGCGGAGAGAGAGAGACAGAGAGAGAGTGTGGTGGGGTGGGGACTGGGGCCGAGGTCCCTGAGGCCAGGGCCACGGATTCCTCGCCCAGTGCTGCATCTCTTGACCAGCTGTTCCCGCCCCGCTGCCCCAGGAGTCCCTGTCCAGTTTCCATGGCACAGTGCATCCAAGCCGTCGGAATCCCTCTCCTCCACTGTCACCACCCTGTCCCGCGCCACCACCTCCTCCCCCCTGGACGACTGCTCAGCCCCTGATGAGTCTCCCACTTCCCCCCACTCCAGTGCACTCCCCTCCCAACAGCCAGAGGGAGCTTGTGAAAATGCAGTTGGGATCATGTCTCTCCTTCGCTTGAATGCCTTCCCTTGCCCTTACGACCAAGTCCAAACTCCCTGTGTGGCCCAGAAGTCCCGACCTGCCCCTGCCAGCTTCCTCAAACCCATCCCAGCCGCCCTCCCCTCTGATCCTTCCCTCAGCTGCACTGGCGTCCTTGCTCTTCTAGAGCACGCCAGCCTCTTGCTGCCCCAGGGCCTTCCTGTATGTCGTTTCTTCTACCAGGAACTCTGCTCTCTGTTGTTCCCTTACCTCCTTCAGGCCTCTGTTCTACAGCCACCTCCACCCTCTCGCTCCGTCCCTTCCACCTTCACCGTCACGTCACCCCACCATGCGGTCTCCGAGCGTTTATCACCCTCTCCAGCTGTGCTGCTTGTTCATTTGTCTATCTGTGTAAGAAAGGGTTGACTGGAACCGTTCCAGTCGTCCAGTGCAGGTCCCAGGGCTCGCTTCTGAGGGTCTAAGTGTTGAAGAAATTGATTCACACTTGGCGCCAAACATCGCCACCCCGAACACACTCATACCCAGAGCTCCTGAAGAGATGGATGGACCAGCGCCTCTCCCAGGTCAGCCCCTGGCATGATCCACACTCCATCCATGTGAGGGGACGGCTGGAGCAGGGGGAGGGCCACCAGGCTCACCTCCTCAAAAGCCCTTCCTTCCCCACCTTTGCCCAGTGTAACCAGGCCCACCTGTTATTCGTGCTCATGGCAGCTATGACTTGGCCTTCTAAGCATTACTACCATTTCAAGTCTTAGATGTCTTGGCGGGCGTCCTTGTTTAATGCTTATTTCTCCAGGGGGCTGGGACCTGGCCTGTGTTATTCGTCACTTTCTTACAGCACCAAGCTCAGAGCCTGGCACGCCATAGAAATTTATTAAACATCTGTTGAACAAATGCCAATTAGCCTGTGATTGTACTTAGTAGGAACCTTTGGAGGGCAGCCTTCCTCCACTGGGAAGCACGGCTCTAATGGCAGAAGGTCAAGCACAGGCAAGGCCAGACAGGCAGAGAAGGGCAGAGGTGGGTGGTGGGTGTGCCTTCCGGCAGCAGGAGCAAGACTGGAGGGGAGGGAGGAGAGAGGCCCAGGCAACCCCTGCACAAAGAGAGAAACTGAGGCCAGTGAGGTGAAGGGCGAACTGGTCTCGACTCTCACACCCACATTTTTAAAATAGCCACATAATGATAATAAATGAGAACAGGAGTTGTTATGAGCCAGACACGTCCTCACATATGATCGCTTGTGATCCTAACAACCACTTTGTGGGATGGGTAATGGTATTCCCATTTTTCAGATGAGGAAAGCAAGGCCTAGAGAAAGGTAGGCACAAAACGTTTATTAAATTGTCCCGGGCAATTTGCACATATTTTCTCATTTAATCACAGGCTGAGCTGGAGCTGTTACCATCACTGTTCTTCACACAAGGAAACCAAATCTCCATATGGAAAGTCTCCCAGGTGTCAGAGCCAGTGAGGGTAGGGCTGGTCCTAGAACCCAAGGCTGTTGCCGCCCACAGTCTCTGCTTCTTCCCAGATGCTGTGCAACCACCCTTGTCCCTGAAGCTTCTCTGGTCCTGACCTGCTGGGATTCACACTCTAAGCCAGGGCACCCCACTCCAGCCCCACCCCCTACTCCAGTGTCGTCTTCTTTTCCCTTTATTCCAAGCACAGTGACAGCTCCCCTGGCCCACTCTACCATGACAGAAGCCATTTTGCAGAAATAAATATGTCCAATAATTCACACGTGTCCTTTATAAATGTTGAAACTCAAGAAAACTTGTAAGCAAGCTGGATGAAATTCTTTCCCAAATGCTGTCTATTCAACCATTACTTTAATATGTACTGAACCCAAGGGTTCTGCTGACACCTGCAGGGCAGCTGGCATGTGGGGGACGGTTCGACCCTGCACCGGCTGTCCCCAGAATGCTTGAGTCCTCGTGTCTGCTTCTTATCGTTTTCCTGCCTCGTTATACCGCCCAGCATCACTTCTCACGGTAGTGGTGTGCCAGCCTCTAGAAGTGGTTTTCTGACCTTCCTAACGCTGGAAAATTAGTGTGCGAGTGTTGTGTGTAAAGCGATGATCTGGGGGACTTTGCGAGTCAAGCCGCAAAGCTTTCGTGCCTGAGATCTCAGCCTCCTGCGGGTCTTGCTTCCCCCGTGCAAGTGTAGGAAACTTGGAAGGAGGCTAGATTTGGGATCTAATAGATGTCACTTTAATTCTCAGCTCCGTACAAATTATGTGACCTCCAGCAAGTAACTTGACCTCTCTGGGCAACATGTTCCTCATCTGAAAATTTGTTATGATATACGGAAAACACATTGTTAGGAGTTCCACAGACCGTCGCATTTTACCCCCAGGCGCCCTTGATGACTCCGTCTCCCAGCCGGCTGACCGTGCACCCAGAAGCAGTGATGTGCGCCACCCCGAGGCCTTGATCCCCGGGTCTCCTGTGGGATCCTCGCTCGCTCATCGCGGGCCGGCGGCAGAGCATCCAGGAGAGTCCTCCGAGGCCCATGCGGGCAGCAGAGCCACCAGAGAGAAGAGGCCGTGATCCCCGCGTGTGCTTGGAGGCTTGGAGGAGGAGCACGCACGAGCAGCCGTGACCAGAATGAGCCAGAAATGAACTGTGATGTGTGAAGCCACTGAGATGTCAGGAGATGTTACCACAGCGGAGCCACGCCATCCTGACTAGTGCATAATACACGAGATTTGACCTTCTGCAGTGAGATTAAACAACAACAACAACAATAATAATAACTACTATTCTAAGAACTTTACATGTATTAACTCACTGTTACTCACAACAACCCTTTGAAGAGGAGACTGTTATTATCCCCAAGTCACATCTGAGGAAACGGAGAAGGGAAGAAACTTGCTGGAGGTCGTACGACCTGGAGGCCGCAGAGTGGATATTCTTTCTCCCAGGCAGGCTGTGCCCTCGGCCCCTCCTCACCACACGCCGGACTGCTTCTCTCTGAACGATTGCCCTCAGCATCCGGTGGGTTTGGGGTTATTAGTTTTGGGTAATTAGGGGAGCAGAGCTGAGTCATAACTGATGTGTTGGGCAATTTTTTCAAAACCCCTGAATCTCTAATAGCAGGTCAGATTTTTTTGCAAGTGAGTTCTTTCAAACTTTCAAGAACAGATAATTCCCACACTAACCAATGCGTGTATATGCATGTGCTGTGCAGGAGTATGCACAGTTGGGTGGTTTGTGTGTGTGTGTGTGCATGTGTGTGTGCATGTGATGGGCATGTGAGCCCAAGATGCACTTGTGTGTCTAGGGGGTGGGTGTATGGGGGATGTTTGTGTGCATGTGGTAGCTGCTGGTGTGTATGAATGCGGTGTGTGTGATATGTATGCATGCATGTGTTTACATGTGTGTGGTGTGTCATTGCATGATATGTGCATGCATGGAATACATGTGTGCATGGGCATTGTGTGCATGTTGTGTGTGATGTGTATAGTGGGCATGCCCATGTGCTATGACGTGCGTGATGTGAATATGTGTGTTTTTGTGTGGTGTGGGTGTATGGAATGTGCCCACGTGTGGGTTTGATGTGTGTGAGTGTGCGTGGTATGTGTGTGCACGCATCTATATGTGTTTTGGGTGCAGTGCACATGTGTGTACTCTCCCACATGCACACCAGCTACACACATGCACACTACATACAGTCACATTTCTCTTGCCTTCTCCATGTGCACGCACACCATGCACAGATATGCACACCAGACATAGAGATGCACACCACCACACACATATGCACAGCCAAATATGCATGCATGCACACTGCATACAGACACACACACACCACACGCGCACACCTCATCCACCCTATGCACCCAACACACACAGGCACATCACTTACTCTCCCACCACTTCCTCACACACACCCCACACACACCACTCTCCACCACCCCCACCATGCTGGGAGTCAGGGCTGGCCCGACCCCAGGAGGTGGAGGCAGAGGTCAAGGGTTCAGGAGCAAGCACGGTGCCTGAGGTTCCCCTTCAACCTGAGGATAGCCGCCCCTGCACCCGACTCAGAGATCCCCACGCAGCTATGTGGACTCAGCCTCAGTTTCTTCCAGAGAGAATTCTCCAAACTTCTCGATGACACTACAATCCCAGAGCCACAGCCTCTGGGCGTCTGGGACTAGCAAAGCACAGCACTCTAGAACCATGACAGTCCTCCAGCTCAGTCCTGGTCACTGGGCAGGGCACAGCCTGAATGTCACCCAGGAGGCCTCCGCAGCCCCCAGCTGGAGTGGGGGCGCCTCTTCTGCATTCTCCTGGCTCCCCGTTTTTGCACTGGTCACATAGTATTTTTTATATTTTTATGACTTATAATATAAAATTATAACCATATAATTTTAAATATTATTGTTTTCCTTCTGTGCCCCCGCAACGAGACCTTAAGCTCCGAGAGGCTGGAATCTGTGTCTGATTCCGCTCGGCATTCACGGTGCCCAGCGAGGGCCTGGCAGAGAAAGACTGCTTGCTTGTTTGTATTCTTGCTTAATCAGCACATTGAATTTTAGCATCACGGACTCTGAAGATTCATTGGAAGTCCCCTCCGTGCCACGCTGCCCGCATTCCAGTCTAATGTGGAAATTCATATGGCGCCCTGGGCGCCCTTAGGACCAGCCATGCCCTCCTTCTGGAGTGGGGGCTGGGCCTTTGCGCAGGCTGTGCCTCCTGCCAGGACTCCTGTGTTTGTGGGGGGAGGTGTGAGTAGAGGAATCTGAAGCAGGCGCTTGGCTTCTGGAAGGGCAAGTGGCTTTGGTCCCTGGGCCAGCTCCACGGACAGTGGGGAGGGCTGCAGGCAGGAGCTGGGGGTCCTCACAATGTCAAGGGCACTGCTCTAGAGTCCAGGTAGTAACAAGTGGTCTCGAGGTGTGGCGGGTCCAGACCACAGCCTGGCCTTGGCGGATTGAGGGTGCCATGGCCACAGCGGTACCTGGTCCATTCCGAGGCTGTGGAACCCAGGGTGCAGCTTTGGGCGCACAGGGGCGGGGGGTGGGTATCTGTGGCAGAGGCCTCGGTGCTTTTACAGTGGTTGTAGCCTCGGGCTCTCGGTGGAGCCGTGGACTGTGGCCGTCACCTCTGCAGGATGGAGTAGGAAGAAGGCAGCAGACACTACTTCCCAGGGGAGAGAACTTCTTTGTGAACACACGGGAACCTCCATCCCCCTTGGGCGAGGCTTGGGTTGGTTTCAGGGGCTGAAAGTCTTGCATTTGCAGGTAGGGCCAGAGCCATTAAAAGAATATGGAAGGTTACTGACGTGGCTCCACTGCGCTCAGCTAGTATCATAGGTCTGTTTCCCTAGAAATAGACAGGGGCTGAGACGGGAATTCTGGTTCAAGTGATTTATTGGGTGGGTGAGCTCAGAAGGGGAGGGAGGTGATCAGGGCAGGTGGGGAAGGAGCTAAGCGAGGATGCTTTTGCAGCTGGAGACCTGCTGCAGCCTGATCCCATGGGAGCTGTGGAGTGTGGTCCAAGAGTTGGCTGCTCCATTATTTGGTCATTAGCTGAGGGCAGCTCTGGGGAGAAGGGGCATCACCTCCCGGTCAAGAGCAATGACTGAGACAAACAGGGGAGCTTTGTGAGCAGCCGACACTCAGGAGCTGGGGGATGGACACTGGCCAATAAAGGGAGCTGGGTGCGGCACCAACAGCATCCACTATAGTTGGCGTCCACTCCATGGCCCTGAAATCAGCCTTCTAGTACCTTCCACTGACCATTGGCTCTGTTCCCACTCTCTAGGACCACAGGACGCACCCACTTGACAATCCCTGATATCTGGAGGCAGGGTATCTAGACTGCTTGGACATCTCTGAGCATCCTTTGCAACTGAGAGGCCAGCCTTGGCATGTGGGCACTTCCAAAGGACTCCTGAGCTCTAGGCACAGCAATGAGGGGACAGGTGGGAGTGTCCGCCTCAGAGGCAAGAACCCAATAGCCTTGCACTCTTGTTATTTTGGGCTGTCTGCGTGGATTCCAATGATGCTGTTTTCTCAAATGTAGAAGTAAGAGTCAAATATTAAACTAAGTCATCACCGTGTTACTGACAAGCTCCCCCCAGGAGAGGAAATTGTAGCCACATGAAATATTTATGCTTCGCATTGCAAGGATGCTGCAGACATGACAGTGGGTTGTTTTTGTTGGTTGGTTTTCTTTTTTCTTTTTCCAAAGTGGATTACAAAATGCCCTCCAGTGAGGAAACTGCTCAGAGAGAAATGGCACCCCACTCCCAGGGCCGTCATCTAGGTGACACACAGAGGAGCCTCCCCATGGACAGCCCAAAGCTGCAGCCCCAGAAAAGCTCCTCCACACCTGGCAATTGTTGTTTTTCCAGATACAGTTAAAATAGTCACATAATTATTATTATTTTTTTTAAGTATCAGCACCTAACATCTGTCAGGAAACCTGGTTTACAGTCCCTTGTCTGAGGTGCTTCCTATGCTCATGTTTGGAGAAGTCCCCCTGGCCCCTGGGCTCCGGCCGCCCTGAACCCACCCTCACCTCCACCAGACTGAGGACAGAGGCCCCATCGGTGGGAGTGGTGGGGAGGGCTCACCCTGGTCACCTGCTGATGAGTGCTCCCTGCGTGGCCAGAACCCCTTTCAATCATCACAAGAACCCTACATGCTCAACCCATTCCTACCCTACTTCTACAGACGGCAAGACGGAGGCCAGGGGGCCCCGTCACCCACCCATACCCAAACAGCAGGTATGACTTTTATCTCAATCTGCCTGACGCCAGGGGCTCTGTCCTGGCAAAGCCACCACCAAATGTCACTTCCAAAGGCCTGGCCCTGGCTGACCAAGTGCAAGAGGAAACAGACTTGTCTTCAACTTTTCAGAAGTTTTATTACAAAGAAGTTTGAGAGAAGCACTGGGCACCGAGACAGACATTCGCCAGGGCCAAGAAACAGCGGCAAACAACACCAAGAACCAAAACCCAAACCAAACCCCACACCACGCACGCTTTAGGATAAACCGCATTTCTGTTCTCAATTTTTCTTCATAAATAGACAAAAGTCATTGTTGGCCATTTTAAATAGATGGTTTAAAAAAAAAACGCAACGCCTCCGAGTGTGGCTATAAATTTTCTGGTTCTTGCTGTACAGACGGTGAAACAGGGTGGCAGCCGCCTCTGTGCACATCTCCCTGAAGATAAAACTTAAAAAACATGTGCTAAGGGTCATATAAAATGCTTTTTACCTTAAAGGAAACTACTTTTCTCCCCCCACAAAATAATCTTACAGATGTCTTCAGCACAGTTCTAAACACTTAGTCAACTACTTACACGGAACCAACAGTTCATAGGGTTCAGAATCTTTTGTTCACACTGTAAAACCGGATTTGCACGTCTGTGGCTAGGCTGGCCCCTGCCCCATGCATCTGGGGGTGGGCTTCTGTTGGTAAGCGACCCCGCCAGGGGCAGCCCACATGAGCGTGGGCCAGGGCCAGACGTCCAGACATAGGGTGCGGTGTGCAGGGCGAGAAGCGGGGGCCACGGTGACCCTGGAGCAAGCAGGTCGGGGGCGGAAGGTTCCTGCAGGTTCTTTGGGCTGGCGGCGGGCGGTGGCTGCCTCTGCAGTCTGGTGGGAGGTTGAGGAAGAGACTCAGCCCTGGGGCATTGGCTGTCACTGCTCTCTCTCTTCTCCATCACCCTGCTTCCTGCCAAGGCCTTTCTCTGCTGTCGGCCCCTCAGGCTCTGAGCAGTGCCCTTCCAGCAGCCTCAGGGAGGAGGGGGAGGCGGGATTAGGTGAGGTAGAGCGATTTATCCCTGGGGAGCAGGCTGTGGGAGAGAGGAGGGGCTGTCAGAGCTGATGTGACTCCACCCAGGTGCCGGGCCCTCAGGGGCCTGGACACAGGGCCCCATGAGGAACCAGGACATCCGCTCACTAGCCCTTCACCCCGACCCCAGATTCAGCTGCCCCCTGAGGATGAATGAGGGGCATGCCCTGGTCCCTCCCTGACTGTCCACCAGGCAGAAACAACACCCCTCCTGGGATCCTGGCAGGGGACCACCCGGTCCTTAGCACTGGGGGAAGGCAGCAGCAGGGTGTCTGTCCTTCATCCAGGCCAGTTCCAACACCACCATCGCTCTCAGGTCAGTTTTCAGTCACAGTGTTTCATTTGTAAATTTCAAAATGAATTAAAGAAGGGCAGGTACTTTATATGTTTTTACAATAGGCCACTCATTTGCGACAATGTGGATGGACGGCAAGGGCATTACGCTGAGTGAAATAAGTCAGGGAGAGAAAGACAGATATCCTATGTTCTAACTTATATGTGGAATAATAATAATTAAAAAACCCGAAGCTCACAGATACAGAGAACAGATTGCTGGTTGTCAGAGGCGGGGGCTGGGTGAAATGGGTGAAGGGGATCAAAAGGTACAAACTTCCAGTTATAAAATAAATAAGTCCTGGGGATGTAATGTACAGCATGGTGACTATAGTTAACAATACTGCATTGCATATTTGAAAGTCACTAAGAGAGCAGATCTTAAAAGTTCTCATCACAAGAAAAAAAGTTAAAACTACATGTGATGATGGATGATAACCAGACTTGTGGTGATCATTTCGCAATATATAAAAGTAGCAAATCATTATGCTGTATATCTGAAACTAATATAAGGTTATATGGCGATTGTATCAATTAAAATAAATAAATGAAATAGGGCACTGCTGTGGTCTGACCTCTATGTTGGGGGAAGCTCTGCCATTCTGTGATGTCCATTAAAGAGCCCCCCACCTCCAGACTCTGACTTTGGGAAGGGAAACTGCGGTGAGGGGGAGGGTGGGAGGGGCTGCCCCTGCTCAGGGTAGGGAGCGAATTCCTGCTGAGCTGAGCTGAGCCTGCCCACCCGGTGGACTCTCCTGTCGGCACACCAGAAGTGGGGGCACGTGCCACGTGTGCTCGCCCACTGGTGGGCTTGGCACGGGGAGGAGCAGGAAGGCCCACAGCTAGGGCTGGGGCAGCCGGGCCCGCGGCAGAGATGGCCACCTGCCCACCAAACGTTAGTGTCCCGCCTTCCACGGGGTGGGCTGTTGCTGGGACGGCAGCCCAACACCACGTTTCCCAAGTGTGGCGGGGGCATTAGTTCTTGCCAGGGGAACGGGAGCCGGGGTTGGCGGGTTAAGGAGCAAGCGTGGCCTCTCCCTTCTGTTTGCTGTTCTGCTGGCTGAAATGAGAGGTCACTCTCTCGGAAGAGGTGTCGCACGGATCCAGGAAGACTTTCTAGAGGAGGGGCAGTTAGCGTGGGTTTGAAAGGCTGAGTGCAGGAGGGGGGAGGATGCCCTGAGGATGAGGACCAGGGAGGAGCCCAGTGGAGTCTGCGTGTTGGAGAGGATGTTGGGCTGCAGGGCTGGTGGGGGTACCAGTAAGGTTGGTGAGCCCTTGTGTTCCGTAGTTGGCCCTTTCTAGGCCGCGGTGAACACTGCTGGTGCCTCACCCAGATCCCTTCCTGCCCTCGAAGCTGCCCTCTGCTCCACAGAGCTGCTCTTGGCTGGATGGGACCTGCCTTACCAGCGGCTATACTCCCCGGGCAGCCCCACAGCCAGTGGCTGACTGACATGGGGTACAAAAGCCCTAAGCTCCAGGTGGGACCAAGTCTATAGGGGATGCCTGCCCAGAGCTCCCGGTGGGATCAGGCTGAAGCGAGTCTCCAGCTGAGGCCCCACCCTCCCTCAGCTCCTTCCCCTGCCCTGTCCTGCTCCCCTTCTCCTGCCAGCTATCCCTCAACACGTCACGGGGGACCCAGTGACGCTCAGGCTCCGCTTCTAGGGACTTGACCAAAGATAGACGACATTCTGTGAACGTCACAGGATGGAAGGAGGAAAAGCAGGTTGGAAGGCAGGCCTTGCACAGACCCGCTGAGGCCTTCCGGGGCCTGGCCTTGCTCTGCGTCCTCTCCTGAGGAGCCCACAAGGCGCTCCCGCGGGGCTGGCGGCGACCTGGCGCTGTTCCACACCCCCTGCCCTTTCCCACCCCTTGTCATGGCTCCTGCTCTCCAGCATGGGCAGGACCAGGGCCGCCCCAGCGGTGGCGGGGTCAGGGCTGACCTGCAAGTGCTGATGCCACACTCCGCGCCGGGGTAACTGCTGTCCCAGTCTGCGCTGCTCGTGGGGTTGGACGGGCCAGGTGAGCGGGATGCAGAGCCGCTGGGAAACTCGGAGATGTGAGGGAAGTCCTGCCGGGGGAGGAGGAGGCCGTGAGCAAAGGCGAGAGCACAGGAACTGTGTGTGCCTGAGGGGCTGAGAGGCTTCCTCCGCTGGCACAAAATCTCCACTCTGCCTCTGCCCGGATGCGTCTTTCTTTCCCCACTAGAGCACCCTTTGAAAAATTCAGCCCTTAGCCGCGTCAGGGGGTGAAGGACTTTGCTTTCAGGGCCTTTCCTTGTCTGGGCCTCAGTTTCCCAATCTGTAAAATGGAGTTAGTGGGCTGAATGACCTCCCAGGGCCGTGCAAGTCTTGTAACAGTGCACGTTATAACAGTGCATTACTGTTGAGACAGGGGCTATGGGGCTGATCTGGCAGAAGCCGCAGTGGCCCCAGCGCCTCGGGCCAGAGAGCAGAAATGAGCGAAGAGGAGAGGAGGGCCTTAAGAATGTGAAGAATCTGTCTGGCAACTTGTCAACTGTTCCCTGCAGCCAGTCCATCTCAGGTGAGGTGTACTAGACCCACTGCATAGAGGTGGTAACTGAGGCTCAGAGAGGTAAGGTGCCTAGGCTGAGGCTACACAGCGGGTGAGTGGCAGGGCCAGTATTTGAAATCCCAAGCTGCCTCCCCTCTCCACAGGGGGTCCCAGAAGGGCAGTTCCTACTGGGCCCTGCTTACCTGTGGCCCGGGAGGTGAGGGGCTCATAGCCAGCTGCACCTGGAGCGCCATGGGAGTGGGCAGGACTGGAGGCTGGGGGGCTGGGGACATGCTAACAGGTGGACTGAGGAGGGCGCCCTGGGCATGGGGGGGCAGTGGCAGCTGCTGGTGGAGCGGTGGGCTGAGCGGGAAAGAGGGTGGCGGAGGCGGGGACGCGCTGAGGCCTGACAGCAGCGACTTGGAGCCCAGCGTCCGGGCGAGGCTGGCGGGAGAGGCCCCGCTGCGGAAGGCCTGCAGGTCCCCCGGCGTCAGGAAGGAGGCCAGGCCTGGCATGGCGTACACGGGCTGCTTGGGTGGGAGCATCTTGGCTGGCGGGTTCGCCTGTGTGCTCTTGGTCTCACCTGGGTCCGGGGAGCTCTGGAGGGAGACAGGCACCAGTCACTCCAGAGAAGATGGATAAGCCAGAGCGTGGGCCATGGGCCAGGTGGTTCTGCAACCCGCTGACATGGCCCTTGGCTGGCTCTCTGGCCCCTTGGGGGAGAGCTGTGGACTACCCAGAGATAACGCAGGGTCCTTAGTACACTTGGCTCTGACCATCCCACCACCCCCTGCTTTAATCCCTGGGGGCTCCCCTGCCCGTGGGGGACCCATGCTCCTCAGCCTGGCCGATGAGGCCAGAATGATCCAGCAGGGCCATCCTCTATTTATGCTCCCCCCAGCCTCTATGTCTTTGCGTGTGCTGTTCCCTCGACATGGAACGCCCTCTTTGCTTGGCCCTTTATGGCCTAACCCAGAAGCCATGTCCTCTGTAACAGCTTCCAGACAACACCGCTGCCCCCTTGGGCCACAATCCACCACCATACTGAGCCCCGCTGCGGTGCTGACAGAGGAGGCAGAGAGTGTGGTCAGCAGTAAAGGCCAGATTTGCAGACCGGCAAGAATGGGTATGAATCCCAGCACAGCCACCTAACAAGCTGGATAATTTCAGGCAGGTGGCTTAACCCCTCTGAGTGTCAGGTTCTTGTTGGGAGAGTTAAATGAAATGACATGCATGTCAAGCACCCCGCATGAGCCTGGGACACAGTAGGTGCACTGAGAAGTGACCACAGTGGTCTTACTCATCCCTTCCAAGACCTATGGTGTTGACCTCAGTGGGCCTCAGTTGACTGTGGGCCTCAGTTCTTGCTCCATCCCCCCAGGGGCCCCACTCTTATCAGGGCTGTGTCTAGGGATTCCAGGTCTTACCTTGGAGACAAGGCTGGCCCTGTAGGCTGCCAGAGCCTTCAGATATTCCTTCTTTGCTGCCTCGGTCTTCCTCTTGTAGGCCTGAAAGATCCAAGACAGGGCAACGTTGGGAGAGGTTGGGTGATCAGCCTGAGGTCACACAGCAGGTAACTGGCATTTTCCAATGAACTGGTTCTGGTCCCTTCTCCCCCTGGAGGCCCTGGAGAGAGGGCCAGAGGCATTTGGGCAGTGGGACAGGAAAGCTCTGGCCTGGACCTCAGACTGTCAGAGTTGGAGGGACAAGATGGAGGGAGACGCCTGTTTTCATTTTACAGATGAGGAAGCAGAGGTCCAGGATGGTTAGGTCACTAGTGACCGCAGTTGGAAAGCAGCAGAATTGGAAGTAAGCTAACTTCTCAGCTTACAGAGGGGCAAACTGAGCCCAGTAAAGACCTCGGCAAGAGGCTAGTTCCAGAGGCTGGACCAGGTTTCAGAACTTCCAAGTCTGTCATTGGCTCCAGGGCCTCAGAGCCTCGTGGGATGGCCCAGAAAGGGACAGAGACTCACCTGTTTCTGCTCCTCTCCCAAGCTGTCCCACATGGAGGCCACGATTTTGGACACATCCCCAAAGGTGGCGCTGGGGTTCTGTCCCTTGATGGCAGCCTGAGTGTCTCTGAAGAAGAGCGCGTAGGCTGACACGGGCTTCTGTGGCTCGTTGGGGTCCTTCTTCTTCTTCTTCTTTGGGTTCTTGGCCTTTTTCCCTGGGTCAGCTGAGGGTCTCTTCTCTCCCGACATCTGCCCGGGTGAGAGGAGTTAGAAAATCAGAGTCCCAAGGCCTCCTGCCAAAGGGGACCCAACCCAGCCTCAGGCAGAGCTGGACTTTCCTCAGCAGGCCCATCACGTGCTTGTCCAGCCCCCAGCACAGGCAGTGACTGGGGGCTGGCCGGCCACCACCCAGGGCTTGAACATGGGCAGCTTGGGCAGCACTGTAGGGCTAACCACGCCCTGGGTGGGGGAAGCAACACACACACACGCGCACGCACGTGAGCCCTGGGTAGGAGTCCTGGGTTTTTTGTTTTAACTCATTGAGAATAAGCATGATGGTAAAGTTGATTCAAAGAAATATAAGAGAAAGACAAACTGGTTAATGCCCTATAGACCAATAAAACTATCACTTTTTGGGTTTTTAATCTTTTCTACTGGACAGAAGTCATTTGTATCTCTCCAGGGAAAAATTAATTTCCCTTGTAATCAGACAAAAATCGTTTACATCTCTATCACTTTTTTCCCAAGCTAACGTGTGTCTTTACAGAGTGTGAAATCCCCTAATCAATAACGAACAATGAATCAAAACAAAGGTACCTGCTCCCCGAGAGTCAGAGCATTCTTGAGTGAGCCTATTAGACGATGCTGTGGGATGCCAGTGAAAGAATGTGCAGTCACTTTTCTTTCCCAATTTCCAAATTCTGGATATATATTTTTTCTTAACAGCTGTTCCCCCTTGTGATCACAAATAATCCCCAGAGACTATCCTGAATTACAAAAGGTCGGTCTCTTCCACCATGTTTCAGCTGTGCACTTGGGGCAGGTGGTTTAGTCCCTGGGGCCACTGTGAAGTGGTTGGATGGGAGTGAGGTTAGTGTGACTGTCATCGGGTGTGGCCTCACCCTGGACACCTGGCCTCTGGAGCAGTCAGACTCTAGGACCACAATCCTGTGAGCACCTGACTTAGGGCTTCCCGGGTGGGGAGGGGATGGAGATGCTCACCACAGACCTCAGGGGGTCACTGATGGGACCCTCAGGTCACACAGGGATCAGGGACCTTGGTCAAAGGCCCTGGATCCTGCAGAGAAGACTGGTTCTGTGCACTAAGAAGATGAAGGTGACACCAAGGAAACCGTGGGCCAGCAGCAAGTCTCAGGCTTCCATGTCTGAGGGACAGCGAGGGGCCGCCTGTAGCAATGGAGGTTCTGTTCCTGAACCTTTCCCTGCAGCCTCAGTTCTGGTGAGGCTCTGACACAGGATAAGGGATGCAGATGCACCCTGTAACTGATGAAGAGCTGAGCGGACGTGGCACTGCAGGTGGGCACATATGAGGGAGCCAGACTGCAACCACCCCAGTTTGAATCCTGGTTCTGTGACACTGCATAAGTGACTTAACCTCTCTGTGCCTCAGTTTCCCCATCTGCAAATCAAAAACACTAATGGCACCTACCGCATAGGGTTGTGATGAGGATTACATGGATTCATACTTGTTGTGTGCTTAGAACATGTCTGACCCATGGGAAGTGTTTGCTAAATGAAAAATAAAATAAAAACCACCCTGCCTGGCCAACCAGGAGACCAAGTTATCCTGAGGAGGAAGCTGGACCAGGATCCAGAGGCGCCCACCCCAGCCCAGGAGGGCAGGGTCTCTGCTAGATGGCGCGGGGGCCATGGTTACTGCCAGGCCTCTGTAGGGCCACCACATGGAAAGGGCTGAGAAGCCCTTATGACGAAGAAAGGGCACCAGACTGAGGGCGGCAGGATGTTGTGGGATCAAGTCTTCATTCTGCCACTAGCTCCGTGGGAGACTCCCACCAAGCACTCCCATCCCTGGCCTTTCTGGGCCTCTGTTTCCCGCCCTAGTAAAACGAGGTGCTTTCCAGCAGAGATGGAGATTTGGAGTCAGTGCAAAGAAAGGACCGGAGCCTGACAGTGATGGGCTCTCATCCCTGACATGTGCTTGAAGAGGCAGGACCACCCCTGGCTCCAGGGATGGTGGGAGGGGGCAAGTCCCCAACGGGGGGTCGTTTTTAGTGCCCCATCCTGTGGTCAGTGCTGCCCAGAGGTGCCCTCTGCTGGACCACACATTTTTGTCAGAATATTTTTGCCTAAAAGGTCGAAGTGGCCATAAGAGGTGACCCTGAGGATCTTTGCCATGCTATCAACGCCACTGAAATGACCCACTGGCCGTTCAGGAATAAGACCTCAGCATGTTTTCACAGAATCTTCTCACCCATCCCCTTGACATTTGTTGGTGTTTCTGCTTTATCCTCAAGGCCATGGGAGCACAGAGGGGCAGAGCTTGTCAAGGACGCTCAGCCAATTTAGCAGCCGAAGCCAGATTTTCCAAACCCCAATAGTGGCTATTCCCACCGAGCAGGTGTTCCGGCCAGTGGTCCCCGTCCCACCTGCTGATTTTCCTCCTCCTTCCTCCACTCTTCTAGCGGCCCATCCCCTGCTGACAGGAGAGCATCTTAGGGCTTTGCATCTCCACTGCTCCATACCTTGAAATGTGCTTCCGACTCCTCCTCCTGAGTGGAACTGGAGGGAGAGGGGGTGGCTGACTTGCTCCCCGGGGGTGACGGGGAGCTGTGGGCGATGCTGCTCCGGATGCCCATCTGAGAAATGAGCTGGGACTGGCTGAGGGCGCTCATGTGGCTGGCCAGCATCGCCGGGCGGCCCAGCAGGGGTCCTGGCCGGCTCGAGTCGTAGGCAGCCACCTCCGAGTGGACCATCTCCTGGATCTAAGAGAGGAAGACAGGGCATTCTGAGCTAGAAAGGACCTGCCACCCCATCACATCTGGTCCACTACGGGACTCAGAGGAGGGGCACGCAGACGAGAAGTGGAGGGTGGCTGGCTCCACTCTGAGCTGTGGTTTCCCCACGGGTCCCTGAGAGGTGAGCCCCCATTCTACTCTGCATGATTCAGTGCACCTGGGGGGGCCTATGGCTCCCTGACAGTTTACCATTCCATTGACATTCACCCTGCACAGACGGTCAGCACTTCAGCCCTTGCCAGAGAGCTCAGTCCAGCTGTGAACCGATCATTTTATGATACTGAGTCTTCCCTCTGGGAACACAGCATGTCTCTGCATTTATTCACTCTGCAGCCCGATAGCAAAGAGCACAGATGCTGAAAGCCAACTGCATTTGACTGCTGAGTGACTTCGGCCAAATTATTTACCCTCTCTAGCCCTCAGTTTCTTCATCTGAAAAATGCGGGTAATAATTAAACTTACCTTCTAGGGTTGTTAAGGATTAAATGTGCCTGGCACGGAGTAAGCCCTATATTGTATAGGGGTTTGTTAAATACATAGAATAAATAAATCCTTTAATAAAGTTTTGCACTTTTCTTCCTATAGGTTAGTAATTTTTAAATTAACTATGCCCTTTGATATTTTCTAACTGGTTATTTTTGGAATATAAGAAAGCTACTGATTTTTACATACAGGCATTTCTCATACTAAACACATATTTAGAATACTGTGTATTTTTTACTTACACATTATATATGTGCACACACACTGTTCAGCAAGGCATACCAATTTGCATGCTCATAATTATTTTTATTTCCTCTGCATCTGTGGTTATGTTCCCGTTCTAATTTCTCATGTCGAGTATCTGTGTTTTCCTCTCAGTTTTTCTTCATTAGGCAGGCTCATGGGTTTTTTACTTTATTATGTGGGATTTTTTTTTCCTCAAAAGAATCAAATCTCAAATTTATCACTTCTACTCCTTCTCTGTTTTCTAATTCTTAAATATCTAATTTTATCTTTATTTATTAATCTCCTCCTCTGATTTTTTTCTTATTGTATTTTTTTTGTGTGTGATGAAGAACTGCCCTGAGCTAACCTCCACGCCAATCCTCCTCTTCTTGCTGAGGAAGACTGGTCCTGGGCTAACATCCATGCCCATCTTCCTCCACTTTATATGGGACGCCACCACAGCATGGCCTGACAAGGGGTGCATTGGTGTGCACCCGGGATCCGAACCTGGGCCGCCAGCAGCGGAGTGCACGCACTTAACCGCTATGCCACGGGGCCGGCCCCTCTCTTCCTCTGATTTTTAAACATTTGTTGTTGCTTCCCTCTCAATATGAGTCGTATTTTTAATTCATTATTTTCATTCTCAATTTTTAGTAATACATTTAACGCTACAAATTTTCCTCTGAGTGTGACTTTAACATGTCTCATTGACTTCATCATATAAGATTTTCATTATTGATCTTTTTTATCTATTATTTAATTCAGTTTTAATTGTTTCTTTTATCCAAGAGTTGTTTAAGAAGAGTTTTGAAATTTCTAAGAGGTTAATTTTTGTTTGTTTGTTTATTTTCCTTTTGCTAATTGCTGGTAACAAAAATGATCAAAGAATGTGCTCTGTACTATTTTCACTTTTGAAAATTTACGAAGGTTTCCCTAAGGACCTAAATATGTTTAAATTTTGTATATATTCTACAGTACTTAAAGGCAAAGGGTAAACTGTGTCTGCAGATTAATGTAATAGTATCACATTTATCTATCCGATCAGTGGGGATTATATTATTCCCATTCCTTTGTTACTTTTTGGCTTGTCTAAGTTGCCTACAACTTTTCTGCTTGCATTAAAATCTCCCTTTTTTGAAATTTTTGTTTTGGGAATTTGATGTTGGTTTCTTTTTTTGTTTTTTTAAGTTGCACTAACTTTTTTTTTTGAGGAAGATTGGCCCTGAGCTAACATCTGTTGCCAATCTTCCTCCTTTTTTCCTTTTTTCTCCCCAAAGCCCCAGTAGATAGTTGTATGTCACAGTTGTACAACCTTCTAGTTGCTCTATGTGGGACGCCACCTCAGCATGGCTTGACAAGCAGTGAGTAGGTTCGAGCCTGGGATCCGAACTGGTGAACCCCGGGCTGCTGAAGCAGAGCGCGTGAACTGAATTGCTACACCACCGTGCTGGACCCTGATATTGGTTTTTATTGCAAAAAGAAAACTGGCAATTATATCTTCATTATGGAGTGAACTTTAATATTATTATAAAGTGTCTCAACTTTGCCTTGAATTCCATGTTAACTTGGCTCTCCTTGCCTGTATATATATTTGTTTGAATTTGTCTAGCGTGTCTTCATTTCTGAGGAACTTTCTTTTTTACGTTTCTCTGAGTTTTCATTTTTTTAGGCTTATTTTTGTCAAATGTGGACATTTGTGTTGTGGTCAGCTTTAGAAAAAGAACCTAGATGTTTCCCTTTTTCTTTATGCCCTGAAACAGTAAAAATAACATAAAAATTATATTTTCCTTAGAGAAATAAAAAAGTTTAGACATAGAACCATCTGAGGCCCAGTGCTTTTTGAAAGATTGATTCTCATAATATTTTCCATGGCTAATAGGTCTATTTTAGTTTCCATATTCTCTTAGTTTTGATAAATTATATATATATATTTAGAAAATTGTCTATTTCATCCAGATTTTAACACTAATAGCATATAACTGGGATAATATTATCACACATATTTTTAACCTACTCTATGATTTTTGTAGTTAAATTCCCATTCAAAATTGTAACATTGTGAATGTATGTTGCTTTTTAAATTTTTCCTTCTCAAAAGTTTATATATTTTCACCTGTCTATCCAAAGAACCAGTTCTTCTATTTTTAAAAAAATAAATTTAACAACTTTTGTGATCATTAATTAAATTTTGCTTTTCTATTAACGTTGACTTCAGGTATCATATGTTGCTCTTTATCTAGCTTTTCAAATTAAACAGTTTACTTATTTTCACATTTTCTTTTTTAATAATAGAAGGATCTAAAGCAGAGGTTCAAAGAGGAGCACTTTTGCCAGGTAGGAGACATGTGGAAATGTCTGGAGACACTATTGGTTTTCACAAGTGACTGTAGTGTGTGCGGGGGGTGTAGTGGCATCTAGTGGGTGGAGGCCAGAGATGCAGGACACCCCCCCCCCAACAAAGAATTATTTATCCCAAATGTCAGTAGTGCTGAGGTTGAGAAACCCTGTTCTGTAACTAAGATTTTTTCCCCTGAGAAAGATTTTAGCTGCATAATATAAATATTTTTTAAATATTTGACAACTGAAGATTTGATTTTCCTTTTTTCCCTAAAGTTATTTGGAAAAGAGTCTTTATTTAATGTATCCTTTTGTTATCGTGGTCAGAGAACATGACACCTAGAATTTTATCTCTTTGGTACTGAGGTTTCCATTATGGCTTAGGATATGATTAATTTTTGTAAAATTTTCATGTACATCTGAAATAACATTTACTCTGTGACATACGCATTTCTCTATGTTCTATTCAATAAACTGTTTTGACTGTTTTAGCTGTGAAATCTCGAGAAAAATGAGTTAAAGTCTCCAACTACTGTGTGTTCTCATCAGTTTCTCTATAGAATTTAAACAGGTTTTCTTCATATAGATTGATGGGAAGTTATTCATTCCCATAAATGTCTCAGAATGCTATATTTTCATTATGGCTTCTCCTTGTTAATAAAAAAAAAAGCATCTTTGCCTCATTTGATGCTTCTATTTTTAATCCTGCTTTATCTGTGATCATTATCACTCTCTTTATTTTTTCACTGTTTTACTTTTGTCCTGCATCACTTTAAGTGTGCATCTTGTCAACAGCATATAGGTAGATTTAGGTTCTAACTGAGTTCTTAATACAATATATTGTGAAATATATATTTTATTATATTAATCATAACAAAACCTGAGAAACAGGCTTAAAGTGAACTGTTTTAAAGAGTAGAAGGTTTTACAAACAATACAATTAAAAAAATGGGCAAAGGACTTGAATAGACATTTTGAAGACATACAAATGGCCAACAGGTACATGAAAAGGTGCTCAACATCACTAATCATCAGGGAAATGCAAATCAAAACCACAGTGAGATATCATCTCACGCCTGTTAGAATGGTTATTATCAAAAAGACAAGAGGTAAGTGTTGGCGAGGATGTAGAGAAAAGGGAACCCCTGGGAACTGTTGGTGGGAATGTAAATTAGTACAGTCACTATGGAAAATAGTATGGAGGTTCTTCAAGAAATTAAAAATAGAACTACCATATAATCCAGCAATCTCATTTCTGACTATATGACCAAAAGAAATGAAATCACTACTTTGAAGAGATACCTGCACCCTCATGTTCATTGCAGCATTATTTACCACACCCAAGACATGGAAACAACCTAAGCGTCCCTGAATAGGCAAAGGGATACAGAAAATGTGATATGTAGATACAATGTTATTCAGCCATAAAAAAGAAGGAAATCCTGCCTTTCCCAACAATATGGATGGACTTTGAGGGTATTATGCTAAGTGAAATAAATCAGACAGAGAAAGACAAATACTATATGTTCTCACTGATAAGTGGAATCTAAAAAAGCCAAACTCAAAGAAATAGAGAGTAGGGTGGTGGTTGCCAGAGCCCGAGGGGTGGGGGACATGGGTGAAGATGGTCAAAGGGTCCACACTTCCAGCTATACAATTAGTAAGTTCTGGGGATCTAACGTACAGCATGGTGACAATACTTAACAATACTGTATTGTATACTTGAAAGTTAAGAGAGTAGATCTTAAAAGCTATCACCACATAATGGAGGCGTTAACTAACCTTATTGTGGTAATCGTTTCACAATATATACAGGTATCAAATCTTCATGTTGTACACCTTAAACTTATGTATGTTAAATGTCAGTGATATCTCAATAAAGCTGGAAAAAATTTTTTAAAAACTCTCAAAAACAAAAAGAGCAGAAGGTTTTAAATCTATTCTCTAAACATCCTCCTTTCCACTCCAAAATGTACACAGTCTTCCTTCCATGAGTCTTAAAAGCAAGAATCTGATATTATTTCCTCAAGGGCAAATTGGCCTTGGGGCTCTGTGTTTAGGGCTTGTTGGTTACTTTATTTCTTTTCTTCCCAGCTCCTTGCTTTAGAATTCTTCAACCAGATATTCCTGACTCAGTAATTTAATATAGTGCCGACACTTGATAATGGCAGATTTTTGAATTTTTGCAAATGTGCTAAGTGTGAAATGCTCTCAAAGCTGTTCTAATTTGCACTGTCCTGATTACTGAACACCTTTGCATAAGTTTACAGGCTATTGGGTTTCTGTTTACACTGCTGCTGGGAGTGTAAACTAGTAAGATAAACACTTTAGGAGATAATCTGATAATACCCAGTATGTTGAAGACACCCCTATCCTATAACTTACCAACTCTACTCCAAAATAGTATATACTATAAAGAACTTTCCCATGTGCACAAGAAGATGTGTATATGGGCAAAGGAGTGTCTTTTCAATGGAATGCTGGGCAGTGGCTAGTGGATCTCTGGGGTTATCTGTTTCTATAGCAATCTATGCTTCTGTCTTTGACTAGGCTACTTTACAACTTTGTAAGCTGTAGAAAAATGATATTAATGCAACTTAGTTTTTATCATTATATATTTTTTAAACTGTGGTAAAATATATATAACATAACATTTACCATCTTAACCATTTTTAAGCGTATGGTTCAGTGGCATTAAGTAATTCACATTATTGTCTACCATAAATACCATCCATCTCCAAAGCTCTTTTTATCTTGCAAAACTGAACCTCTGTACCTATTAAACAATAACTTCCTATTCCTTCCTCCCTGCAGCCCCTGGCAACCACCATTGTACTACTATGAAATTTGACTACTCTTCTATGAATTTGACTACTCTAGGTACCTCCTGTAACTGGAATCATACAGCCTTTGTTCTTTCGTGATTGGCTTATTTCATTTAGCGTAATGTCCTCAATGTTCATTCATGTTGCAGCATATGGCAGAATTTCCTTCCTTTTAAAGGCTGAATAAAATTCCAATGTATGCATATACCACATTTTGTTTATCCATTCCTCTACTGATGGACACTTGTGTTGCTTCCACGTTTTGGCTACTGTGAATAGTGCTGCTATGAACACGGGTGTACAAACACCTCTTCAAGAACCTGCTTTCAATTCTTTTGAGTATATACTCAGAAACAGAATTGCTGGATCATACAGTAATTCTATTTTTAATTTTCGAGGAACTGTCGTATTGTTTTCCATAGTGGCTGCGCCATTTTACATTCCCACCAACAGTGCACAAGGGTTCTAATTTCTCCACATCCTTGCCAACACTTGTTTTCTCTCTCTCTCTTTTTTTTTTGGATAGTAGCCATCCTAATGGGTGTGAGGTGGAATGCAATTGATTCTTGTCCATAAAAATGCAAATAAGTGTGGTCTGGTAGAGGTACAATTGTTCCTACTCTATAGAAAAGAATATTCTTCGAGTTGTTCCAAAATTATATTCTCTCACTCTATAGATATTAACCAGTTTTGCATTTATTAGAAAATTTATTTCAGCATTTTTGGTTGCCTATACATGCGCCTATTGATCAGATTCTCCTTTTAGCCAATTGTAATATCTTACGGGTGTCCTCATTAGTTAATGAGTTAAATAGACACATTTCATTTTATGTTTATATGAGAGTCATGGCATTACCTTTCAAAACTCATACATTAAACAAAGATGATCATTACAGCATTTTTTTAATTCCAGAAAAACTGGAGATAATCTAAATGTTCACCAATTGGGAAAGAGTGAAAATCTGTGATATAGTCACATGATGGAATTCTGTACAGAGTTAAAGTGAATGACCTAGAGCTACATCTACCAATGTGGATGAACTCAAAAACAATAATGAGTGAAAAGAGTTTCATAAGGATACATACATTTATATACATGTTAAAAACATAAAACATTACTGTAAAGTGTTTAAGGACATATGTAGTAAAAGCATAAAAACACCTACTACGGAATAGTGGTTATTTCGCTCTGGGAAAAAAGAGACAGATACAAAGCGTGTTTAACTTGTATCTGTAATATTTTGTTTCTTCAAAAACAGATCCGAAGCAAAAAAAATAATAATAAAAATAACATGGGCTCTTCAATGTGTAGTGTTGAATGTAAATGTGATGGGTCCTGGGAAGTCTGGGATGAGGGGAGATGGCTGGCATCCACATCACTTAATTGGCTATGTAATGCATCCTGAAATAAGGTATGACTGATCCTCTAATCTCCAATCTGGGCTCCAAACTCTTACATTCAGTTACCTAATTGACATCTTCACTTGGATGCCCCACAAGCACATCAAACTTAACATGTTGAAAATGGAATGCTTAATTCTCCTTAAACCTGTTTTACCAAAACACTAAATGGCACCATCAGCCTTGAAATTGTCCAAGCCACCTACCTGGGCACCAACCTTGACTGTAGGATCAACACCCCCTCCCCTGCCCCAGACATACTTCTGTTGGCTCTACCCCTACAATGAATCCTAAATCTCTCACACCTCTCCCTCCCAAGCCATTGTCATCTCTTTTCTTATTTTATTGCCTTGCTCCCCATCCCTATCACCAATCTATTTCCCATGCAATCACCTGAGGGATCTCTAAAAATATGTAAATCAGACCATGGTACTCCCCTCAAAATTCTTCATTGGCTTCCTGATCCCTTTAGAATAAAATCCAATCCACTTACCACTGTTTTCAAGGCCCTGCATTATTGGATCCCATGCTAACTCTCCAACTCTCCTTGTACACTGTCCCCTTCACTTACTGCACTCTAGCTCAACTTGACTTCTTTCATTCAGATCTTCAGACACGGGAAGATCTGCCTCAGGGTTCTGTGCCCACAGCTCCCTCAGCTGGGAGCATCCTTCCCCTTGGTCTCTGCATGTGGCTCCTCATCCTTCAGTTCTTAACTTGAAAGTCACCATCTCAGAGAAGGCTTCCCTGACGCTTTGTCTAAAACACCTAACCCACTATCATTGTTCTCTACCATCATACTATTTGTTCCCTTCATAATGGTTATTTTAAGCTATAATTATTTCATTCATTTATTTGTTTATTGTCTCTTTTCCCCTCTGGAAGCTCCATGAGTAGAGGGCTATCTTGTTGGCTATTGCATTCCTAGTGACTTTGATAGTGCCTGGAACATAGTAGGTTGGTACTTAATAAATATTTGTTGAAGGATGGAAGAAGGAAGGGAGGGGAGGATGGTACTCCTGGTAGGTAAAACTCCCCACTTGCCTCTTTCCTTTTTTTTTTTTTGTGAGGAAGACTGGCCCTGAGCTAACACCTGCCAATCCTCCTCTTTTTGCTGAGGAAGACTGGCCCTGGGCTAACATCCATGCCCATCTTCCTCCACTTTATATGGGATGCTGCCACAGCATGGCTTGACAAGCGGTGTGTCGGTGCACACCTTGGATCCGAACCGGCAAACCCCGGGCCGCCACAGCAGAGTGCGTGCACTTAACCGCTTGCGCCACTGGGCCGGCCCCCTCTTTTCTTGAGAATGTGATGGAATGCGAGTTGTTTATGGCAATAGAATGGGGCAGAATTGGTGGAGGATCAAAGGAGATGTACCATTGGTTGGAAATTTCCTTCTTTGAATCAGACTTAGGATAGGACATAGTCATTCCCTGTAGGATCAACAATCTCCTAAGATTTTTATGAGCCAGGTAAGACTCGATCTTCTCTACATCTTTTTTTGGAGTTTCCTTCACCCTCCTGGCAAAGGAAGCATAAATAATATTAATAATCAAAACAAAGAAAAAACACAAAGTACTGAATAAAATGATAGAAGAATAAGGAAGTAAGGATAAGTAAGTAAAATAGTTATCAAAGTAAGTATAAAGAAGCTTGTGTAAAAATCAGGAAAATTAACCCATTCGTATTTATTGTGAAAATAGCGTTATTTGTTCATAGTTATCTCAGCTTATGTTTTTGATTCCTTGACTTTTCCCCCATCTTTCCTTTGTTGATCAAGTTTTATCTAGTGATTTTTATGCCACTATACTATATCTCTGCCTCCTCATGTAAGAAGAAAAATTAAACTTTTAATTTTTCCCTCCATCAGTGGTTTGTGTTCCAGGTCGCTATTGTTAATTTATGTGTTTTCATTAAATCATTTATTTCAATAATTATTTTTACAGTTGCATTAAGTTTCATAACCATTATAACATAGTACTTATACATTAACTCTACGTTTTGCTGTTTTCATTGTTCATGCAACCATTTTTTATATCATATTTTTCCCATACTTGATCTATTTTCATTCATTTTTTAATCAAATGTACTGCTTCTTTAAGTAATTTTTTATCCCAAAGCTTTTTTGAAATAAGAAAAATATGCATGGTGCTATTTTTGTATGCAGGCAGTATTTATTTAATTTTGCCTGTTACTTGGTAGGCTCTTTTGGGCTGAACACTTTCCACTTTCTTCAGATAAGTGATATTTTATGCTATTATTTCTTTCATTATTGCCTCTTTTCCACTGGCCCTATTTCCAAATTTCCTATTAAACACATATTGAATCATCACACATTTTATATTTTCGGTCATAATTTTGAGCTCTTTAACTTCTTCCTTGGAGTTTTGGGAGAAAATCTCGAGCTGATCTTTTTTGCTTATTTGATTATCTGCAGTGTTGTTCACTGCTTTCACTGCATTTTTAACTCCAATCATCACATTTTTCATCTGAAAGCAATCTTTCCTGATTTCAATTTTCTCTCATCCCACAGATACACTATATAATTGAAGTTGGTCGATTTTTCCCCATTTCTGGGAGCAGGATCTTCAGAATGGACCTTCTTTAGAACTACAGATGTTGTACACTTGTCCAGTGATTTTTCTTTATATTACTAATACCTACATTAGCGCCTTGCACACAGCAAGAGCAAATGCTTGTTAGACATATTGAATAAAATTAAAGATAGAACAGCAGAATTGGGTGTGATCTGGGAATGATATCAAATTTGGCTCCGCTGTGTCCCAGGTCTCCATGGAGGGTGGGCAGGGAGCTGGGCCACTTCACTCCTGCTAGAGTTACAAATATATTCTCAATAAACAATTGTTAGACCTTTCATGGACGTCTACTTTGTGATGGACATAAGCAAAGAGAGCTGTGGGAACAAGAGAGCCATCCCAACAACTGCCCTCAAGGGTCTCACAGTTCGTTAGGGAGACGGACTCCTACGTAAAGATAATATATGACTGGTTATTAATAGATATAATCCAATAAGACATGGGAACAGCCACTAAGCACCCCAGATTTTCTAGGGCATTAAAAAAATTTTGTCCTAATCTCCCCTAAGTGAAAAATATGCTCCCAATTTGAGGCCTGCTACTCGAGGATGCCACTGAAGTAGACACTGCAGGTGCCTAACCAGATCCTCTTACCCTGCCCCTCACCCATGCCCAGTGTGCTGGGAGTGTTGGCACCTGTCCCCTTCTCCAGAGAAGTGCCTTTGGCCAAATGGGAGCTGCCTCCCTCAAGAGGCTATGACACCCCACAATCTCGATGCCCAGCCCTGCAGCAGACCTCAACCACAGGGGTACAGAAGGTCAGCCCCCTTCCTCTGCGGTGCAGGCGTGCTCCAGACCTCCCTGCGGGATCAGGCTGAAGCGCATTTCGGCTGAGGCCACATCCTTGCTCAGCTCCTTCCTCTGCGGGCCCTGCTTCCCACCCCCTCTTCTCCTGAGAGCACTCCCTCAATAAACAACATTCCCAAGAATCCTCGTCTCAGGCTCCGTTTCTAGGGGCCTCACTTAAGTCATCCTCCATTGGGTCAACTGGTCTCCCCTCTCTGTGGGCTGCATCCCAATGGCATCAATCATGCTCACTTCTCTCCTGTTTTTAAATGAAAATCTCCCTTACGTCCAGGTCTCCTATAAACTACTGTCCCAACTTTCTTTCTTTCCTGAACAGCCAAGCTTCTTCAGAGAACTGTCTATCCTCACTGTCACTAGGACCTCCCCTCCCGTCAGCATCTCATCTGGCATGTGTCCTCATTACTATCTATACCACTATAATCATTTTCATTGTCTTCACCACTATTCTCATCAGGAGGAGGAGGAGGAGGGGAAATTGGTCACATTGGTTTATTAACACAGAGTAAATTTCAGTTGTACATCGTTACACTTCGGCTTCTGTATAGACGGCATCATGTTCACCACCAAAAGTCTAGTTTCCATCCGTTATTATACATACGTGCCCCTTTACCTCTTTTGCCCTCCTCCCACCCCCCTTTCCCTCTGGTAACCACCAATCCGTTCTCTGTATCAATCACACCTTCTTTATCCATTCATCCATTGATGGCACTTGGGTTGCTTCCAAGTCTTGGCTATTGTGAATAATGCTGCAGTGAACATAGGGGTGCATAGATCTTTTCGAATTAGCGTTTTCATGTTCTTTGGACAAATACCCAGAGGTGGAATAGCTGGATCATATGGTATTTCTATTTTTAATTTTTTGAGAAATCAAGGAGAAATTTTTCTCTCTCTTTTTTAAAAAATTTTATTGAGGTCATAATAGTTTATAACATTGTGAAATTTCAGTTGTACATTATTATTTGTCAGTCACCATATATATGTGCCCCTTCACCCCTTATGCCCACCCCCCAACTCCATGCCCCTCTGGTAACCACTAATCTGTTCTCTTTGTCCATGTGTTTGTTTATCTCCTACTTATGAGTGAAATCATATGGTGTTTGTCTTTCTCTGTCTGGCTTATCTCTCTTAACATAATACCCTCAAGTTCCATCCATGTCGTTGCAAATGGGATGATTTTGTCTTTTTATGGCTGAGTAGTATTCCATTGTGTATATATATATATATATATATATATATACCACGTCTTCTTTATCCAATCATCAGTTGATGGGCACGTGGGTTGCTTCCACGTCTTGGCTATTGTGAATAATGCTGCAATGAACATACGGGTGTGCAAGTCTCTTTGAATTGTTGATTTCAAGTTCTTTGGATAAATACACAGTAGTGGAATAGCTGGGTCAGATGGTATTTCAATTTTTAATTTTTTGAGACATCTCCATACTGTTTTCCACAGTGGCTGCACCAGTTTGCATTCCCACCAGCAGTGTATGAGGGTTCCCTTTTCTCCACATACTCTCCAACATTTGTTGGTTTTTGTCTTGGTTATTATAGTCATTCTAACGGGTGTAAGGTGATATTGCATTGTAGTTTTGGTTAGCATTTCCCTGATGACTAGTGATGTTGAACATCTTTTCATGTGCCTATTGGCGATCTGTATATCTTCTTTGGAAAAATGTCTGTTCATATCCTCTGCCCATTTTTTGATTGGGTTGTTTGTTTTTTTGTTGTTGAGTTGTATGTGTTCTTTATATATTTTGGAGATTAACCCCTTGTCGGATACATGATTTGCAAAAATTTTCTCCCAATTGGTGGGTTGTCTTTTTGCTTTGTTCATGATTTCCTTTGCCTTGCAGAAGCTCTTTAGTCTGATGAAGTCCCATTTGTTTATTTTTTCTTTTGTTTCCCTTGCCTGAGTAGATATGGTATTCGAAAAGATCCTTCTAAGACAGATGTCAAAGAATGTACTGCCTATATTTTCTTCTAGGAGTTTTATGGTTTCACATCTTACCTTCAAGTCCTTAATCCATTTTGAGTTAATTTTTGTGTATGGCAAAAGATAATGGTCTACCTTCATTCTTTTGCATGTGGCTGTCCAGTTTTCCCAACACCATTTATTGAAGAGACTTTCCTTTTTTCATCGTATATTCTTAGCTCCTTTGTCGAAGATTAGGTGTCTGTACGTGTGTGGTTTTATTTCTGGGCTTTCAATTCTGTTCCATTGATCTATGTGTCTGTTTTTGTACCAGTACCATGCTGTTTTGATTACTATAGCTTTGCAGTATATTTTGAAGTCAGGGATTGTGATACCTCCAAATTTGTTCTTTTTCCTCAGGATCGCTTTACCTATTCAGGATCTTTTGTTGCCCCATATGAATTTTAGGATTCTTTGTTCTATTTCCATGAAGAATGTCATTGGGATTCTGACTGGGATTGAATTGAATCTGTAGATTGCTTTGTGTGGTAGTGTGGACGTTTTAACTATGTTTATTCTTCCAATCCACGTGCATGGAACATCTTTCCATTTCTTTATGTCATCATTGATTCCTTTCAATAATGTCTTACAGTTTTCACTGTATAGGTCTTTCACCGAGGAGGAGACATTTTTATTAAGCACTTACTTTGCGCCAGAAGCAGTGCCAAGCTTTTCTATACATGACCCATCTAATCATGATAGCTACCATAGAAGGTGAGTAACATAATCAGCCCCAGCCAAGGAAGCCAAGGCTCAGAGAGATTCAGAGACTCGCCCATGATCACACCGCTGCTAAAGGTGGAACTGGGTTTCTCCAGACCGTCACGCCTTCTCCCTAAGGTAAGATGCCTTCCCCATGACACTCCTCGGTCCTCGACTCCTGGGACGGCTGCCTCCCCCGACAGCCCTCTTCCCTCTGTCCAGGGCCTGGCTCTTGGCCGTCTGGCTACTCCTCCAGCCAGTCCTTCTTGGTCTTCCTCAGTCCACTCCTTAAACACTAGCCTTTCCCAGGTTCTCTCCAGCCTTCCCTCCTTTCTTGCACTCCCCTAGGTGAGTCTGTGGCTGCTACATGGATGCCTATAAATAGGGGGTGTCCCCCTGGTGACGATTCCAAATTCCTATGTCCCACCTAAGAAAGTGCTTCATTTAAAGCCAATTTCAGGCTTAAACAAAAAAAGGTGAGCTCACAAGAGAGGTACACAGAAGTGGTCAGACAATGTCCATCCCTCCACGCATTCTAGAACACTCTATTGGCTCACAGGATCCCTTCCCCAATCAGAATCCAGCGCCCTCTGCCCAACATGTTCAACAACCATCGGCTTGTGCTAACTGGCTACAGCAGATGCTGTGAGGGGCTGCCCATCTGCCCTTGGCCGACCTTGGAGGTCCCCCCAGAGGGTTAACGCCCCTGCTGATGGGTTCCTGCATCTCCCTGCCTGAGAGCGCTCTCTGCCCACGGCGGCCTGGGAGTCCTGAGCAACTGAGGCCCCAGGAGTGACCCTCAACCAGCGAGGGACAGGAGTTTGTGGACAAAACCTCGGCTTCCTCTCCCCCGAACGAGACAATTCTGAGTGGCATTCCACACGCCTCTCAGAGGGTCCACAGCAGGACTGTGAATGTGTCCATTCCAGTTGCCACAGTGGTCACCACTCACCAATTCCCCCTGTCCTGGCTTTCTTCCCTCCCAGTCTCACCTCCCCTCTTTCTTCACTGGGTGACCTGAGATCACCCCCAAACTACTTGCACCCACACTTTTGTGTCAGGCTCTCTTTTTGCGGGGATCCCAAATTAAGACACCAGCCCTCCTTCAGCCCCCAGCATGGCTTCCCTGAGTCCAGGTGCCACGCTGGCCACCAGAGTGACCCTTCTGGAGTATAAAATGTCTCCTCCCTGCTCAGAATCTTTCAGGAGCTCCCCTGTGCCCTGCTAGCATTGTCCTATCCTTGTAAAATGCCCCACAAAGACCTGCACCCTCTCTCTCCCCCCGACCTCTCCAGCCCCTTCCCAGCACTCCCCAGTGCCGTGTGGGCTTCTCTCTAGAATGGAGACTTTCTCCCCCGTGGCTCTGTGTCATCATCCTTCCAGGTTTACCTGAAACGTCACCTCCTCAGAGAAGCCCTCCCTGATCTCACTCTCCTCCTCCCTCCTCTGGCCACACCGCTTCCTGAGCCTTTCCCATGGCTCACCATGGTGGGCATCAAGCATCTAGTTACGTGCAGAGGCACATAATGTGCCTCCCCAGCCCCGGCAGGAGGCTCGGCACACAGCTGGCACTTATAAGATATCTGGCACCAAAATGAACCAAGCCTCCCGCTTCCCTCATGGAAACACACGGACACATCCAGGAGCCACATCTGCACCCTCTCCAGGAAGGATGGAACAGAGGGAACAGTAACGAGCTGCCGTTGTGAACATAATTAGGTTCGCCTGGCTTAACAGATTCTCGGGGCTGCAAGAACACAAAGGCGTTTTTCACAAATTCCCCATTTGCAGTCTCTATGGAGAGCAGCCCCAGGTGCTGAGGGCACCCCCACACTGTGGGGCAAGGATAAGAAATCGCACTTTTCTCCTTCCCACCTTCTGCTGATCCACAGAGCTAACACCCTACCCGCTTCCTCCGAGGCAGGGACGGGGTGTCATTAAACACAGCCTCACACTCTCCCCAGGAGCTAGAACATTGCTCCTGGAGGAGAGACGGCTCTGTTCAATGGTGTTCTCTCATCGGAGCCTCGGCCTCAGTTCCAGAGGGTCCAGAAACTTCTTAATTTCTGAGCACAATCAGGCCCCAAAGGAAAATTCACAAGCTACTGACCAGCAGTTTACAACCCCTTGCACAGTCTCAGAGTAGCCCTTTCTAACAGATGCTAATATCCCTGTTTTACAGAGGATGGAACGACAGTCATAATGATAATAATACTTCCTATTATATTTGGGTGCTCACTATGTGCCAGGCACAGTGCCAGGAGCTTCACGAACAAACCTTTAGTACAAACACTCTCATCACCTCCATTTTACAAAAAGGCACTGAAACTCAGAGAGGTAAAATGACTTTCCCAAGGTCACACAGCTAGGAAGTGGGAAAGTCAGGCTTCTGGCTGTCTTCTGAGACTGAGATCTTTTCACCACACCCACCCAGATCTTAAGGGCTCTGATACAGGTGGAGGGCAATAAAGAACCTGCTCTCACGGGGCAGCTGTGAGATCCAAAGAGAAGATGATAACTTTGTCCAGAGCCTGGCACATAGTAGGTGTTCAACATGAGAAGGCTTCCTTTCCTTCATCCCCTCATGAACTTGTTCAAGGTGTGAGCCTGAACTGGATCTCAACTGGGCTAAGAAGAGGTCAAAAACAAACGAAGTTTCTGGATATGAGAGAAATATGAGAGAGGCCAGAAGGGAGGCTCCAGTGCGAATAAAAATAACAGCACAAGGCCAGGCACAGGGGTGGTGCTTCACAAATATTTGTTCCATTTATTAGATCAGGAGTTGGCAAACTTCTGTAAAGGGCCAGATATTAAATATTTTAGGCTTTGCAGGCCAGATGGTCTCCTTTGTAACTACTCAACTCTGCTGTTGCAGCACAAAAGCAGCCATAGGCAATACGTAAATGAATGGATGTGGCTGTGTTCCAATAAAACTTTATTTACAAAACCAAGCAGAGGGCCAGATTTGGCCTATGGCCATAGATTGCCAACCCCTGTGTTGGTCGAAAGAAATGTTAGTAAAAGCACTACTTTTTATTTGGCAGTTACCATCTGCCAGGCACTGACTTGGCCACATTTAATTCTCAGCCAGCTGTGGGAGGAAGGTTGTTTATCACCACCATTTGCAGAGGAGGAAGCTGAGACTCAGAAAGGGAAGCGATGCACCCAAGGTCATTTAGTTATAAGAAGTAGAGCTGGGATTCAAATCACAGTCCGTTTGGTTCCCACGCCCATGTCCTCAGGCACTACACCATCAGCCCACCCTTCTCTCCAGCCCCGCCCTAGGAAACACCTGCTCTGCTCCGTGTGCTGTCCCTCTGCTAAACCCCGCCCTGGCCACTATGGGCTCTTGCTCTGACTTGCACCACAGCCTCTTTCTAAAGTCAGTGCAGCCACAACCCCTGCAGGGAATACTGCGGTGCCACCCATCTCCCACTTCAGGGACACAGCGCTCAGGCCCCCAGCTGACAGCTCACAGCCGCCTCCCTCTCCAGGAACTGCTTTTGGCTGATGGAGCTGCCTCACCCAGTTACAACCCCTTCCAAGGTGTGGCCAGTATTCAATGATGTGGGGGTTCCAAGGCCCAGCCCCCCTGTCTCAGTTGAGGACATCTCCAAACAGGCATCCTGGTTCCAGAGCTCCCTAGGGGCCTGGCAGAGGCCTCTGCAGCAGGACATTTTGGTGCTCATTCTCTCTCTGCCAATCCTGCTTCTGGTACCTCTCACAGGTGGTGTTCCCAAGAGTGCTCCCCAAAACTTTCTGTCCGCAGTCTCCATCTCAGAGTCTATTTCCAGGGATCCTGGTTGACGACAGCCCCTTGCTCACCCCTGCCAACTCCCCACCCAGCACAGTCCAGCTCTCTGCGCCTCCCATGCATCAGGCAAGGTCCTGACGAAAGGGGCAAGACCCAACCTCTCCCTGATGCATTAGCCCCTCAGCAAACCTTGTTGAACATGAGCAGAGGCCAAGTCCAGATGCTGGGTTCAGAGAACACAGGAGTGACTGAAACACAGGCCCTCCCTTCAAGAGGCCTGAGTGGTGGTGGGGGCAGTGGTGGCAAGACCTGTGTAGACACTTCCCCACCCAGTCGGGAGAAGAGGAGGGCTACCGAGAGGAAGTGGAGTCTCAGCTGATCAGGGGTAGCTGGTGAAGATGGGGGAGGATGTCTAGGCAGAGGGAACAGCCTGTGCAAAGCCATGGAGGTGACACGGACCTGGCAGCACCCAGGGTGCCTTTGTGAGACTTCAGCGATCAGCAGAGATTGATGGTGACAGGCCTGGAGTGCTAGGGTTGGAAGATTCTATCAGGCCAATGGGGAGCCATCAAAGGGTTTGAAGCAGGGGAGAGATGTGTTCAGGATGCCCTGTGGAAAGACCATTCTGGCTGCCTATGAATGATAGAGTTGGGATAGGAGGCAACAGCAGCTGTCCAGGAGAGGGGACTGTGATGTAGTCTATAGGGGAATGTGGTCCTAGGGCAGGGAGAGAATGGGCGGGTCTGAGAGGCATTGAGGAGGACTGTTGGGTGACTGAGTGTGATGTGCAGGATGAGCAGCGACCAGGAGTTGAACAGGACTCTTGGGACGAAATGGTGATAAGGGGTGGGTCTTGCAGTACTCTGAGGCGGAGACATAGGAAGAGAGGCAATAATGTGAAAAGTCAATGCCAGAGCTCCCCAATGTCAGACCAGGAGGGAGAAGCTAAGGTCACAGGTCTGGGGTCCAGCCTAGGAGTCTAGACCAGCAGAAAGGCCTGGACTGGCGACAGAGATCTGGAAGTGGGCCACTGTCCTCAGACTCTGAGCTTCCATCGCTGTCTTGAGCCCCTTTCTCACGTCCTTGACTGGGCCTCTGACTTGAACTGCCCTCATCAGAACTGCCTCTGTGGTCATTTTACTTCTCTAGTCCTCCTTGGTCCCTAAGCCTGCTCCTGTTACTCATTCATTCAACAAACATTCCCTGAGGGCTGCTACACCTAAGACTCTGAGCTAGATGCAGGAGACAAAGAGCAGACTGAAAACACCCCACCCAGAGTGCACAATGTGACAGGAGAGGCAGAGATGTACCCACACAGTTTAAACCAGCACAACAGCACAGGTCTACAGAGGGACCTGCAGGGGCTCAGCAGAAACGGGGAGCCTCCAACGCCTGGAGAGCCAGAAAGCCTTTCTGGAGGAGAACAGCCTGAGCTGACTCTGTAGGGGAAGTTTGCAGAAGACAAGGAGGGTGTGGAGGGCATTTCCAGGAGCAGGAACAGCATATGCAAGGGCACAGACGCGTGGAGCAGTGTGATGGTTAATTTTACGTGGGCCACAGGGTGCCCGGACATTTGGTCAAACATTATTCTGGATGTGTGTGTGAGGATGTTTCTGGATGAGATTAACCTTTGAATCTGTGGACTGATTAAAGCAGATAGCCCTCCCCAGTGTGTGTGGGCCTCACCTGATCAGCTGGAGATCTGAAAAGAACAAAAAGGCTGAGCAAGAGAGAACTTCACCTGCCTGACTGCTTGAACTGAGACCTCGGCTTTCTCCTGCCTCAGACTGGAACTACATCACCAGCTCTCCTGGGTCTCCAGCTTGCTGACTGCAGATCTTGGGACTTCTCAGCCTCCAAAATGATGTGAGTCAATTCCTTATAATTCCTACCTACCTACCTACCTACCTACCTATTGATCCATCCATCCATCCATCCACCCACCCACCCACCCTATTGGCTCTCCTTCTCTGGAGAACCCTGACTAATACAAGTGGCATGATGAGCTTTGCAAGCTGCCCCCAACCTGGCATAGCTAGAGTGTCAGGAAAAGTGGAAGATGAGAATAAACGGGCATCCAGAGGCTAGGACGTGGAGGACCAGTGTGTCGGGCAGAGGTGGAGGGACCGTGCCTGCAGGTGCTAAGGCGATGGGCACGGGCTTTAAGCAGAGGAGCAGGACCAGAACCCAGGTCTGTGCTGACAGCTGCCAGGGAGTCCTGTGATCTGCAGCAGAAGCCCCTACCCAGGGAAAGTTGTCTCTGGACTCTAAGAAGAGTCTCAGGACTCTGAGGAGCAGCAGAGACCCTGGGTAGGAGTTTCCTATTGCTGCTGTACCAACTACCACAAACTTCGCGGCCTAAAAGAATCCAGACTCATTCCCTTACAGCTCTGGAGGCTGAAAGTCCACAAGGAGTCTCAATGGGCTAAAGTCAAGGTGTCAGCAGGGTCCGTTCCCACTGGAGGCTCCACAGGGGAATCTGTCTCTTTGCGTCCTTTTAGGATGGACGCTGTCCTTATCCCTTGGCTCGTGGTCCTGCATCACATGGTCTTTTCTCTCTCTGCATCCACTGTCACATCAGCTACTCTGTGTGTTAGACCCTCCTGCCCCCTCTTACAAGGCCTAGTCCAGAATAATCTCCCTATCTCAAGATTTTTAACTTAATCACATCTGCAAAACACCTTTTGTTATATAAGGTAACATAGGGCATTATGGACATTAGGGCATTAGGGCATAGCCATCTTGGTGGGGAATAATTCAGTCTAAGGCACCCCAGAATCAACAATGTGGGAAGTCACAATCAAAGCTCCCCATGCCGACCTTCCTAGGGGCTCACTGCTCTCTGAGGCTTTCTCAGGCTTTCAGAATCAACTATTTGAAAATTATTTCCTTTTAGGAAAAAAAATTCCGGCACAGAAGAGAAGAAAAGAGAGCCAATAGGAAGCCTTCCCCAGTGCCTGCCCCTCACCCCGAAGCCCCGTCAGTAAGTATTTCTAATAAACTTTCATGCTTGGCGGGAGATCCTTCGCACGCTGACAAATTTCTCCTGAAATTCGAGATGTCTTGTTCAGAGTAATAGCTGTGGTGCACAGGTGCCCAGCTGCTATTGTAAAATCAGTAAGCATTTAATTGAAACAAATGACTATAATAATAGTACATTATCCCTGCAGGCCGTGCGCCATCACAGTTTTAATTATTGAGTTAAGAGTCAGACTAATTTATCCTTTAAAGCAACAGCCTCATTCCTGCTTACACTGATCATCCTGTTATGAATATGAAGGCACCAGCAGGGAAGGCTGTAAATGGAAGGCAATTTGTCCCCTCCGAGGCTGATTTGTCTTTGAAGGAAGGTTTGCAAACACTTTGGTCTCGGTCTTCGGTGGCTGAGTCACGGGGTCTGGGATTGCCCTGCTGGGGGTGTGAGACTTCTGCTCGGGTTGGGATGGGGGCTATGGTCCTTATGTTTCCCATCGCTGGGACGCAGGCCTCACTCCCCTGCTCAGAGCCTGCGCTAGCTCCTCACTCACTTCGTGTACAAGCCTAAGCCCTTACTAAGCCACAGCCCCTAGAACAACCCCACCACCTGATGCCTCTGGCCTTCTCCCTCTACTGTCCCCCCATTCACTGCACCCCAGCACACTCGCCTCCTTGCTGTCCCTTGAACACCCAAGCATGCTCCCCTCTCTGGGCCCTTCGATAGCTCGACAGTGTGATTTTACCCCCTAGGGGACATGTGGCAATATTTGGAGACATTTTTCGTTGTTACAACTGGGAGATGCTACTGGTGTCTAGCAGGTAGTAGGTCAGGGATGCTCCTAAACATTCTACTATGCACAGGACAGGCCCCCACAACAGAGAATTACCCAGCTCAAAATAGTGCCAAGTGTGGGAAACCCTGTGAGTTAGTTGTTGTCCCTGAACAGAATGTTCTTCCCCTACCCGGGTGGAAAGTACCCCACTTACTCCCTCATCTCCTGCCAGTCTATGTTCACATCTCCCCTTCCCCCTGAGGCCTTCCCTGACCCTCCTACTAACACCGCAGCCTGCGCTCTGCCCCCACAGCTCCTGCCTTCCCTCCACGCCGCCATCCTTTTCCTTCCTTCCAAGGTCTGATCACCTGCGAACACACTACAGGTCTTATTTATTAGTTTATTGTTACTCATCTTGCCCCCGCCAGGACGTAACTTCCACGTGGACAGAGATCTCTGTTTTCTTCACTGTTGTATTGCCAGCACCCAGAACAGTGCCTGGCCCAGAGCAGTGGTTCAATGAATGTTTGTTGAGTGAATTATCTGCCCGGACTCCTTCCTCCTTCACCTCCCATGTCCACTTGGCCTCCAGGTCTGGTACATGCCACCTCCTCATGATGCCCCAAACCCTCCCCTTCTTGCCAAGGTTCAGAGCCTGGGATGGTTAATTTTATGTGCCAACTTGACTAGGCTAAGGGATTCCCAGAGAGCTGGTAAAACATTATTTTGGGGTGTGTCTGTGAGGGTGTTTCCAAAGAAATCAGTAGACTGAGTAAAGAAGATGCCCTCACCAATGTGGGTGGGCGTCAGCCAACCCCTTGAGGGCCCTAACAGAACAAAAAGGTGGAGAAAGGGCGAATTCTCTCCTCTTGAGCTGGGACATCCATCTTCTCCTGCCGTCGAACATCAGAGTTCCCAGTTCTCAGACCTTCAGACTTGGACTGAATTACCCCACCGGCTCTCCTGGGTCTCCAGCTTGCAGACGGCAGATCGTGGGACTTCTTGGCCTCCGTAAGCACGGGAATCAACTGCTATAACAAATCTCCTCTTATATGTCTCTCTCTCTCTCTATCCTATTGGTTCTGTTTCTCTGGAGAACCCTGACTAATACAGAGCCCATTTCTTTTCCCTGGACAATGAAAAGTCTCTTAATGGGCTGATCAGGCATCTCTCTAGCAAGCGTTTTTGGGAAACTCCCACATGCCACACAGCACATTCTCGGTTCCTTGAAGGCAGAAATGAGGCCTGTGATCTGTCACAGACCCAGGACCTACATGGTGACTGCCCATGAGCCATAGGCCCTGGCAGGCACAGGCCCTGTCACTCAGGAAGGGCCACCAAGCCCAGCGGAACAGAGAGACGAGTGAGGCAACCACGTCAATACAGCCACCATGCTATTAATGCCCCATTAATTCACTCACTCAACAAATGCAGTGTGTTCCACTGTTCATGGGACACAAACTATCCCATCACTGTGAACGGAGGAAGGCTGCACCACGCGGAAGTCCCATTCAGGCATACACAATTATTCCAGCACTTAAATAGTTTGTGCCACCAAGGAACAGCCACTGAACACAGAGGACGCTAATCCAGCTGACCTCAGCAAGCAGCGGAAGAATCCACGCCATTCCCTGGGCCCATTCCCCCCACCTTCTTCCTCCCGTCCTGTCTGGCCACACGTCCTGGCGTGAAGGCACGCTGCGTGCTCCTCTCTAATCTCTGTGCATTTTGTCCTTGTCTCCATAACCCACCAATGAAAAGGTGTCCTTACATCCACTTTCATCAAGCTACCCTCCCAGTTCTTACTAAGAATTTACACATATTTTTAAATTGTGCAGGTATATGCATTAGGATTGTTACAGTTTTCTGTTAGTGCTCTGTTTTTGAAGTTGTGTAGACTTTAAGAGATTTGCCCCAGCTCTGTTTTTCCTGTAAGCTCTGTTATTTTCAGGATTTTGCAGGTTTTTCAGGACTACATCTGGCACAATATGGAGAAATGTCTAGATTTATTAAGCATCTGCCATGTGCCACGCACTGTACTGAGCATCAGGGATTCCTGGTAAATAATGCAGGCACGGTCCCTGCCCCCTGGAGCTGACAGCGTCATGGGGGAGACAGACATTGATCAACTCCACACCCAAATCACAATGATGACGAGCACTGAAAGGAAGCCCACAGTCACACTGAGGTTGTCAGATGCAGACTGGGGATCCGTAAAGGCCTCCCTCTGGCTGGAGTGAAGGACAGTGGGGAGGGGTGAGGGGGGAGAGGAAGGATGAGCTTAGAGAATCAGGCAGGGGCCAGGCTGGGTAGGACCTTGACTGCCAGGTGAAGACGTCTGGACTTTCTCCTAGAGGGTCACTGGGAACCCAGAAAGGTTTTAGGCAGAGCAGTGACTTGAATATTGGAAAGATCAGGTGGCTGCAAAGCAGCAGGTGGCAGCTTCCAGGTGAGAAGTGATGTGACCACCATAGGAGATTTGATAGATGGAAAGTAAGAGATGGGTATGAGAGACGCCACAAGAGACAGCAGGATTTGGGACTGTCACGGCAGGTGGTCAAGGATGACACCAGATCACTGATGATATTCATAGGCTGGTCACATGGGATGGGAGACATGTCCAGCCAGGTGGCGGGAGGTGGTCAGCTCTGAACAGGCTGAGCTTGGGCACAGCATCCAAGTGGAGTCTTCAGGTGCGGAAAGGTCGACTACATGGTCTGGTGCTTAGAGGAGGGGACTGAGCAGTGGAAACTGGCCTAGGGTCCCCAGTGGCACACAGCAACAACAGTGGAGGATCAGGCAGAGAGAGACAGATGCAGGAGGGGCCTGCAAGGAGGCGGAGAAAGGGTGGCCTAGCCATGGAGGACACCAAGAGCATCCCATCCAGGGAGCAGAGTGATTCAGGAAGAAGGGGGTGGCCACTGGGTCTAATACAGCCAAATGTCAAGTATGCTAGAGGTAGCACGTGCCCAGTGGATTTGGCAACGTGGAGACCACCGGGGCCCTGGCTGGAGCATAGGCAGGGGGAGGCAGAAGCCACAGGGAATGGGAGGGGAGGAAATGCAGACAACCAGGGTCAATGACCCCTCCCTGGCAGCTCCGCTGGGACATGAGGGGAGAGACGGGACAGTAGACAGGTGTCAAAGATGACTTCCTATTTAGATGCTAAGGGGAAAGTACAGTTGTGGAGGGTGGGTGTTCCCGTCACAGTAATGCCCCCATGGAGATCTTTACTGCAGAACTAATAAGCCACAACACCGCTATGCCACTCACAGGCCACGTTTTCATCTTCAGTCTCGGGTGATCTTGTAGCAGCCCTGTGAGGTGGGTGTGTTGTTCCATTTACAGATGAGCATGTGGAGTCTCCGAGAGGTGAAGTCAATTGCTCCCTCTCCACAGCTCATACAGAACAGGGCCAGGATCCCAACCCCGGTCTGCCTGACCCCAAAGTCTGAGCTCTTTTCACTACTGAGGGCAGTGGGCTGCAGCACAGGCTGGGCTGGCCTCGCCAGACTCTCGCCCGAAGTTACAGAGTGCCTGTTATCACCACGCAGGGGAGTTGGCCCAGCATATCTGCCTTGTTTTGACGACTCTGAACTCTTCTGTATCTTTGTGAAGAACCGAGAGGACAAAACCGCTGGACAAAAGCAACGTGGAACCAACAGGAAACCGCTGGGATTAAATCAGAACTGGAGGCGAGGCTTAGGGTCCAGATTCAGCATAGTGGTCACCCCCAAGTGTCGGGGGGCTGCTAGGACTTGGGGTGCACTGAGGCCAAGGCAGGGACGAAGCTGGGGGAGCCCCAAGGGGCAGATCACAGGGGAGGAGGGCTTGGTCCTCAGGCACTGGGGAGCCTGGTGGCCGTGCATGGGGGATGGCCCAGCAGGTTTCCAGTGCTCAAGGTAAGAGGCCAGAGGCGGATCAGGAGGCATATGGGGCAGACTCGATGGACAGGAGAGAGCTGAGGAGCCAGCGCCCTTGGTCATGGGAGGCCGATAACCAAAATGACCTGTCCGAACTATGAATCCTCCATCTTCCTGAACTTGATCCTCAGTTCCTATTTCGAAGGAAGCCTGATGCCCCAGCCCACAGCACTGGGGCTGAGCCACATTCGGGCAGAATGTGTCCACTTATCAGGCAGCAAAACTCTGCCTCCCTATCTGAGTGGCGGGTAGGGTGTATTTTACTCCATCTCATCGGCCTGTCTATTCGCTGGAATGTAAGCTCCATGGATCAGGGACTGTCACCAGCTCAGGGCTTGGGAGAGTGCCTGGGACACAGCAGAGGCTCAGTAAAAGTTTACAGAATGAATGATTAAGTGCATGAATGAATCCTGATGAAGAGAAGCTGAGAAACTCCACATATCTTGCTCAAGGTCTTACAGCTTGAAGCACCGAGTTTGGGACCCGTAAAGGTGGCTATTTCCCCTTCCAACAACGAGCCCCCCATATACAGACACCCCTTGCACATTACCACTGCAGCCCCCACCCCTGTTACCAGCCCAGCTCCCCGGGCCGCTGCCAGGGACTCTGCTAGACCCCTGTCCTCAGCACCTCCCTCCGAGGATGGGACAGCTCTGACGCCCTGCTGGCCCAGCTCCCTCCGCCTGGAACCCAGTTTGCCTCCCTAACCCCTACTTACTTTTCAGGACTCAGCTCAAATGTCACCGCCTCCAGGAAGCCCTCACTGGCTCTCTCACCTAAACCAGGGTCCTCCAATGATTGCCTCTCATGGCACCTTGTTATTGTCTTCATTGGCCTCGTCCTAGTTGTAATTATACATTCACCTGTGTGTGTTCATGATTCTGGTTGTGTGCTCATCCATGAAGGTGGGGACCATGGCTTTGCTCGGGCCCGGTTCCCTGGTGCCCACCCCCAGACCTGACACCCAGCGGGCACTCAGTAAATGTTGAAGGAAGGAACCATGTAGGCCTAGGAGCTCTGGGCCCCAGAGTGGCAGCCTCCCCAAGCCCCAAGTCAGCCCCGTGTACACCGAGCCCCTAAGTGGGATCTGCCTCCTACATCCTCCCTCTCCAAGCATTGAGGCACCCCACGGCTGGGCCCCTGCTTCCTTCAAGCCTCTCCTCATCCTGCTCCCCGCTAATGCACACACTGCACGTTCCTGCCTCTTTGGCTTTGCTTATGCTGTTCCTTCTGCCAGTGACGCCTCTCCCATCCCCACAGGTCTGGAGACTGGCTGAAGTCAGCTGGTCCTGGCGTGCCCCTTGGGACCTGAATGACCTTGACTACCCACTTCATCCTCTGGGCTTCCTCAAAGGAGGGCCTCTAAAGCAGGCAGACGTGGAATCAGATTTGCATTTCAGAAGCTACACTGGCTGCCCCAGTGGGAATGCATCAGCTCACGAGTGAACCAGGGGGGAAGAGACAGAAGCAGGAGATCAGTTCCGAGGCTTCTGCAACAGCCCAGGCCATGACAGGAACGCCTGAGCTGGGATGGGGCAGCAGGCCTGGAGCGGGGGCAGTGGAGGTGGGAGGGATTCGGGAGGGAGGCTCTGCAGAGCCTGGCAGTGGGCTCTCGGGCTTTCTGGGTGGGCTCAGCACGGCTCAGAGATTCCTAGTTGGTGGTGGGACCCCACATGAGAGAGAAATGTAAGGAACAGGAAGGGTTACTCACCCCCTCCCCCTTAACACTTAACACTCTACATTCTGAATTAGCACATGTGCTAATTAAAACCATCTTTCCAAGGAATTTATTAGAGGATATTCCAAGCTAATTATAAATTCTCTGTAAGCTGATCCTGAGCAGTTTGCTAATGTGGTGTTGAAATCTCTTTGGCCACCCTCGTTTAAATTATTCAGCAGGCCCTGCAACAGTTGTGAACTGTAATTTAAATAGTCAGCTCATGAATATTCAATTAACACAACAAACACTGGCGTGTTTTACTGCCTTGCCGCTCAATATTTTGTATCCTCACCCGTGTTTACATGTTTTTATGAACTCTCGAGAAAAGCGTTGCCTGTTGGAGTCCCGGGTTAAGCTGAGACTGAAATGCCCCAGAGGGGGCTGGAGGCAGCAGCCAAAGCTTCCATATCCTTTCTCAGGAGAGCTGCAGTGGTCAGGCTGGAAGAGTCCAGGGATGGGAGGCCCAGAGAGGGCAAGGACTGGCCCTGAAGTCACACAGTAAATCCAAGGCACAGACAGAACTCAGAGTTCTGGAGCGGTTCCTGCTGCCTAATCTGCCACAAATTAATTGACAGCAGGGAGTCTGGGACATCTGGCTCTGAGACAATGTTAGGGACATAGAGGAAGCTAGGCATTCCCTGCTGCCCAGCCTCTTAAGGGCAATGGCCAAATGTTGCCAGAGCAGGTATAACTGTCCAGGGCAGGCTGTCTTAGAATTCAGGCTGGCTCCACCTTTAAACAGCAGAGTCCCCGCCCCTCCATGGCCAGGTTGTGTCGCCAGGAACATGTTCCCTCTCCCCGCCGTGAGCTTTAGGGCCCCTTAAACAGTTTTGAAGGCTCCACAAACGGCTCCTCATTCTCACATCCCTCCTATGAGGCTGGCACTATGCTGAGTCCGATCTTCACAGATGAGAAGACTGAGGCTCACAGGGCTACGAAGCTCGCCCAGGGCACAGCGCTTCTCTCCTCCCTCTCCTGAGACCACACCCTCAAAAAATCATGTTCACAACAACTAAGGAACCTATCCCAAGAGAGTTTCACAACAGAGAAAAGTCAGAAACAGCCTAAATGTCTGTCGATATAATACTGTTTACATTCACGATGAAACATCCATACGATGGAATGTTATGCAGCCACTAAAAATAACAGCATGACCTATAATTATGGACATGGAAATATATCCATCACATACTGTTGCAGAAAATCATCAGGTCACAGTACAGCTCCAATAGAACAGACTAAAAAGTACAGGAAAAGGCACCATAGTATGGTCCCATTTATGTAAATTACATGTGTATAATGCAGAAAGATACGACTAAAAAGATACTTAGCACATAGGTTAATAATGGTTATTTGTGGATGGAGCAGTTTTAATGATCTTTTATTTCTTCTTTGTATGTGCTTGTGTTTAATTTCTTTTACAATGAACATGTGCCATTTTTATGAAAATCAATAAAGCTTTGTTTTTGGAAGAAAGAAGTAAAAGATGTAAGAACATTTCATTTCAACATTTATAGATACAGCCAAAGCCATACTTAGAAAAAACGTACAGCCATAAATTTTTTATTATTAAACAATAAACAATAAAAGTAAATGAACTAAAGAATCTAACATGAAAAATTTAAACATCTACAGAAAGAAAGAGGAAGGGATTAATAAACATAAAAGAGGAAATGAATAAATTAAGAAAAAATAAAATAATTGAAACATAACTCTGATGGTTGGTTCTCTGAATAAAATGAATAAAACAAAGTAGATAAGCCAATAACCTGGATAAACCTCTCATGGAGCATGAAAAAAGAGAGAAACTACAATACACAACTTCAGGAATATGAATGGGGTATAATTACAGGTATGAAGACTATAAAATTATAAGATAATACTAAATAGAATTCAGTGGTAATGACTGTATAGATCTCAGTGTAATGAACTATTCATTTTATAAAAAGGGTATAATGTGTATAATGATTATATAGATTATAGTATAATTTGTATTTTGATACAGAAATATGAGAAAGCTATCTTATGAAAAGAAAACTACAGGCCCATTTCACTATAAAAATATGTAAAAGAAAAGTCTTAAGTAAAATAATAGTACCTTAAATCCAGCCTCATATTTTAAAAATTCTTATGTGTATTTAAGTTTAAATATGTACATATATATGCATCCCATAACCAAGTAGAATATATTAATACTGGGGAATCTATTAATAAAATTCATCACCTCAATATACTATGGAAGAGAAACTATATGAAGATCTCAGTACATACTTAATAGGCGTGTGATAAACGGGAAAGGTCTTGTACAACCAGCTAAAACAAGAAGAAAAGGCCAAGTATGATTTACAGATGGTCAGTCCCCCACGTGGGTACAAGCCAAGAGTGGGCAGTGATTCTATCATAGCAACATTCCTGGGGGGCCTTGAAAGAGAAGAGAGCAGAAGGACGTTCCCAGTGGGTGGAGCTGTGAGCACTGCAAGCAATCACCCACTTGAGTGGAAGGAGAAGGGGCCTGAGGGAGCCCACACAGTCCACTCTCACTATTCACGGTGGTTACGTTCTATAAAGTTGCCTCGAACACTGAATTAGTGAATACTGAGCCATTTCTCCTGAGGGAAAAACAGGGTTACGTTCCTGCAAGCCTCCCGTCACAACATTTTCATCAATCGATTGACACATAACCTTGTTTTATGTGTATTTCTGTTTAAAAACACCTTATTTTGTATATATTGTTGACTCATTAACCCTGAATTTAAGGCACTATAACTCATGCCTGAACACACCTATTTTCTCCATGAGTCACATCGCAACCCTCTTGAGCTCAAAAGCACTAGACAGCTCTTCAGCACTGTGCATGGGGGCCATTTTAAACAGTGAAATCAGCCACAGAAAGCACAAAAACGCAAAAAACGCGGCACTAAATAGACCACGGAAAGGATACTAGCTTACAGCATGAGAGCCGAAACAAGAAGACGGAGCGTCACCTTGTTTGATCTCAGCTGGGAAGGAGCACATCGGCTGACTTGAACATTTTTCCGCTCCGCGCATGTCCAGAGATGACCGTGAAAGCACCGTGAGCATTGATTTTGGGGTTGTAAATAAACCGTAGCTAGTAGATGCATTGGCAAACACAGAAATCCACCAGTAATGAAGATGGACTGTATACAGATTCACAGCAGTGGCCAAGGGCCTGGCTGTCGGGTCAGGGGCCTGGGAGGAAAAGAACTGTGAGCTTGGAGGTAAGCTGGTCTGGGGTAGAGGTCTGGGGTATGGATGGAGATATGGGAGTGGACATAAGGTGTGATTTTTGAATCACGGTTGGCCACCCAGAGGCATTCACCAGAGAAGAGGCCTCAACTATCAAGTGGACAAAACGGTTCATCCCATTGCTGTTAGCCAGCTTCCATCACCAGCCACCCCAGAACCAGCACTGGGCACATGAACGGAGGCTACAAATGGGCCCAACGACATGAACTCCCACTTACCAGGGGCAATTTAGCAGCTGCTGCCTCTGAATGTCCCCCCTTGTCAGCAACACAGACCAATGCTGAGCCCCACCACAGCGCTATTCCTTGAGGAAACCAACCAGCCCCCGGACAGGACGCTGACTACACTGGGCCTCTTCCATCACGGAAGAGCCAGCAGTTCATCCTCTCAAGGACAGATGTTCTGGGCATGGTTTGCCTCTCCTATCTGCAGAGCCTCAGCCAGCACCTCTCCCTGGGGGCTGACAGAAAGCCTGGTCCACAGGCATGAAATTCCACATGGCAGAGAATCCAACCAGAGGCTCCACTTTGCAGTGACAGAAGTGTGGGAATGGGACCCTATCACCATGGAATCTATTGGTCATATCACATATCACACCAGCCAGAAGCCAGCAGCCCCAGAGAATGATGGAATGGCCTTCTAAAGGCATAGATGAAGTGTTAGCTTGGAGACAACACTCTGAAGGGATGGCGTGCTGTCCTTCAGGATGTGGTATACGCATTAAGTCAGAGCCTCCACGTGGTTCTGTGAAGAATACATGCGTCCAGGAACCAAGAGGCAGAAGCGGGAGTGGCCTACCCAGCATCACTCCCAATGACCCACTGGGGGATCTTCTGCTCCCTGACCCTGCAATTCTGGGCTCTGCCGGGTTGGAGGACCTGGTCCCCAAAGGGGGTAGGTTCTTGCCAAAGGACATAACAGATGTGCTGCTGCCAGGGGCCTTTGGACTTCTTACATCTAGGGACCAGCAGGAGAGAGAAGGACTCACCGTCATGGCAGGAGGAACTGATCCTGATCAGCAGGAGGAGGGAGGGCTGCTGTGACTCAGTGGGGGCAGAGCGTAATACACACGTAACCCAGGTGCCCCCTCGGGCGCTTCCTGCCACTCCCTGCCCCATTGCAACTGTAAATGGGCAGGTGCAGCAACTCTGACCTGAGAAGTATATGAGTGCCAAGGACTCAGACCTCTTGGGAGCAGGTAAGACACGTAAGCCACCAGATCTGCCTTGGCGACAGCCGGGGGAGAGAGGAATTGAACCAAGGAAGGCGGGAGAGGATGAGCACTAGTTGCAGTCCCAAGACCAAAGGCAGCAATGGGGGCTGTAATTTGTTCCACTAAGCCTCCTTCAGGAACAGGGGTCCAGGCACCACAGAGATGCTGCTCCCTCACCTGTCTGAGAAGCAGATCTGTGTGGCACAAGGGGTGGACCACGATGGCCACGGAGGTGCACTACTCAGCTCTCCTGCTTTGGGAGCACCAGTGCTGAGAGCCCAGCTGCTGCTCTCCTGGCCCCATGAACATGCTCGCAACCAGGCCACACTTTCCACGGGCCGCCCTCAGCCAGTGACTGAGCACAGCAAGGGTACTCAGGCAGGGCCATCTGGCGAGACACGTGTCTCCTCCAAAGGGTGACTTTGGTTTGATAACTCCCTATTGGCCTGGCCATACCTTTCTTGGAACTGTGCTGCAGTCCAAGATTCTTCCCACTCAATCCTCCTTCTTTCCTTCCCTCCTTCTACAGGTCTCAGACCAGCATCATGGTCTGAAATTTCCCCCACCTCCTGCCTTCTCTTGCTCCCTCCTCGACAAATCTCTTACATGTCTAATCCTGTCTAGTGTCGCTTCTTGGTGGACTCGAACTAGTGAAACCAGAAACCCTCTTTGGGAGAAAACTTGTATTGAGAAATACACTGATGTCCTGCTTGGGGTGGAAGGTGGACCCCAAGGATGCTTAGTTCAAACCAAAGGGGTCCTAAACCAACCTCTAAGGGAGGTGGGTCCTTTTAATAAAGGAGCCTTTGTTCTGTTGAGCTCAGAGGTACGTCTGGATCTGTAGTTCTGGGGGGAGATGCTGAGGCTGAGGGAATCACAGCGTGAGACAGAACTGAGAGGAGGCTGACACTGGACATGCCTTGGGGGCGGGGAGAAGTGTGAGGTCATTACAGTGTCAGTGTGACCAAAAGAAGACTTGGGAACATAGACACGTGTAAACTCTCTGTGGTGGGACCCCCACGGGAATCGACTTTGTCCACCAATACTTGGGCGGGTGGATTTCCTGGGGGAACTAGAAAGGATGCAGAGTTCTCCATGTGGGTTGGCAGGGAAGTAAACCAGAGGCAGCTCACACACAAAGTGCTTAGAGACAAATAATAGATTGTTGTGGCTACCATGCTGAGCACTTTCTAAGCATTGCAGTATTTAATTTTCAAAACAACCCCATAAGGTAAGAATTATTAACATATCCATTTTACACACAAGAAAACTAAAGTTCAGAGGGGGTGGGGGTAACTTGCTCAACGGGGCAAGCAGCTGGAGGAACTCAGATTTCAAGTCAGGTCTCTCGAAGCCCAAAACCAGTGAGATTAATGCTGGCAAAGCACTGACCCGTTTTCAGCAGGGCAGTGGGCAGTGGGCACAGAGACACGGTGTGAGCATCCAGGTTGAGGGGCCACAGTGGAAACCAAGCCCCTATTCCCAGAAGACAGAGGAGTGGTCGCTCATGCTGTGGACACCTGCTTGGGTGGCAGGCCATGTGCTGGGGGACATGAGGTTGATTCCTACCATGTTTGGGAATCATTTTGCAGGCAGTTATGGGAAGATACAGTTCTGATTTAGTATGACCAAGGTCACAATGGTGGGGACAGGCAGAGAAGGGTGCACCCAATTTTCTGTCTGGAGTTAATCTGCTTCTCCTGGCAGGCACACAGCAAGCAAGAACACATCAAGTTCACAAGGCAGATGAAAGAGAGCAGGGAGGAGGGGCCTTACGTGTAAAGGCATAGGGGCCTGAGGTCTGGGGTTCCCCAGGGAGAAGAGGAGTTCCTCGGGATGGGGGAGTGACCATCTCAGGCTCACCCTTTGGGCCCAGGATCTCGGGCGGGAGCCCCACACTTTGCTGTCACCCTCTGCCTTTGACTAAGGCCCGGTTCCTCTGGTCCAGCTGCTGCCAGTGCTGCAGATGTCTAGCTGAGTCTTTTTGTCCAGCTGCTCACACTCTGCCCTCTGACATTCTCCAAGAGCAGGCTTCACTGATCGCCCCTTCCCTGGCACACAGGCACAGTGCCCCATAAGCAGTAGGCTGAACACTGGTGACCTCCCCTGCCCTGGGTTTCCTTTCTTTTCCTTATTGCATTTTGTTTCCAATTCTGCGTAGGCTCTTGGCGCACAATTGGCGCACACCAAGAAGCCTCACAGTCTGAGGACATGTGGCCTGGAGTCCTTCTCATCACAGGCTGGGGACGGTCCTCCTGCCAGGGCCTCTGCCTCAAGGCCTGAGCCAGCAGGAGGCGTGAGGGGCTGGGCAGAGTCGGGAACCACAGCCAGAGGAGTGGATCCACTGGATTCTCTGGGGAAAAGGTTTGCACCTGTCACAGGTGGGTGAAATCCTCAAGGGAAACAGACACACAAGCAACAGTTCCGTGTGTCCTGAAAACACGGGAGAACTCGGGACTCAGCTGAGGATGACAGCCACACACATTCTGAGCAGGAGCACAATCAGGAGCAGGCCGAGGGGCTGGGTGGGGCCTGAGGGGCGGCAGCTCTAACAAGTCCCCGGGTGACGCCGACCCTGCGGCCTGAGGACCTCATTTTAGACGCAGGTGCTGCGGGAGCCCCACTCAGATCAACTCCTGGAGTGTTGGTTGCTAAGGCTCACAGCTGCCCAAGAACAGCCCTTGGCCAAGGGGAGCTGTTTGCCTAGAAGTTATGCACGAGCCCCACCCCCACCCCAGCCGGTGACCATGACTGACTCACACCTCACACAGGCGTCCTAATGCCAGCAGCTCAGTGCTCTAATTCAGGCTCGAAGGCTCCCTGTGGGATCAGGCGGAGCGCCCGCTAGCACAGATCTGGATACCATCTGGAATTTCTCATCTACTCCTCACAACAACCCCGTGAGGAAACTGTGGCACAGAGAGGTTAAGTGGTTTGGCTGAGGTCACACAGCTAGTTACACATGCAGCTGTCTCACCCCAGAGAACTCCTTCCCGACCCACTGGGCTCTTGTGATCTGCAACCCCACTGACAACAGCCCCCTGCTGGGCCCATTCATGAAACGCTTTAGTGATGCTCTCTCCCCTGATCCTCTCCTCAGCTCCTGCAGTCATCTGGCGTTTGTCCATTCAACATAGGAGGAAAGCGAGGCCGGAAAGAAAGTGACCTGCCTCCCACAATCCATTAGTGGTGGCAGACACAGGACATGAACCCAGGTTTCCTGACTCCAGGTCTCTCGATCAGTTTCTGGGGTGACAGGAAGAACCAGCAATGGCTTATTCAGGAGAGACTCCTCAGGGCTCCAGAATCCCAGGCCCACAGCCCCAGCCCACAGACACAACTCGATGACAGGTTCTAATTACTCACCCCAATTCCTCCCCTTTCCCCTTGCTACCACGAGTTTAGAGAAATAGCCACTGGGGCCAACATTTCTGCCCCTCCCACCTAACTCTGTCTCCCGTGAGAGCTCAGACCCCCCCACACTGGATGGAGAGACAGGAGTGAGAGCCCCACCCCCAGTTCAGAGGCCCAGGGCTGGGGCCTGGGGTGAGGGAGGCTTCTGTACCAGGTCGAGGGCACAAGACACTTGGGGTCAAGGGATCGAGGTTCCCGTCCTGCCTCCACCACTTCCTGGCTGTGTGTCTCTGGACAAGCCACTTGCCCTCTGAGTCTCAGGTACACACCTATAAAACAAGGCTATTCCACCTCCCTCCAAAGTCGACGGGGGGGTTAGATGAGATAAGGTAGACTGTACCATAAGAGAAGAGGCTATAGGGTCCCCACTGGCTTACTCGCCAACAGTGATATAGGCAGCACTCCACAGTTTATGAAGTGTTTACACAGTTTTCATTCATTCATCCAGTCACTCAGCCAGTCATTCAACAAACCCATATCAGACATCTGCTACATCCCACACATGAAGCTAAGCACCCGGAGTATTTTATTAGCACATGTGATTCTCACAACTGCCCTGTCGGGTAAAGAGCAACAGCTCCATCTTACTTGAGGCTCAGAGAGGGAGAGTAACCTCCCAGATCATCCACCAGGGCAGAACAGGGACCCCATGACCCCAGACTCCCTATTAAGTGCTATCGCGTGGACACTAGGCCACCACCATCACAGCCGGGGCCACAGCCCAACCCAGCCGGTGTGCTGAAACCTCCAACAGGACGCCCTTCTCCTCGAACTGCTCGTGGCTCCTAGGCATCGACGCTCTCTTCTAGACCCTGAGTATTTAGATGAGTTTTATTTGTCTTGCTGCCTTTCATCAAGACTCTGAGTTGTAAGTGGACAAAGCCGTGAGATGACAGAGCGCACGAGACGGACTTTTTATTATCCCGCCAGAGCAGGGGGAAAATGACTCCAATAGATCTCAAGTTTTATGTGCTCCAGACACTCTGTGGAGCCAGAGACGGGTTCTCAGCAAAGCCGACGGTACATTAAAAGCTCATTTTCCCAAACATGGTACTGAATATGCACTCGGAGGGAAGAGCCATTACACTGGGTAATAGCGACGCCGCAGCTGACGAATGGCGCTGTGATTGTCCCTGAATTCTCCCTTACGACTCGAGAGCAGGTCTCAGAGGGAGAGGTACTCTGCCAAGCCTGGCATCTTGCCCAGAATGGAAGTTAAATGCCTGGCCCTTGCACCCTTCGTGGCCAGAGGGTCATGGCTCCAATTAGGAGCCTGGCAGGGGATGAAGAGGATGGGCACCAGAGGGCGCCTGAGCAATCATAAAACATCACAAACTGTTCTGTTGCAAATCCCAGCAGAAGGGGTGGCCATTGGGTCTGAACAAGGAAGTCCAGGCAGGTGTGCCATTTCCTCCTCTCAGGCTTCTGCTGCTGTTCTCTGGCCCCTAAGGCCCAGGCCCAAAGCCACTGCCTCCAGGAAGCCTTCCCTGCTACTCCTCTCCTCTGAGCTCCTCAGGATTCACCTGTCCCTTGTTCCAAGCTAGCAGCTCACACTTCATGCTTGATAGTTTGATGGCTGTGTAGCCAAGGGATTTACCTCTCTGTGCCTCTGTTTTCTCACCCGTGAAATGGCAACAATAATAGTAGCTCCTTCTCAGGGTAGAGGATTAAATGAGATAACAAATATAAAGGGCTTAAGTGGCTGCCAAGCACACAGTAAGTGCTAAATAAATGTGAGCAGATGAGTTACAGATAATTCATCCACTCATTTAGAAAAAGTTCACCTGGAGGATACGGGGCCAAACAAGGTGTAGTCCTTGCCCTCTAAAGGCCAAGATAAGGAATCTGTGGCCACAGAGAGCATGAGCAGTGCCCCAAGGGGCTGGCCATCACAATTCTGGTTCTTGGAGATGCTCCACATCAGCCAGCTGCCAGCTGTTGCCTGGCACGGGGGTTGTGAGGCTGAAATGAGACAGCCACAGAGAAAGCCAAATGGATACCCAGCTGAAATCATGGCTGCTGTCACCTGTCCCCCTGCCCCAGGCTGTGAGCACCCCAGGGAATCTTTGATCGTCCGTGGCTTAGGTACCACCCTGCAGGCAACCTTCATTCACCCCATACACAGCCCGAAGGGTACAGAGAACAGTGGGCTTGGAGTCAGAGGCCCCGGCTCAAGTTCCTGCTCTACTCTTTTTCTCGCTATGTGACCTTGGACTCTCTCTTCTATTCTTTCAGTCAATAAACAGACATTGAGGGTTATCTGCTCGCCGGGGCCCTTGCTAGACGCTGGTGCCAGGGAAAGGCTTAAAGCACAGACCCAGCCTTGGGGCTATCCCAGGCTGGTAGTGCAGATGGGCATCTAAACGGACAACCACACATTTCCATGAATGCAGACTGATCCTATCTTTATTTAAATTTTTGATTTATTGTTCATCATGGTTTATTGATACATAATTTTGATTAAAATTTTGGTAATTTTTATTTTTAAAAATATTACACGAAAATGTGATTTATCTTGATTACTGAGTCTTTTGGCACTCCTTTACATTTTATGATTGAGGTGAGTGCCTCACTTGCCTCACCCTACTCCCAGCCCAGAGGATCCAGAGAGCCTCAGAGAGAGGAGGACTTCTGAACTGGGTCCTAACGCAGGAATAGGAGTTCACTGGTTGACAAGGGGGAAGAGCCTTCCTAGCAGAAGGAACAGATGCAGTGGTTCTCAACCAGGGGTGATTTTGTCCCCAGAGGACATCTGGAAATGACTGAAGACACTTTTTTTTTGTTTTTGTTTTTGTTTTTTTTGCTGAGGAAGATTCGCCCTAAGCTAACATCCACTGCCAATCTTCCTCTTTTTTTTTTTCTATGTGAGCCACTGTCACAGCATGTGACAGGAGTGGTGTAGGTCCACGCCTGGGAACTGAACCCGGGCCGCCAAAGTGGAGCACAACAAACTTAACCCCTAGGCCACCAGGGCTGGCCCAACATTTTTTATTTTGATTTTGACTGGGGAGTGCTACTGGAGGCCAGGAATAGTGAGTAGAGGCCAGGAGTGCTGCTAGACAGCCTACAATGCACAGGACAGTCCCCCACAACAGAGAATTAGCCCCTCCAAAATGTCAGTAGTGCTAAGCTGAGAAACTGTACTTCAACAAAGCACAAAGGTGTGAAACACCATGGCCTCATGCTCCCGATTCCTTGGCCTCACTAAGCCTCAGTGTCTGCCTCTGAAAAATGGGGATAATAATGGTACCTTCTTCAGAGGGTTGCTGGGTAGAGGCAATAGTACCAGACTGTACACAGCGGGTGCTCAATAAACGACCGTGTTCCCTCCTTTCCCGCTTTGAACACATCTCAAACTTTAGAGCAAACAGTTCTCAAAAGAGACAGCGTCCCCAGGTTCCAAAGAAAATTGGGACATGGAAAAGACACACTTTGTTCTTTTCCGATCTTTCTCTTAGTGAAAACCAGGAGTCTTATCTCTCAACAACTGTAAGCCTGTTCGCGGAGAACCAGCCTCTGTGTTGGCTTATCACCCGCCTGAGTTTTAACAGGGAGTGAATTTTTATGACCGAGTTATAAACCTTTGCAAAAATCATTTTTAAACTAAAAAATGCTGACAGGTTCTTAACGACTATAGCTACTAAATTAAGCATGAGGGGTAGGGTGCGGGGAGGAGTGGGAAAGAAAACAAAAGTGCCCTAAAAGAGTTCGTGGAGGTAAAATAATGTTCATTAAAAATAGAAAAACAAACACAAAAAAATCTTTTGTGTTCAACTTCACACTCGTACATCATAATGTTCCAGTAAAAGGCCATTTCCCCCTGAGATAATAAAAGAATTGAATTTTTCCTTATCGGTCATCTATTTTTCTAGCTGAAGCTATTACTCCCGTTCTGGGGTTGCTAGGCAACAAGAAATATTAATAGCAGCTTTTATTAGCTTAGCTTTTGCAGCCGAGTACCAGAATGAGAAAATGGGAAACATAAATGTGTTACATAAATCTTTCAACCTTTCAGAGCCGGTGTTAGTCTCTGTTTTCATAATGATTTATTGAAGTGATGGTTCATTTATGAGAAAAAGAAGTGTAGGATAAGAAAATGGAGCAGTCCCCTGCAGGAGTGTTTGAAAATAAATAATTATAGCAGGGGAGCAAAAGCTGTTTAAAGCCATTTTTCCGAGTTTTATAAAATGTAAAAAGACATATTTCTTTCGCTTACTGCCTCTGAGAAACAAGGGGAGGGAGTTCCATGTGGACTCTGCTGAATGTAAGGAAAGCTCTGGGCCTCTGGTTACCCCATTTAGGATTCTCAGGGGCCCGTTTTGCAGATCAGTGCCCCCACTCCCCCCCCAGAGGGAAATTAGACAGAAACATGGCACCCAGGAAAAGCCCAAACTGGAGGTGCTCCTGCAGACCCCTGGTTTTACTGAGATGGAGCTTGCCCCTGGTCACGCAGCCAAGAAAGTTGGGTTCGGGTCCCTGGCTTTCCTCGCAAGCCGTGAAACTGTCACTTTGCTGTTGCTCTCAAGCTCTGAGCCCTGACAGAGGTCCTGGTATAATTAACATGCCCTCTTGCCGCCCACCCTCCTCCCACCCAGATGGGGCCCTCTCCCCACCTCCAGCCATCTCAGTCTCTGACCTGCCTTTCTCAACCCCAATCTCTTGGATCAGCCCCCTGCTGGCGAGCCAGCCTGACCACTGCCCCAGCAGAGCCGACCCCCAGCAGGTCAGGCTGGACAAACGTAGATCCAAGGCGGAAGCTACCCAAACCCCACCAGTAAAATGAATAAATTAATAAATAGAGTAGCTTACATTTGTTAAATGTCTACTGTGTGCCAGGCACAGTGCTTTACCTACATCTGATCATTGAATCTTCCTAAGTTCCTATGAGGCAAGTAACATCACCTCCATTTTACAGATAAACAACTGAGGCTCAGGGAGGATTAACTCCTTGCTCTGGGTCACAGGATGGAGGGTAAAAGATGGTGGAGCTGGGTTTTGAACTTAGGTCGGCCTAACCCCAGAGCCCATACACCTAACTACTGGGTGACGCTATACGTCAAGAAAACACACACACACACACAAAAGGTTATCACAATAGATTACAACAATGGCCACAAATCCCCACCCTCCCTGCATCCACACCACTTCTGCAATGTGACTCTGCCATTTCTCCCGTCAGGAGGCGGGGTCTATTTCTGGGTTTGGCCATGTGACTCGCTCTGGCCAATGGGACATTAGCAAATGTGAGGCAGATAGAGGTCTTTTCAGTGGTTGCACGTTGGGACAAATCCTTTCTTGATGCTCTTGGGAACCCTGTGACCATCGCCATGTAAACAAGCCCAGGCCACCATGTGATGAGAGACCTGTGGCCAAGTCTTCCCCACTGCCCCTGACATCGGGCCAACTGCTGAGATGTGAACAAGGCCAGCCTAGACCACGCAGCCCCAGCCAAGCTGGAAGCTGACCCTAGAAATCCAGCCAAGCCAGTCCAGACCAAAAGAACTGAATCATGAGAAATAGTAAAAGTTCATCGTTTGCTTTAAGCCACTAAGTGTTGGGATGGTTTGTTACACAGCAAAAACTAACTGATACAATCATAAAACAAAACAAAAAACACATTATGCATTAAGAGCAATAAAAGGAACAGGTTGGACAGAGGGGTCTCTACCGCCCCCCTGTGGCTCCAAAGTCTAGAGGATCAAGGGTTGGGGGTCTTTGGTCCCTTTTGCTCAGACTCGGGGGGGGGGGACCCCTGCATCTCAGTTTGTGAGAGTCAAACAGAGGTGGACCAAGTCTCCTGGGCGGAGGAGGGATAAGTCAGGGAAGGGAGGAGGAGGAGAGAGGAGATCGGAGGGGAAGAGGAGAGAACGGGAAGAGAAGGCGGTAGGTGTTAGGGGGGGATCTTAAGGACTTCCCAGAGTCAATATACAGACCCCTCCCCTAAGCTCTGAGCCCGGCCCCCAGGCTCCAGGCCCTAACCCAGGGCTGCGGCTCTCTTATGGGACCATCTCTAAAGCAAGGGAGTGAAGCAGTAACTAAGGTCCTGCCCAGCCCCTCCCAAAAAGCCAGCCCTGGATACTAGCCTAGAAAGACCCTTCACTTGGCGCGGGCGTCCCTGGGCCATGGCTCCAAGCTCTCTCCGTGCAGGGAGAAGGACCGGTCCTGGCCAGATGCTTTGGGACAAGGACCTGGAGCACAAAGGATCTAAAACCACCAGTCTAGCACTCAGATTTTGATCCGGGTTGATAAGATTTGAGCCCTCCAGGCCAGTGGCCTGTATGGTGGTGGCAGTGGAGGGTCTACCCAACCTCAAACCCACACACTTGCCCAGGGTGTCATAGCTGACAAAGCAATTATTCCTATTTTCCTATTTGTGAGTTCACCAGAGCTGGACTCCCAATCCTCATTCCATAGACGGGAAAACTGAGGCTGGGAGGGAAGTGACTTGTCCAAGGTCCCAGAGAGAGCAAGCAAGAGTCAATGCTGGAGGAGAATGCTTGAACCACAGCTGTGTACCACCCCTGTGCCAACCGGGGCCAAGACTGGACCACACAGCTCCAGCGACCCACGGGGCTCGGCTTAGGGAAACCTCATGTTTCCCGAATCACCAGAGCCCATGGCTGGTGCAGGGAGAGCTGTGCCAGAACTCATTTCTCGTCAGGCCCTGTGTCCACCTGCCCAAGGCTCTCCCAGGAGTTTGTCTGGTCTCGCAGAAGGTGGAGGTTCACTGAGAACTTGTCTGGGAGCAAAGCTTTGTCCCTTCCCAGGATCATTCCTCTCCTGGGTAAGCCAGGACCATAAGCTCGAACATCTCCCAAGGACGACTCCAAAATAAATTATTTCAGACTTAACAGAGGCTGCTTAATAAATTCCACTCTTCTAGTTTCTTTGGGTATTTTAGAAACTGATTTATACATACAATATCTCTCTCAAAATGAGACAATCAACACAGGATAAAATTATTGAGTTATGAAAATAGGGGTCAGATGGAGGTGCAGTGCTTTAAATTAAACTGGCAAAATATATCTTTCATACTAAATTGACTCTTTTTGTCTTGGAAATGAATATTTAATCAGTTAAGACGCCAAAGTTGAGGGAGAAGCCTTAAGCATATTTAATTTTGTGAAAGGGTCCAATTCCAATACTGTACATGATTCCTGCTAGCAGCCATACCATTAAAGCAGAAGGGCTGACTCCCACGCATGTCAGGAGGCCACACGGGGAGGGGGCAGGGGACCAGAAGGAATACGTGGCCTCTGAAATCAGAGCCAAGGGCCTTGGCATTAATGAGATGGCTGTCAAATGCCTTGGCCTCACCCACCTCTCCAGGGATGACATCCTTGACATATCTCAGTCTTTCCAACCTGCATCTGTGGCATCCTGGCCCTTGGGGCATCCTCTGTGCCACCTGTGGCCCTAAAGCCCAGCTGCTCTATCCCTGGGGCACCTGCTAAAACTGAGAGGAGCTTGGTAAGGGACATACCTGGGCTTGAATTCTGGTTTTGCTGCTTAATGGCTGTGTGACATTCATTCATTCATTCAGAAAGTACTTACAGAACCTACTACGTATCAGGTCATCACTTCCTTTAGGTGTGAATGTGACTCTGAGCCAGGCGCCTCTTCTAGGCGCACACAGCACCATGCGCTGATCCTATCAGAGCATTTCCTACATTTTCAGAAATGGGCTCTTCACCTGTCTCTCCACCTGCACCAGGTGTTCCTCAAGGGCATCTCGCAGATCCAGGGCTCAGAACAATGCCTGGTACCTAGCAGGCTCTCAAGAAAGTGCACAGCTGATCACTGTGGCCTGTTGAAAAATGGCCCCTTAAAGATATCAGGTCTGAATCCCTGGAATTGGGGCATCCTCTGTGCCACCCGAGGTAATGTTACTGTATTTGGGGAAAATAGAGTCTTTGCAAGGTGTGGTTAAGTTAAGGCTCTTGAGATAGGGAGATTATCCTGGATTATCCCTAAATGCCACCACAAACGTGCTTATAAGAAAGGCAGAGGGAGATTTCACTGACAGAAGAGAAGGCGATGTGAAGACAGGCAGAGATTGGGGTGATGCGGCCACAAGCCAAGGACAGCCAGCAACCGCAAGAAGCTAGAAGCAAGAAGCAAGACACAGATTCTCCCCAGAGCTTCCAAAGGTAGCTCACCCCTCCTGACACTCCTGACACCTTGATCTCAGCCCAGTGATACTGATTTCAACTTCCAGCCTCCAGAGCTGTGAGAGAACCAATGTCTGGTTGTTTTAAGCCATGAAGTTCGTGGCAATTTGTTAGAGCAGCCACAGGAAACTAATACCATCACCTACCTGCCCTGGGTTTCCATTTCCTCATGACAGTAATACCCGCCTCGCTCGGTTCTCGGGGGCATTATGTGAGAAAACGTTGGTAAGGTCCTCTGCACGGTGCTGACACAATGCCAGCATCACCCACAGAGTGTGCACGTCCGTACACGTACACACACACACACACACACACACACACACACCCTGGATCCTGCAGCTCAGACAAATTTAAAACGTTTGTCTTTAAGGGCACCTTGTCTGTCTTCGCCAGATAGTCCTACTAGGTGGACACGTTCTTACCCAGTTTCCCAGTTGGTCTGGCAGCCCTCTCCTGGATCAAATGGTTTGGCTTCTCTTTCATTACATAAAGAGGGAATATAAAATGCAGCGAACACTTGAAAACTCCGGCTAATGGAAGAATGAAAGCTATCCGAATTTGTGAAGCATTTTTAACATGAGCTAGTTTTAAAAGAAATCTGGAAAATGGCTGCAAAGTGCCTCTTTGGACCGAGCCCAACAAAAGCATTTCCTAGCAGGAGCTATCAGGGGGTCATCATTGATAAACAGATAACATCCTTTGTAACTATCAGAGTTACTGTAACCAGGTGGCCCCACGAAGGTATGTGAGAGTATCTGCAGCCTGTTCCTTTAGGTAAAGCAGACTTACGGGAGAACACTGCCATTTGGTTACGGTGGGAATTCATCTTATTGCTAATAATAACAATGGCAAATATTCCCTGATTGTTGACTCTCTGCCAGACATTTGCTAAGACTTTACATACATTATCTCAGATACACTTCACCGCAATCCGGAGGTGGATACTATTATGATTCCAAGACGAGGGAACTGAAGCTTGAGAGATGAAGCCAGGATCTAACGCAGGTCCCTGGGACTCCAGAGCCCACGCACTAACCACTACCCCACACGGTCTCCATTAACCACAGCACCGCAGGCCAGCGACTACAGCCATACTCACCCTGCGTCCACAGCCCTCCCCAGAGGCGGCGGCCGGGCCCCGCCCCTGCTTGTGTTACCGTAAATCCCCACCAGGGACAGTCCGGAGCAGCGAAGTTTTTGTTAGGAAATGAGCCCGGCAAGCAGCTAAGGTAGAAGCTCTAACAAAATGGAATTAAAACCACACGGCTGTGGCATCGTCAGGTCTCTTAGAGAAGAGGAAGCTAAGGATCTGCATTATTGATGGGCCCAAAAGGCAAGTATTCCTGGAGACACGGAGCATCAATTTCCTTGGGGTACTTTACTCAGACCCCGAACATTATAAACTGCGGAGCTTGAGTTGGCTTCCTTCCCCCCTCCCTCCCTTCTCTCCTTTCACTTCTCACTTAGCTTCAAGTGAAAAGAATATGTGATGTGGCTTCCAAAAAATACAGAGAGTATACAGTTTTTTTTTTAAGCAACGAAATTTGGCAGTAATAAGAGAAAACAGTAAATAAACAAAATACAGTCAAGACTGTTAGAATATAAACTGTATGCCCAGGGTCCCAGGCAGCTGCTAGAACAAATGTGGCTGTGGCCTCCGAGCAGTATCTGCAGAGGTAAATGTGATCCACCCAACACCGTGTGATTCTGCTAGGAAATCAATTAAGCAGCCCCTCCTTCCCTGCCACAGGTGTGTGTGTTTGTGACCCAAGCTGACAAAATCAAGGAGAGCTTCCTCCTGGACACAGTGGTTGATCCAGCCACGCTCTGTCATGGTCCATCCTGGAAGACCCAAACTGCCACCCGCCAGAGATGTCAGGGAAGATGTTGTCTGCCAGCAGCCATTATGCCTGCTGTGTGGAAATGGGGATGGGATGGGGCCCTAACAGTGCTGGAGTTCCTGGGTCCAGCCATGCCTGAAACCCTCTGTCCACCCTGGGTAGTTCAGTCTTTTTTGCTTAAGCTAGTTTGAGTTTGGTTCTTGTCACTCAGGAATGAATGTAAGAGTTGTGACTAGTATATAATATTAACTATAAAGGAAAAAGCAAGAATAAACAAAAACCACAGTCATTCAGGAGAAGTATTAGAATTCCCTTAAGGAGATTTTCCTATTATACAAAAATTCTCTACTGATTTTCTATGGTTTAAATCAGCCATTCATGCTAGAAAACCACACACTTCCTTAGCATGGGATTCAGGACCCTTGTGATCCAGACCCTGCTAGCTCTCTCACCTCCTCTCTCCCTCCTTGGCTTCAGGTCCCTTCTCTCCAGCCCGACAAAAGGAACGAACCACATTCTGCTCCCAAGCATGACATGAGTCCTCCTGCCTCCTGCTTTTGTATATGCTGTTCCCCTAGACTGAAAGATCCTTTCCTGCCCTTGTCTGTCTGCCAAATTTCTACCTACCCTGCAAACTCTAACTCAGTAATCAGCCTCTCTTCCCTGGCAGCTTAAGCAAGATACAATATTTTAAAAATAATATGATTCCATTTACATGAAATGTCCAGAATAGGCAAATATATAGAGACAGAAAGTAGATTAGTGGTCGCCTAGGACTGGGGGTGGGGGTTGGGAACGATGGCTAAAGGGTTTCTTTTGGGGTGATAAAAATGTTCTAAAATAGATTGTGTAGATGGTCACACAACTCTTGTGAATATACTGAAAGCCACTGAATTGTACACTTTAAATGGGTAAATTGTATGGTATGTGAATTATATTTTAATGAAGCCATTAAAATTTTTTTAAAAGATGAGATTATACTGTCAAAAAATAATAAAACGAATAATACCAAGATATTATAAACAGAGCTCCAGAAGTTAGTAGCACAAAGACATAAATTTCCCTCCATGCCCACCCCCCATATTCTGGAGACCCCTATGCAAGCAACCAGCTGAGCCCAGACCCTGCACACAAGCAGAGGGTCCTCATCGAGGCATCGGCATTCTGCTCCCCTCTTAACCCCCTTCCCTGCCATAACCAGCGAGAACCATGGCAGGTGACAGGGACTCACCGTGGGCAGCTGGCCTGATAGCAGGTGGCTGTCCTGGGCCAGCATATTGGACACCATGATGGCAGGGAGGTCCATGGCCTGGTAGGAGTAGGCAGGGAGCAGGCCGTTGGGCGCGAGGCTGTGGCACAGCGAGTGGTACCCGGCTTCGTGGTCCCCCAGGTGCAGGAGGGATGGCTCAGGGAGGTTGGGAGGTGTTATCGGGGGGATCTCATAGTCTTCGTTGCTCTCGTTCTGGCTGTTGTAGGGCTAAAACATCAAAAGGGCATGTTGTCAGGGGTCAGTGTCTTGCAACTGCAGAAGATGCAACACCAGTAGCAGCAACAACAGTGATAACAACCCCCTTGGCAAAGGAGAGAAGAGATGATCCCTCTGCAAGGTGATCCAGGTGACCTGACTCCTGCCCCACCCCCAAATGGGTGCTCCCTCCCACTAGGGGGTCTGTATACAAAACCTGCCCTCCTGGAGAGAGGGGCCAGCTCCTGGTCACCTGTTCTGTTTTCCCACCAGATCTGACCACTGCAGCCCACCATGAATCCATCTTTCCACACCCACCCATTTTACAGATGGGAAAACTCAGGTCCAAGAGGGTCAGTAGAAGAGCTGGGAGTGGAGACAAAGTGTCCTGATTCCCCGCCTGGTGGTCTTCCTGGGCAGCTGGATGACTTTCTCTTGTGAGCTCCCAACACCTCTCTTGGTCTTTCTCATCTTGGTAAATGGTACAAACATCCCCCCAGGAGCACCAGCCAGGAGCCCTACTAGACACCTTCCTTTCCAGTCCTCATTTGCTCATTTTTCCCACCTCACTGCACTGACCAGGAAGCTCCGGGACAACGCTGAAGAGAAATGGTGAGAGTGGGCACCCTTGCTTTTTCCCTTCTTAAATATCTCAATATTTTACCACTAAGTACGACATTTGACAAAGGTTCTTACAGTCATTTTATAACAGGTGAAGGGCACTCCTAGTTTGTCAAGAAGGTGTTTATTTTTCTTTTAATTGTGCATGGATTTTTAATTTTATTGAACTCTTTTTCCCTGCATCTGCTGAAAGGCTCAAATGACTTTTCTCCTTTAATTCAGTTAATATGGTAAATGACTTCACTTGGTTTTTCTAACGTTAAAACAATTTTGCATTTCTGGAAGAAACCCTACTTGGTCATAATGTATTATTCTTTTTATGCATTGTTGGATTTTGTTTGCTGATATTTTGTTTAGGATTTTTGCATCTAGTTCATGAGTGGGATTGGCCTATAATTTTCCTTTCTCATACTGGCCTTGTTAGGTTTTGGCATCAAGGTTATGTTAGCCTGGAGAACCATTCCTCACCTTCTATACTCTGGAAGAGATTAGACCTAGGAGAAGAGAGGTGTGTGAATTGGAGGAGTTATAAAGAGGTCTCACCCCAGTTACCCTCCCCCTCAACTTACACCATCTCCAAAGGAAGGCGACGTTTTCATGTCTGTGACACGGATCCTGGGAATCTGGGTCCTCATATCCTTAGGGGCAGTATTGAGTCATGGCCAAGTTGAGAGCTTGGGCCCCAAGAAACAGGCTTTGGTCCAGCCTTGTTATTGATGAGCTTGGGAAACTAACTCCTCCCTCTAAATTGTGAGGATCAAAAGCACATTTTCTTACAAGGCACCTGGACTCAACCATTACTGTTACCTTGAATAATAACCCTCATGACTAGTTACGGATCACCCACTATATGCTGGGTGTTTTATATGTGCATCATCTCTAATTCTTTTTTTTTTCCACCACAATTTCCTAGGTGTGTTAACATAGAACTGGTATGTGTCCCTAATACCCCAGGTGTGTCTATAGTGACCTTCTATGTCTCTCTAATTACAAATGTGTGTCTAATATGATCTGGAGTGTCTGCATAATTCCCCAAGTCTGTCTACACTGACCTGGGATGTCTCTCTAATGCCCCAGGTGTGTCTCACCTGATGTGGGTTGTCTCCCTAATTCCCTAGCTGAGTCTACTTTGACATGGATGTCTCCCTCATTCCCCAGGTAGGTCTACCCTGAACTCTTTTTTCCCAGGTTTATTAAGGTATAATTGACTTATAACATCTCTAATTCTTAAAAGAATCCTGTATTTATTCCCATTTGACAGATCAGAAAATCAGGATCTAGAAGCTTCGCCTGGGTCACAACACTAGGAGGTAATTGGGTCTGATCCACACCTTCTCCTGCTGCTGTGACAGTAGCAACCTCTTCAAGGAGCCTCCAGGCACCTGTCTCCCCCTCTGAGCCTCTGTCCACTCTGCCCCCAGTGCCCTTCCACAAATAATACATTCCGAACACTCCTGCTTAAAAATTAGTACCTGTCTACTGAAAAAAAAAAAAGGAGAGACAGAGAGGAAAAAAACTCTCCAAATATCTTGAAGTGGCACCCAAGGGTGAAGAAAATACTTTTCGGATTGTATTTTGGTGCACACATGTGTGTGTTAATGTAATTTCACCCTTATGTGCATCTCTTTCAAGACAAGATACCCACATGTCAATTAGTGAGATTGTGCAGTTGTGGATGTGAGTGGCGCAGGATTCGGTGAAGGGAGATTGCTGTAGGGCAGCAGAGAGGGGAGACAGGAGCGGTATCTCCAAGTGATCAGAAATGAGTGGAGGAGAGAACGTGCTCTACGCCTGGCACCTGGCCAGTAACTCCCACCCCTGACGTGAACCCAACCATCCGCCCCCTCTGCATCCTCACCAAGAGAGCCGGGCACAGCTCTGGCCAAATTTCATCAGAAATCACGCTCACCAGCTCTGTGGGGGCTTCCACCCCTCTGGGAACCACTCCCTCCCAGCTTGTTAACTTCCACGATGATTCTCTCCAGCCCCATCTTCTCTCCTTAGTCCTCTAGCTCCCTCTCTGCTCCTTCCCCCTTCGCAGATGACCAGTTGCCTTCTACTTCACAAGGAAAACAGAAAATAGCTCCAACGACGTCCTGACACCAGGACCATAAACCTGCCCCTTCGGCACTAACTTGCTTCCTGTTCCGAGGCCAGAAGAGCCACCCCTCCTTCTTCCGAAGGCCAATTTCCCTGCCTGTGTATGGAATGATCCTACTCCCTTCCCTTCTTCTTCTGTCCCAAGGACCTCAGTCAACCCATTAACCATTGTGACGCCTGGCTCTTCAGCCTCCCCACTCTGCTGGATGATTCCCATCAGCACAGAAACATGCTCTGTGTTTCTCTGGGGTCTTATACGCTTCCCCCATCCCTCTCCAGTTACCACTGTCTCTTCTTCAGTTCACACCCGTCTTCCTGAAAGGGCTGTCCTCACCCATCGGCCCCTCTTCCCCATCTCCCATCATCCAATCAGCTTTTTTTGAAGCACATCTCCCTTGTCCCCTCAGCAGTGTCAGTCCAGTTGATCGCTTTCCTTCATCTTGAAAACACCCCTCCTTCAGCATCCAGGACCGTATGCTGTCCTGGTTGTCTGCCCACCTTCTCGCTTCTCCTCCAATGCCACCTCCTCCTCCTCTACCCTACTTTTCGTGTTGGAGTTTCTCGGGCTCAGCCCTGAGCTCTCCTCTCTTCCTGCCCTACACTCTCTCCCTGGGTGGACCTGACCGTCTCAATTTCAGTTCCCATCTAGGTGCACATTTCCACTTCCAATCCTGGTCACTCATCTGAGCTTCAGATCTCAGCATCTAAGTGCACCTCAATATTCCTTCTTGGTGTCTCACAAGCATCTCAAAGTCAACACGTGCAAAGCTGCTATCATAATGCTCCTTCTCCCACTGGCACCTGTGTCTCCCTTATCAGGTCTTCCATTCAGTTAATAAAGCCACAAACTTAGGGTTCACCCTTGGTCACCCCTCAAATCCAATGAAACTCTTCTAAAATATCTTTTAAACCTGTCCATTTCTCTCCATTCCCACTGCCATTATTTCAATCCAGGCCACTACCATCACTTACCTGGACATCTGCAATAGCCTCCTGACTGGTCTCCCACAGCCCACTCTTGTCCCCGCTAATCCATTCCCTTCATGTGGCCAGGGTGGTCTCCAGAAAGATGATCATCTCGCCACGTCACTCCCATGCTTACAATGCTTTGATGGCTCCCCACCGTGCTTAGGACAAAGTCTACTGTCCCAAACATGGCCCTTAAGTCCTCAGGGCCTGGCTCCCACCACCCCTCTAGCCACAGTTAGCTTTCCAACCTCCAGCCCTCACATATTTTGTTCCTCTGTAGAATTCTTTGCCCACCACATGCTCTCCCTTCATTTGGCTCATTCCTACTCACCCCTCAGCAATAGGTTTGGTGTAAATGGCTTCCTCGATACTCTCTAGAGGAGGCCTGGTTGCCCTGCACTTCTTGGAAGCACTCATCGAACTTGTAGTTAACTAACTTTCATATAATTATTTGTTTAACGTTTAATGTGTGGTCTGCCAGGACAGCCTTTGTTGGTCCTGTGTTCCAGAACCTGGCATAAAGTAAGAACTCAAAAATAATTAGTTGAATGGATGAATGAGCCAGGTCCCAGGGCAGACACGATAACCATGTGTCTCACTCAACCTTGGTGACTGCCCTGGAGGCAGGTGCTACTGTCCCCACTGTATAGGAGGCAGTACAGTGTTGTAGTTAAGAGCCAGAGGGGCTGGGTTTGAATCTAGGCTCTGCCATGTACTAGCTGTGTGACTTTGGGCATGTTACCTAACCTCTCTGTGCCTCAGTTTCTTCATTTGTGAAAAGAGGGTAATAACAGTACATACTACAGGCTTGCTGTAAAGAGTAAATGAAGCAATATGTACAAATTGCTCAGGACACCACCTGGCACACAGCCAGCCCTCTCAGTGTCGGTTGTTATTGCTGTCGTTGTTGTCCTTGCCTGGAGTTTCAGAGACGTTAAGGGACTTCCCCAGGGACAAAGAGCAAGTAAACAGCAGCTCACCTGCTCGGTATCCTCACTCATTTTGCCCACTGTGAATGTTTCTAACTCCCCACACCACAGGTCTGCGCACTGTGGGGTGATGTCTGTCTTCAGCCTGACCACCGAGATGGGCTGGGGGTCGACTGCCTTTAGGTGGGACTCAGCCACAGGCAGCATATCATCCCAGAAAGCAGAGTCCCAGGAAGCCTTCCCCGGTCCCCTGCCCATCCTACGGCAAGACTCCCCTCCCCTCACTCTCCCTCCGCAGCCCCTTGTCTGTGCTCCCCATAGTATCACTACCACCCGCAATTATTTTTGACTCTTTACTCACCTTTTGCTTGTGTCCCCTCCCTCCAGACCCCAGGTTCCATAAGGCTGGGGGTTAAGGGTGTCTTGTCACCAGGACCTGGCACATAGTGGGTGCTCAATTAGAATGGGACAAATGAGCACATGAGATGCAGAATGTGCCAGGCTTTAGGTTTAGACCTCACCTAGGTGTTTCCATGTCTCTCCCTCCCAATAGAACATAAGTCCCTCAGTCACCTACTGTTCATGTCTCTTGACCGCCGCCTTGCTGCCTGCCCCCCAGCACCCAGAACTGGGGGTGCTGACACACAGCATGTGCCCAATGAATGCTAAATGATTACACAAGTCCATTTCCTTCATTTAAAAACCAAAAGCTCAACACACTGGAACCGGCCCAATCGACCAGAAGCCTTTTGCAAAAATAAGCATATGTTGTATCAAAATATTGGAATAACACGACTATGACAATTCATTTAAAGAGGCAATTAGCACACTTAAAAATAACGAAACATGAAAACATGTACATACCTCCTCCGAATGCAATCAAATCTTAAATGCATGACACCTGAATACCAACCCGCCCCGCTACTGATTCATACTGAGCACCTACTGTATGCTAGCCACTGGACCTGGCTTACCCGCACACGTTCTCCATTTAATCCGTATGAGTTCTGCAAAGAAGTGACTATTCTCTCCATTTTGCAGACAAAGAAGATGAAGCTTAAGTATGCTTTAGCAAGTCTTGGTTGGGATTCAAACCCAGGTCTTGTGACTCTGAATCCAGCATTTGTCCACACTGGGTCAGAGGCCTCTTCAAGATTCATATTTCTCATGTCCCCTAAGGCAGAGATGGGCCACTCATGGTGCCTAATTTGCTCTACACCACCAGTGTCCTCACGAGAATGTAGAAAGAGATGCCAAATTGAAAGAGTTCTAGAAGTTAAAAATATTAGCAAAACCTTATGGGGAAACTTCTGGAAAGAGTTATATCTTTCATTCTACTCATTCTCTCTCAAACCCACTCCAATTATATTTTCATCCCACCATCCACCAGAACGGCTTGGGAAGGTCACCAGTAACCTCTATTTACTAAATCCAACGGTCAGATCTCAGTCCTCCCCTGACCACCTGGACCGTCTCAGCAGCATTTGACATATTTGGTCACCCTCTCCTCCTGGGAACAAATTTCTTCACTTGCTTCGGGGACATCACAGATGCTAATCTTCCTACATGACAGGCCATTTCATCTCCATGTCCTTTGCTGATTCCCATTCTTTTCCCCAACCTATGAATGATGATATGTCGCCAAGCTCAGATCCTAGACTTCTTCTCTAAACACACTCACTCCTTTGGTGATCTCATCCAGATTTGCGGCTTTATATATGCTGCAAACTCCCCAGCTCATATCTCTAGCCCGAACCTCTCCCCTGAAGTGCAGACTCATATAGCCCGCTGTTATCTGACGCCCCTGTTTGGATTATAATAGACATCTCAAACTTAACACGTCCAAAGAGAATCTGTCCATCCATGGTCTTCTCCACCTCAGTTAATGGCAAGTCTATCCTTCCAGTTACTCAGGCCAGAAACCCTGGTGCTACGCTTGACTCCTCTCATTCTTTCACATCCTACACCAAAGCTGTCAGGAAATCCTATTGGCTCCATCCTCAGAATAAATACAAGATGTGCCCACTATGGTCCAAGCCATCATCCTCTGTACCCCAGATGACTGCGCTAGTCTCCTACCTGGTTCCCTACCTCCACCCTTGCTATGGTCTATTCTCACTCAGGGACCACAGTTACCCTGTTAAAATGTAAGATCACGTCACTCCTCTGCTCACCTCCCTCCAGTGGTCCCCTTCTCACTCAGAGTAAGGACAGGGTCCTCACAATAGCTGCATGGTCTAGCTCCCCCACGTCCACCTCTGTCCCTTCTACCTCCCTGACATCACCTCCTACTGTTCTCCTTGTTCATGCCACTCTGGCCATACTAGGCAGTGCCTCTGCCTCAGAGCCTGTGCGCTGGCTGTCCCCTCTCTCTAGAACACACTTCTCTCAAATATTGACACAGCTCATTCCTTCAGCCCTCAGTTCTTTACTCAAACATCCCCTTCTCAATAAGGTCTACCCTAACTGCACAATTTAAAATCGCAAACCATCAGCCATGCTCCTTTGTTTGTTTGTTTTCATCACTTAGCACCTTCTAACATCTTATATATTTTATCAATTTTTTATGTTTAGTGTTTATTCCCCATCTCACCCCACTAGAATGTCAGTCCCACGAGGGAGGAGATGTTCATGTTTTCTTTGCTGTATCTCCAGTTTCTTTAACAGCACCTGGCATGTAATGAGTGCTCAAAAGTATCCGTTAAACAAATGAATGAACGAATGAATGAATGAATAAATGAACAAACTACTCACCAAATGCCAGGAGAAATAGTGGTAAAAACATTAATGGACTGGCAAACCATGAAGATCCCCCTTTCTAGGCAGGGGAGTAAACAGGCAAAGGGGAGGCCTCTGGGCCTTGAGGAGGGGTGGAGAGGAAGGAATCTAAGAACATCCAATGGACCAGAAGCCTGTTGCAGTGATAAGCTTACATTCTATCCAATTATCAGAATAAACTCACTTACCACAAGAAAATAAAATGATAAATGAATCTAAAAATTCACCCATAGGAAGTAAAAATATATATAATGTATATAATGTATTCTTTTAAATAATCCTTTCTGATACAAACACTCAAAGCTAGAACCTAGAGAATGAAAAATTAACCCAAGAAAGGGATTCTAGAAAGAGTGATGAGCTAGAAAACCACTACAATTTATATTAATTCGAAATAGTGATTGGGATGGTGACTGCAGGATTTAATGTGACTGTCCTATAAGGATTCCTAAAACAGAAAAGGTAGAGGATTATAAAATTAATAATGATTGCAAACTAAAAATCTAGAGTATTTCAGCTAGAAGCTGTGTCTTCCTTAAAGGAGGAAATTACAGATAATGATTAGTTATTTACATTGTAAGGAAAATATAAGTTTAAATATATTTGTTATAATTTCTTAAAACTTATCGAGGTAAAATTTACATAACATAAAATTAACCATTTTATAATTTTTATTTATTTATTTTTTCCCCCAAAGCCCCAGTAGATAGTTGTATGTCATAGCTGCACATCCTTCTAGTTGCTGTATGTGGGACGTGGCCTCAGCGTGGCCGGAGAAGTGGTGCGTCGGTGCGCGCCCAGGATCCGAACCCGGCCCGCCAGCAGCGGAGCACGCGCACTTAACCGCTAAGCCCCGGGGCTGGCCCAAAATTAACCATTTTAAAACAAACAATTCAGTGGAATTTAGTACATACACGATGTTTTATAACCACCATCTCTATCTAATTCCAAAACTTTTTCATCATCCCCAAAGGAAACCCCATTCCCATTAAGCAGTTTGTCCCCATTCCATTGGCTTCCCAATCCCTGGTAACCACCAATCTGTGCTCTGTCTCTATGGATTTACCTATTCTGGATATTCTAATATAAATGGAACCATACGGTATATGACCTTTTGTGTCTGGCTTCTTTCACTTATAATGTGTTTGAGGTTCAGCCACGTTGTAGCATGTATCAGTGGTTAATTTCTTTTCACGGCTAGATAATATTCCATTGTATGTATATACCATGACTTTTTTATCCATTCATCCATCAATGGACATTTGTGCTGTTTCCATCTTTTGGCTATTGTGAATAGTACTGCTACAAACAGTCATGTACATATATTTATTTGAGTCCCCGTTTTCAATTCTTTTGGATACATATCGAGGAGTGGAATTGCTGGGTCATATGGTAATTCTTTGTTTAACTTTTTGAGGAGCTACCAAAGTCTTTCCACAGCGGCTGCACATTTTACATTCCCACCAGCAATGTATGAGGGTTCCAATTTCTCCACATTCTTGCCACCAACACTTATATTCCATAGTTTTTACTATAGCCATCTTGGTAGGTGTGAAGTGGTATCTTATTGCAGTTTTGATTTGTATTTCCCTAACGACTAATGATGTTGAACATCTTTTCACATGCTTCTTGGCCATTTGCATATCTTCCTTAGAGAACTGTCTATTCAAGTTGTTTGCCCATTTTTTAATTGGGTTGTTCGTCTTTTTGTTGTTGTGTTGTAAGAGTTCTTTATATATTCTAGATACTAGACCCTTATCAGATATATGATTTACAAATATTTTTCTCCCATTTTGTAGACTGTCTCTTCACTTTCTTGATAATGTCCTTTGATGCACAAAAGTTTTTAATTTTGAACAAGTCCAATTCATCTATTTTTTTCTTCTGTTGCTCATACGTTTGATGCCATATCTAGGAATCCATAGCCCAATCCAAGGTCAGGAAGATTTACCCCTATGCTTTCTTCCAAGAATTTTATGGTTTTAGCCCTGAGACTTAGGTCATGGATCCATTTTGAATTAACTTTCGTATATGGCATGAGGTAGACTCCAATTTCATTATTTCGCATGTGGCTATTCAGTTGTCCCAGCACTATTTGGTGAACAGACTATTTTTTCACCATTGAATTATCTTGGCACCCCTTTGAAAATCAATTGGCCATAGACGTAGGGATTTATTTTGGACTCTTAATTCTATTTCTTTGGTCTATATGTCTATCCTTATGCCAGTAAGGATAGACAAAACTGTGTGGTAGTTTTGACTACTATAGCTTTGTAGAAATTGGAAGTGTGAGTATCCAACTTTGCTCTTCTTTTCTAAGATTGTTGTGGCTATTCAGTGCCCCTTGCAATTATATATGAATTTGAGGATCAGCTGTTCCATTTCCGCCCAAAAGGCTGGTGGGAATTTAATAGGGATTGCATTGAATCTGCAGATCACTCGGGTAGTATTGCCATCTTACCAATAATAAGTCTTCCGTTCTATAAACATGAGATGTCTTTCCATTTATTTAGGTCTTCTTTAATTTCTTTCTGCAATGTTTGGTAGTTTTCAGTGTTCAAGTCTTTCACCTCCTTGGTTTAATTTATTTCTACATATTTTATTCTTTTCGATGCTATTATATATGGAATTGTTTTCTTTGTTTCCTTTTGGGACTGTTCATTGCTGGTGTATAGAAACACAACTGATTTTTGTGTATTGATATTACACCCTGAAACTTTGCTGAATTCATTTATTAGCTATTTATGATAACTTTAAGGGAAAGTAGAAGTTCCACACCATTGGAGGAACAAAAAAAGAATGGAAAAGAAAACAGAACCTGATCAACCTAACAAAAATCTGAAAAGAAAAAAAAATAGGAATGAACTATAAAACACGATAATTAAGAACCTTCATAAAATGACAGTATTAAGACTAAATATTAGTAATCACAACAAATATGATTTCAATTCCTTTATTAAAACATAAAAATTAATCTTTTAACTAAAATAAATGAATCCAAGATATGACATTTATAATAGGCATGCTTAAAATAAAATGACACAGAAGGTTAAAAATAAACAGACATATCAAGCAAATAAAAAGCAGAAGTGGCAAAATTAATAACAAATTAAGTACAATTCAGGGCAAAAAGCACTAAAGAGATCAAGAGGAATACTTAAGTTAATAAATGATACAATCCACTAAGAAGAAATGACAGACATAAACTTTTATGTAAACTGGAATAAACCACAGGAATATAAAAAAAAAGACGGTTAGAAGTACAAAGAGGATTTAACAAAACCATAAACTTAATGAGACACTAACACATCTCTGCGAAAACTGACAAATCAATCAGATAGCAATGAGTAAGGATAAAAGATCTGAATAACACAATTTACCCTCTTGACTTTCCCAATATTTAAAGAATACATATCCTTTTCAAATGTCCACGGAACTCTGAAAAAACAGGACCACGTACTAGATACTCAGATACAGTCACGCGTTCCTTCACAACGGGGATATGTTCTGAGAAATGCGTTGCTAGGCAATTTCATCATTGTGTGAACATAATAGAGTGTACTTACGCAAACCTAGACGGTATACTCTCCTGCACACCTAGGCTGTATGGTACTAATCTTATGGAACCACCATCACATATGTAGTCCATCGTTGACCGAAATGATTATGCAGCACATGACTCTAATCTTAAATTTTTCAAAAGGCAGAAATGATATAGACCACATTCTAGGATCTAAATGTACTAATCTAGTTATGAAAGAAAAAAAAAAGCAAGAGGGAGCAGGAAAAAATGGAGGGAGGCAGATGCTCCTAAATATTGGGACACTTTCAGAGCAATCTCCTAAATAACTTTTGGGTTAAAGAGGAAATCACAACTAAAATTACAATGAACACTGCCTGACAAAAGCTGTGAGGGGTGGACAATGGAAAATTTATGTTTCTGCCTAAATAAATTTATTAGAAGACAAGAAAGACAAAATAAGTGAACTCAGCACTGAACTCAAGAAACTAGAGGGCCGGCCCCGTGGCTTAGCGGTTAAGTGCATGTGCTCCGCTGCTGGTGGCCCGGGTTCGGATCCCGGGCGCGCACCGACGCACTGCTTCTCCGGCCATGCTGAAGCCGCGTCCCACATACAGCAACTAGAAGGATATGCAACTATGACATACAACTATCTACTGGGGCTTGAGGGGAAAATAAATAAATAAATAAAATCTTTAAAAAAAAAAAAAAAGAAACTAGAAATAGAAACAACAAACCAAAAGTCAGTAGAAGAAAGAGTGATGAAATAGAAAACAAATTTTAGATAAATATAAGGAAGAGTTGATTTTTTTTTTCCTTGTGAGGAAGATTTGCCCTGAGCTAACACCTGTTGTCAATCTTCCTCTTTTTTTGATTGAGGAAGATTAGCCCGAGCTAACATCTGTACCAATCTTCCTCTATTTTCTGTATGTGGCACACCACCACTGCCTGGCTTGATGAGTGGTGTAGGTCCGTGCCCAGGATCCGAACCCATGAACCCGAGCTGCTGAAGCAGAGCACGCTGGACTCAACTACTACACCACAGGGCCAGCCCCAAGAGTTGATTTTTTGAAAAGGCTAACAAAATAGTCAACTACTGATAAGAAAAAAAAGAGGATACCCAAAAAGGAAGGAAAAATATATCGATTCTTTGAAAACCATTGAGAATTCCTTTGTAACACAGTATGAGGGTAATTTTCATAAATGTTTATTATTTCCAGCTTAATTCTGCTGTTTAAATCTTCTAAATAACTATTCTCTTTTTCTGCTCAATCCATTGGTTTCTGAGACAGGTATGTCAAAAATTTCCACCATGATTGTGATTTTATCAATTTCTTCTTGTATTTCTGTCCATTTTTTGCTTCATATATTTCCGAGCTATGTTGTTAAGTATTTACAAATTAATAGTTATTGTATCTTCTTGGGGAAGTGTACCTTTCATTATTTGATGTTTTCCTACTTTATCCAGTTAATCTTACTAGAAGGTTCTCAGTCTGACATTTGGACTATCCATTTCCATTGTCCACCCCAACACTATATAAGAGAAAGGCAGAAGATTCACTGGGGGAATCTCTAGGAGCAGAGGGTGATTTGACTTTTCTCCCATCCTGGCCCCCCACCTTCAAGCCAAGTGAGAAAGGCCCCAGCAGCACAGCTTGTTGGGACTCAGAGTGCAGCACAAAAGGGGTAGTGGCACCTCACTCCCTGGTGAAGCCTGGTGAGAAAGAGCTCTCAGGAGGACCCAACTGTGTCCCCAGAGTTAGGAGCCTTAGGAAGTCACTGTCCCTGGAAGGTTTTGGAAGATGGGAGGACAGCTAGAGCTGCCTGAAATGCAGGGCCAGGAAAGACCAAGAGAATGAGCGAGAGAGACAGTGAGCAGTGTGCATGTACATGGTGTGCCAAGGCAGGGACGTGTGAGTTGCTGGGAGGCAAGTGAAAGCTAAGGCAGGCAGCTGGCTGAAGGCATGGAAAGGGGTCCCATCCAAGACAGTAGCCTGATAGGGTAGGGGGACGTCAGAAGCAGAAGGTATGTCAACAGGTGTACTCCTACCTGCAGAGCAGGTCACAAGAAGTGAGCTAGAGTGGATCCCCAGCTCAGTGTGCCTATGGAAAAGAGCCAGCGTGGGAAAGCCTGCTACAACAGCGGGCACGGATGGTGGGACATAAACAGGACTAGTCAGCAAGTTATTTTGACCCCACTCCTTTAATCCCACCTCACCCTGTCCTGATCTTAGACTCTCCAGCAGCAGCAGAGGAAATGGGAGTGGAGGGACAGGTAACAGAACCCCCATCCCCACCATAGGTTTCCGAGGCCATGAGCCAGGGAGGAAAGAGCACGGGACGGACCATGCTGTCTTGTACCCTGTGCAGTCCAGCCTGCTGAATAACCTGGAGTGACGATAACAAGACCTTATGTTGACCCAGGAATTTGAGGTTCCAAATGCTTTTACGTATTTCGCATATTTTTCCCATAAAACCTTGAAGATTCTTGGAATACATAATCAGCGAGTACTATTTTTTGATCTGCAGAAAGAATGCTGGCTTGGGCATTAGACTGACCTGGGGGAATTCCAGTCCTGCCATTTCCTTGCTGAGGGATCTTTGGCAATTTATCCCAACTGCCTACTCCTGAGTGTCCTTATCTACAAAACGCCACTTAACAGCTGAGAGAATTATACGAGGAAACAGATGTGAAAACACATGAACAGCAAGTCAACACAACCCCCTCCCCCATACCCAAGGAGGAAAGAAAAAGACCTCAGGGGGTAAGCAGAACAAGTGTTAAATATCTTTTCCATTTTACAGATGAGGAAACTGAGGTTCAGAAAGGCAAAATGACTTATCCAAAGTCACAAGGGTAGCATTTATAGAAACAAGGGTGATAAGCCCTGACTATTTGGAGCCAACACATCCTCTACGACTATTCACACCCTCCCGACACACACATTAATGCTATGATTAGCCCAGGACTGTCCTGGTTTATGCCTCCCATCCCAGGGTAATTTTTCTTCTTCTTCTTCCTTTTTTTTTTTTTTGGTGAGGAAGATTAGCCCTGAGCTAACATCTGTTGCTAATCCTCCTCTTTTTGCTGAGGAAGATTGGCCCTGGGCTAACATCCATGCCCATCTTCCTCTACTTTACATGCAGGACGCCGCCACAGCATGGCTTGATGAGCAGTGTGTAGGTCTGTGCCCGAGATTGGAACCTGTGAACCCTGGGCGAAGCGGAGTGCTTGAACTTAACTACTAAGCCACCGGGCTGGCCCCCTGGGGTAATGTTTAATAGTGCTCTCTTCCACTCTAAAATCGTCCTGGTTTGGACAATTATATGGCCACCCCACCATCCTACCATTTTAACAAGTAAACCCCACACCCTGTAAGAACATCTCAGCTAAAGGACTGTCATTCAATTCAGTGCTTCCTGACTCTGTTTTCAAAACAATGAAAATGGCACCTTATCCAAACCTGAAACCCCGTCAACCGGAGCGGGGCACCCAGCACTATAACTTATTATTATGTGTACAGTGGTTTTACGAATTCACTGGGGAATGAAATGCAATTTTGTCAGGCTTGTCTGTGTCCATAATGACCGAGTCAAACTAATCATCTTGGATAATACCCCTGTGTCACCCGTCCCAGAGATGTTTAATAGAATCTTTCTGATTCATGGCTCGCAGTACATCAGATCTGGAGTATGGCTGCACTTCTGGAAATCAGTACAATTATGCTTCTTGTCGGGCTATCATTTTCCCGGACTGAAAATGCTTCCTAAAAATAAATAAATAAATAGAAGCCCATACCATATATAAACGAAATGGGAGTGAAAAAGCCATACTGTTAAAATTAAATGTGGATTCTGGAGGAGGTGGGGGGTGGGGATGTAACATCTTTTTAAGCCTTTATTTACAGGCAGAACCTCCAAGTCGTGGCAACAGGGGTAGAGGAGGGCATATGACACCCTCCCGTGGTGGTTCTGACCCTGAAATGCTTGGATTGGAGGCGACACAGGCATCACAATGTGATGATGACAGCCAGTCACATTAGACATGAGTTTTGTTTACTAAGACTATATCTGGGGACAAACATGATAATCCCCTCGTGGTTTTGCTCAGGAAGTTATGTGAGTCACGTAAGGTTCAGGCTGATTTCTGGACTGATACACCTAGGGGGGCTGTTTCTGGAAAAATGAGCAATTAGTGATGGGGTTTCCTTCTTCTTTGGGAGGAAGCAATCCCCAGGCTGGGGATAATCTGGGGCCACAGCATTCAAGTGAGAGGGGGTGGCCTGAGCACCAGGCATTACCCCATTTTACAGATAAGGAAGCTCACTTTTCCAATAAGTGGCAGAATTTTATTTTAATGACATATTTTTTATAACCATGTATCCAATGCTTCTTTCACACTTTCCCTTGGATCTCCTAGAGGAGAGATCAGCAAGCTTTTTCTGCAAAGGTCCAGATAATAAATCTTTTTGGCTTTGTGAGTCATACAATCTCTGTCACAACTATTCGACTCTGCCCCTGTAGCATGAAAGTAGCCACAGACAATATTTAAACTAATAAGTGTAGCTGTGTTCCAATAAAGCTTTATTAACAAACAACAAGTGGAGGGCCAGACTTGGCCCACAGGCCATGGTTTGCTGACCCCTGCCTTAGAGATGGTTTTTCTTCCCCATAGAACTTTTACCATCTAACATGCAATATTCTTGACTTTTTAAAAATATTTATTGCCTATTCTCTTCACTGGAATGTAAATTCTGCTGTGGTCACTGATTATTCCAAGGACCAGGGAAAGTGCCTTGCACGTAGAAGGCCCTCAATAAACATTTGCTGAATGAAATAATACAGGAACGAATGAGAATAGGTGTTTTGGACTGCTGTGTTCACAGTTGTATCTCCAGCACCTAGAACACTGCCTGGGACACAGTAGGTACTCAGTAAATATTTTTTTTAATGAATGAATTTTTTGAGGGCCTGCTGAGGGACAGAGCTGGGCTCTGCACCACCTTCTCTGTAACTCTAAGAAGTCAGCAGAAGTCTGAAGAGGTCCTTCCCCTTAGAGATGCTGCCCAGTATGAAATTCTAACTTGACCCATAAGGGTCTCCTTCTTCCCTGTTCTCATCCTGGAAATCATATTCCCACGAAGGTGTCTAAGTCTCAGCTATGCCCCGACAGGCTGTGTGACCTTGAGAAAGTCACTGCCCCTTTCCGGGCCTCAGTTACACCACCTGTGAAAAGAGGGAGTTGGACCAAGGGATTTTTAAACCCACATTTAATTCCTGGATGTGCCACTGGTTTGCAGGTACACAGGCAGACATGAGGCAGCGCTGATGTTAAAAGCATTTTAAAATGATGAGTAGGCTCTCCAGTTGTTTCCGTGTAAAAATAGCTTCTGGAAAAAAAATTATGTCTATTTGAAGCTTTTTTTCTTTTCCATTTCTACCTTTTGAAAACTACACAAGTAGCATTGTCTAAAAATGTGCCAAGCCAGCTGCCTGGGGATGAACGTGCCGAAGATCTCAGAGACTGGCCTTTGTGAGTGTTCTGAAGTCCTCTGACCCAGGGCTAAGGAGAGAAGTCCCCCAGTCCATTCTGCTCCAGGAACACTGTCCCGCTCAGACCCTTGCAAGGCCTGCCGCCTTCACAGCAGGGTCTCAGTATCTGTCTGGCATGTGAGGCCTCCTGAACCAGGTCCTGCAACCTTACCTGACACCAGGCACAGCAAGCCCACTGCAGCCCCCAGATACTGCATGCTCTGGTATCACTAGACACCTGGGTGTGCTGGACCCTCTACTCAGGCCATTGTCCCTCCAGGTGACAGCTGCTCATCACAGGACCACCACAACACTCTTCTGCCTTCCCAGGTGGTAGCACCGAGGACTGCGCCCAGCTCTCTAAGCCTGCTCTGAGCAGAATGCAGCAAGGCCTCCTCCTACAGCCTGGACCCAATGTTCCTGTTGATATGCCCCAAAAGTCCCATCAGGAGACTGCAACCCAGAGCTCATCCACTCCCCTAGGTTTATTGAGCCCCCTCTGTGAGCCAAGCTTGTGCTGCCCTGCTTCCCTGCAGCTTTGTTCAAATAATAATAATAACAGCAAGAATTTATATGGTACTTACATGTGCTAAGCGCATCCCTGTTCTATGTACTTTTCCTACATGAATTTATTAGTCTTCACGACAACTCTGTGAGGCAGGTGCTATTACATACATTTCACAGAAGAAGAAATGAAGACACTGAGATGTGAAACTTGCTGGAGTCAAACAGCTAGGAAGGGATGGAGCCAGGATTCCGATTCAAAAGTCTAGCTCGGGGGATCTGAATCCTGCCAACCACCACCAATGAGCTTGGAAGCACATCCTCCTTCAGTTGAGACTTCGGATGAGACTATAGCCCTGATCAACACCTTGACAGCAGCCTCACGAGAGATCCTGAGCCACAGGCACCCAGCTAAGCCACACCTGGATTTCTGACCCACGGGAACTTAAGAGATAATTAATGCATGTTGTTTTTAAATTTAAAAGCCTAGCTCATGAATTGGTACTCATAAGGACTGCATGATTCTGCCTCTTTATAAACAGAAGGGACTGGGCTCCCTCGTGTGCGACGCTGAGCTTCCGTGTTGATTCTGTCTCCATGGGGAGCTCCCCGCTGCCTCCTCTCCCGTTCTCTGATTGCTTCTCCCTAGCGGTCCTCAGGGTGGGCCTGTGCCTGTGTCTCCCCGGCCCCCCGCCCGGTTTATGAACCCCTTGAGCATGGACCCTAATTCCTCTTAACGCTTAGGGGAGACAGTGCACTTTAGGCCACACCTCTCAATGTGTAATGTGTACACAAATCTCCTGGGGACCTTGCGAAAGTGCAGGTTCCAATTTAGGAGGTCAGGGTGGGGCCCGAGACGCTGCTTTTCCAACAAGACCCAGGTGATGCTGCGGGCCCGCGGATCACACCGTGGATCGCGAGGCCTTATGCATTAAAGGCGTAGACTTTGACCCAGACAGGCCACGGTTCAGAGTCCAGTTCTGTCACGTCCCAGCTAGGAGTCCTTGACCTCTGAGGGCTGGAGAGACTTACCCAAGGTCACATGAGAAATTAAGAGTTACTCGAGCCACAAACAGAACCCCGTGTTCTGACATCCAGTCCACAGCCTCAAAACTGCAGCAAAACCCACCCTCCTGAGTTCTGAGCCTGGACATGTCTGTGGGTGTACCCTGTATATGTCTACACACGTGAATGGACGTGTCTGCAGAGAGGTACAAATGCTTGTACAAATGTGTCTGTGAAGGTGTCTAAATGTCTGCACACGTGCCAGTGGATCTGTGAGAGCTGTTCATTCATTCATTCATTCATTCAGTGCCTCACTCACTCACCGGATATTAACTCAGCTCCTACTATGTGCCAGGTCCCTGCTCCCATGAAACCAACAGTCTAGGAGGGAAGCAGCCATTAAACAAATAAACACAAATAGAAATCTCATTCATGTATGTGTGTGTAAGTGTGAGTATTGCTCAGAACAGCCCCAAGAGCTGGGTGCTATCATTATCGCCATTTCACTGAGGAAACTGAGGCACTGAGAGGTTGAGTAACTTGCCCAGAGTCACAGAGTGCTGCTTAATGCATGAAAAGATGTACATCAGCAAGCACGTCTGGGTGAGCACGACGTGCACACATGCTTGTACTTGTGCACGCATGTGTCTGCATACAAGCATGTGTGTATCTGCGCATGTGCCTGCAGGCACTTTTCCACAGACATCTTCAAATATTCCATAAATAAGATTTTCTGGCATCACAACATAGCATCACAAAAACACACGCATGCACGCACATGCACACACACTTTTTTTTTTTTCAGATGTTCATATTTTCAAACATTTCCTAAAACTCTGTCCAAAGAGAAAGGGGAGTGATGGTCGGGGCCTGCAGAGCTGAGCAGATGCAGGGAAGCCCACACCACCTGTTTCCCTGGGCCGAGCCATGGCTGGAGCAATTTCACAGTTCATCATCCATTATGAGGCTAAAATAATTCTTCCCCACCCAGGAAGTTACATAAACTGCTCAGGCTGTAAAGGGCTAGTCTGTCCACACCCCCAGTGGGAACATACTACCCTGGTGATCTGACAGACACAAGATATAGATGACCAGATCCGGCTAGGTTCTTTTCCCATCTCGCCGTGTCTCTAAAAATGGAGACATCTGTACAGATATCTTGACAATTTTTTTTGCTCTTTATTGTAGCATAGGATACCAACAGAAGGTGCACAAGTCATAATGTACAGCTCAATGATGAATCTTCACAAAGCAAACAGACTTGTGCAAACAGGACCCAAATGACAGAGAAAACCTTACCAGCCCCTCAAGGCCCCTTGCTGCCCACCCGCCACCAGGGTAACCACAATTCAGATTTCTATCACCATAGATTCGTTTTGCTCGTTCATGTGCTTTATGTAAATGGAATCATACAGGATGTCCTGTTTTGCTGTCTGGCTTCTTTCACTCAACCTGGTGTTTGTGAGATTCAGCCATATTATTGCTTATGGTTATAAATTGCTCATTCTCGTTGCTGCATAGTATTCCACTGTGCAAGAATATTCTGCAATCGTTTATCCACTCTGCTGTTGATGGGCATTTGGATTGTTTCCAGTTTTGTGCTTTTATGAAATGTACTATTATGAACATTCTTATAAGTGTCTTTTGGTGAATAGAGGAATGTACTTCTGTTGAGGGCACACCTAGGAGTTGCCTTACTGGGTCACAGAGCTTTAGACACTGAGAAATGGTTTTCCAAAGTGGTTGTACCAATTAACACAGCAACGGATGAGGGCACCAGTTCCTCCACATCCTTGCCAATGTGTATTTCATAAATTTCCAAGTGCTTCCTCACCGCTTCTCCTCTGTACTTCTCCCACTGCTATCTCAGAAATTGTCCATGAAGGCCAGCAAAGCAAGACTTCCACAAGGCCCTCCTTCCCCATCTCCCTCTCCAAAGCCAACAGTTGTTCACACAGCCCCTCTCCCTGTCCTCCCCAGCCTGGCACACCCTTCTCTCGAGGCCATGTACTCCAGCTCCCCCAGGCTCCTGTGAGTCACCCCCCCCACACCCTGCCAGGTCGGTGTCCCTGGGTGGTTGTTCAGGCTCTGCCACCAAGCAAACAGGAGCATCTCCAAGGCCCGCAGTGCTGGCCTGACTTGAGGGCTTCCGGGCTGGATTTCTGTTTACCTGAAACACAACCTCATCTTATTCATTCCACCCCAGTCCTATGTAAAAAATGTTCACAGAAAACTGGGGCTACCAAACATTTCCCTAGCTCCTTCACTATTTTGCTTCTCTACATTGCAAACTCTAACAATAAAAACTTTATCAAGCTCCTATCATAACCAGCACTGGCCAAGCTGGTTACCTTATACCCACCTAACTAGTCCTCTTAACTAACCTTAACTAACCTACTCACTTAACTAGTCTAACTAAACTAAACTACTTAACTAAACTACACCCATTTCTGCTTTTCTTTACCTGCCGGTAGGTAATAACATCCCCATTTTACAGAGGGAGAAAGCAAGGCTAAGAGAGGTCACGTAATTTGGTCACAATCATACAGCGAGAACAAGGCGGAAGTAGGAGTCCCACGGAGCACAGACCTGCCACTCACCTTCACCTGAGTCCCTTGTGCTCCACACTCTCCCAGGAGCTGGCAGGATGAAGGATGCCAGACCCGGCAGGGGCACCCACTGCATACCTGAACATTTTTTCCCCAACAGAGCCACAGGCTTTGAGTAGACATGAGAGATGGAGAAATTGGCTGTCTGGACCGCATGACGGCCTCTTAATGTTAGTGGGATGTGAATCAAGGAGGCTTGGCAAGCCCAGCTGTCCCCTGGAGCACCGGGCTGGAGGTGGTCAAAGGGAGACAGGTGGGGAGGCGTCGGGCATCTTCAACGGGTTGGCAATTATCAGGAGGCATTTTCTACTAATTTTATTTTGTGGGAGCATTTCTTGGCACATTTTAAAAGCAAGATAGTTCCAATATCATCTTCTCAATTTCAACCCTCAACATAATTTGATTCGTATGAGATATAATAGCTGACTGGCCTCCCCTTTGCTGATATTTCTGATGCTGCATTTGACTCCTGCGCCCAGCACATCTTGGGGGGATGACCTTGGGCAAGTTGTTTTACCTTCCTGAAAATCAGCTTTTCATCTGTAAAACAGATTCCTTAATAGCACCTCATGCTAACTACCATTTGCCACGTACCAAGCACTATAATAAGAACTTTGGGTTTAAATGCATCTTATTTACTTCTCCGTGCACCACTCTGAGGAGCTTCTAAAGACAAAATTGAGGCTTGAAAAAGTTGGCTGACTTGTCCAAGGTCACCCAGCCATGAAATGTCAAGACCAGAATTTGAGTTCCGGTCTGTCTGCTCGTGTCATTACGCTTATAGCCCATCCGACCAACAGCACCTTTTTATTGTCGCCACTGGCGGGCTGAAACCTCACTCAGAGCCACTGACCAATACCTTGGGGGTCCCCTCAGCACTGGGGAGACTCAGTCAGGTGGGGGAGGTCAGTCTCTGGCCTGTTGGACAGACCACTGTCCCTCCTAGGGACTCAGGTAAGGTGTGCAGGAGGCCAATCCCTCGGCCACAGACATAACCTAGAAGGTCTCTCTGAGACTTACCCATTCAGCTACCATTCACAGATGCAAAAACCAGGGCTCAGAGAGGCAAATGACCCACCCAAGGGTACACAGCGAGACAGGTTGAAGAGAGCCAGTCCCAGGCTCCTGACCCTCCAGAAGCAAAGCACCTTTCCAGAATGGTCCCACATCTGGCCTCATTTCTACTCCTTGATCACAGGGTGAGCTCACATGTAGCAGTAAACAAATGTGTTAAGTCAGGAGCTCTCCCGCCCTCGCCAGCAAAGACCCAGGCTCTACAGAAGATACTAAGTTCAAGGTGGCTGGGAGTCGGACAGGGGTACTGTTTTAAAGAAAATCCTTGAAATTACGTTTCCAACCCACTGCTGTTCCCTCCCCCAACCCATAAACTTCCCGCACCATCTTCATTGTTTCCACCCCATTTAGAGAGAGTGAACGTTTCCAGGGATTCAATTTCTTTCATAATAGTTGGAAGGAAACACAACTATACGCTGTAAACATCCACTGCATTGTATGAAGAATATCTTTATTACAGAGGAGGTGCAATAAATGTGGACCAAGACCCGCCCCCCGCCAAATCCGTGTGCTAATGCCTCCTTGCCTGTGCCCTCAAATATTTAAACCTCTCACAGCCAGGAATCGAGAACTTTAAAATAAATACATTTTTAGCCATTGGGATGCAAAATGAAGATTGGTGAGGTGTGAGTACCGAATCCTTCTCAGCAGTTTTCTCTCAATGAAAACAAGAGAGGCTCGTCCATTTTTCTGAGCACGTGCATAGGCCTGATGAAGGAAAGCTCATTAGTTCAGTCTGATATATACTCAATTCTCTCCATATACATAGGATGGGGTTTTTTTCCCTCCTGGCATTTTATTCTCCAGCTGCGAAATGATATTAAATTTCATCAGATTTGAACAAAATCTATGGTCTTGAAACAGTTTCCTTTAAGGCCCCTCATATTTATTCAGAATTCATGAATCATGTTCCGATAACACAACCATAATTATTTTTAAAGTGTGATGTTTGTGGCTTTAATAGGAAATGCTTGCAAAAGGCCTTTTCTCTTTGATTGTTTGTAATCTTAGCAGTAATCGCTGCTGCTCCCTTCTCTGCACCACAGCAGGCGAAACACAATTTCATTTTAATATGAATCGCGAGCTCTTCACCCAGGTTTTAATTAAAGCAATAAAAGCCACGTTGTTTTTGCCCTTTATGATGCACACAGATTCAGAAGCCGGAGTTACTAAGCCTAGAATCTTAGATTTCAACAGTGGCAGGAGGGTGTCCTGCCTCCCAGGGCATTTACTGGGAAGTATCTTTGTTTGTTTGTTTCAAAAAGACTCAACTCTCTCTCTGTCTGTCTGCCTGCAGTTTCCTCTTCTGTAAAATGGGACAGCAACAGGACCTAGCCGACAGAGTTAATGTGAGGATGAAGTGAGACTAGCCACGGAAAACACGTGGCCCCGGTGCCTGAGCCCAAGGAAGTGCACAGTAAACGTTCGTTACCATCAGCATCATCAGTATTCAGGGCTGGAAAAGGCCAACAGACCATTCACCCTCATTATTCACACGAGGAAACTGAGGCTGAGAGAGATACCAACACGTGAAAAGGATGGAGCCCAGCAGAACCTGGAACTCAGACCTCCTGGCTCCTTCCCCATTCCGGGCATCATACACTGCCCCCTGCTGGAAGGAGGCTGCGCCTTCAAGACCACAAGGACAGTGTCCAGGGACTGCAGGTCTGACCCTGACTGGCTCCTGGTCTTCTGGCCTCTTGGTTATACCATCGACCCACTCTAGGTCTATGCTTGACCCAAGTGGTAAGAAACAGACCAGGCATCCCTGAGTATCTATGAAGGAAGGCTGTCGCACAAACAGAGTGGTGTTCAGGACCAACAGCAAGAATCCACTCAACTCAAAGTCCTTGTGTGCCTGTTGTGTGACAGTGCGGTGCGAGGTGCTGCGAGGCCTCAGTTTGTAGTATGGGAATCTTGGCCTTTATGACATGATAACTCCACTCCCGCCCACGTTCTGCTGGTCCATCTAGGAAGGGATGCTGAAGGAGCAGTGGGTGGGCACACTGGGTGCTGCTAGCAGCTGGCAGTGCTCCTAACTGGTGTACTCACCATGCTCCGTAGGCCCCAGGGTTCCCCAAGGAGCACCTCCAGTGTAAGCCCCCTGAACCTTCATGCCTTACTGTGCAGTACCTCTCTCCTCACAAACAGGCCCTGGGACCACTGGGACTCCCCCTCTAAGAACAACGAAATCCCCTGTTTCCCCAGCCGCATCTTAGAACACACCTTCCACTTGCCTCCTGTCTCAGTGGGAACCTGTCTCCTCCACGCGTTCTGCGGGTGAGCTGCCCATTCCCCCACCGCCCACGTATCTCAGGTTGGAAGGCGGAATTGACATCCTCCCCCCTCTCCACTGCCCCATCCAGACCACCATCCACCTTCCCTACAAATCCCACTCCCACCCCACTCAGCTCCATCAGCATCCAGCCGCTCATGCTGCCCACGCAGCCCCCGCTCGTCCTCCTTCCCCGTCATGCTCCCAGCCTTCTGCTCTGGGCTCCACTTCCCAACCACCCCACCCCAGCATCACCCTGGGTCCCTTCAGCACAGCCACCATACTCATGCTGGATTCTTGGCTCTTCACCACCTAGGAGCTTCTACTCCACTTTGTGTCAGCTTCCCACTCCCCAGACACACCCAGGACCCCGTCAATGCCCACGGCTGCTCACCTTCAAATCACCACCCCACTTCCCACTCTGTGACTAAGGAGTCCTCACCATCCAGCTCCTCCCTCAGGGACTCTGTGAGCCAAGGGCCCTCCTCTCTTCTCTCCTCGCCCAGCTTAGATTCCCTGGTCCTTCACTTCAGTCTCCCGAGAAAAAAAGTTTGAGCTTCCTTCCCGTACGCCTGCCTGGCTAATGCTTGCCCTGGATGCACACAACCATCTGCCCCCTCAGTGCCTGCACCAGGAGCTCAGTCTCCCACGCGTCACAGCAAATATCACAGACCTTCTCCACCCCTCAGACCTCCAGTGCCCTGCCTCTCAGCAGGTGACCTGCCCGCCAACGTCTCTGAGAAGACAGATGCTTTCAGGTGCAGACACACTCTGCTCCCAGCCAACCCATCTACAAAACCACACTCCCTTTCCTCTCTGTGCCCTCTCCTGGCTAAGGCCAGAGCTTCTACCTCCGGGCAGGACCCACCCCTCCCACTTTCTCCCAAACTTAAACTATAAATTAACCTTTCCCTCTCTTGAACCCTGAACTTCACCCGTTCTCCTGGATGCCCTCCATCAACAATTAAACATTCTAAAGATTCTCTCATCTTGAAAAAAAAAATCCCTTCTGTGGAATCATCTCATTGAGTGACGGCCCTCACCCTTGTCGTGCACAGCCAGACTTCTCACACAGGAGGTCTGCACTTACTGTTTACATCCTCTCTTCACACCTGCCCCTCCATCCACCCTGGGACCTGAGACCCGCGGTACGTCGCCTACACACGGAAGCTGGTTTTTCTGAGATCCAGGATGACTTCCTTTTTCCTAAAACTATGGCACGTTATTTCAACTCTTCTCCCAATCAATCCCTCAGGAGCATCTGACTCTCTCCTTCCTGTTTAAATTTTACTTAATTTCTTGAAATTATAACAAATCCCCATGTTAAAACCCCTGATGTATAAAAAGGTACAGTGAAAAGTCTCTCTTCTACCCCTGTCCACCTGCCCAGTTTCCATAACACACACACACAACATGTACACATAAACCAACACAAACACACATACGCATGCACACACACACATACGCACACACACCATGTACAAAGCCTCTGTGGTAAGTTTCCATATGTGCTTCCAGAGTTGCTTTGATCAAATACAAGCACACAGAAACATACATTCTTACTACCTGTTTTGCAAAAATGATAACATGCTGTATTTACTGTTCTCCACCTTGCTTTTTTTTTTTCAGTAAATAATGTATCTAAAGAACTTCTCTATCACTTCAACTTCCTCATTCTTTCTTCACAGCCACAAGTATTCCAATGGATAGATGTACAAATTTATTTAAATAATCCCACATTGTGGCACATTTGGGTTGTTTCCCATCTTTGGCCATATAAACAATACCAAAATGAATAATCTCAACTACATCATCGCTCATGTGTACAAATATATCTGTAAGATATGTTTCCAAAAGGGGAATTGCTGGGTTAAAGGTTAATGCATTTGTAATTTTGATAAATGCTGCCAATTTGCCCTCCATAGGGGTTACACCAATTTACTCTCCCTTCAGCGATGTATACAAGTGACTGTTTTCCCACACGGGCTCTGACAGAGTGTGCTATCAAACCTTTAGATTTTTGCCAATCTAATAGGTGAAAATGGTAGTTTTAATTTGTTTCTCTTATGAACTATTTTTAGCACATTTTCATAAATTTAAGATCCATTTGTATTTCCTTTTATGTAAACTATCTCCTGCTCATTTTCCTGCCAGGGTTTTGAATTGATTTCTAGGAACTCTTTATATATGAGGGAGATTAGTCCTTTGACTATGTTGTGAGTTGAACATACTCTTGCCCAATTTTTCATTTGTCTTTTGACTTTACTTATGCTGTTTTGGCCATACAAAAGCTGTTTTCCATTTTAATTTATGGTAAAAACTTTAAGTCTTTTCTTCTAAGACTTTGAGTCATAGAAATGTCTTTCTCATTCCAAGTTGTAAAGTATACCTTAAAGGTTTTTGTCTGGTGCCTTTACGGTTTCCTTGAGTACATTTAAATCTTTTATTTACTTAAAATTTTTCCTTTGATAACAAAGGAGCTATTGATCCAACATCATTTTTCCCAGATTCCTTCCTCCTTCTTGAAACACTCTGCTCTTGGCTTCTAAGATGCTATGTTCTCCCCTGCTTCTCTAGCCACTGCTTCTCAACCTACTCCACAGTCTTCTTCTCATCCTCTACTTTGCTTTCCAGTGTTGGGGTTCAATTTAAGAGGCATTGTTCCTCTGTTCTTCTCATTCTTCTCTCTTCCCATACATTTCATCCTCTCAAGGTTTTAACACCATCGGTTGAGGACTTCCAAGCTCACTTCCCCCACAAGCTCCAGATGTGTATAACCATCTACCTACTTGGACATCTCCACTTGAACATCTCAAATGTAACAAGTCCAAGTCTGACCTCATCAAACTTGCACCTCCCCAGGCCTTCCCCCAGCTAAGAAAAGGGTAACACCATGCTGGAGAATGGGCTCATGCTAGAAGCCTGGGAGTCATCCTTTACTCTTCCATTTCTTTCTCTCTCTACATCCATCATCATCAAGACCTACCAATATATTTCCAAAACATATCTCACATCCACCCACTTCTTTCCATCTCCTCCGCCTCCACTGCACTCTAAGACATCATCCTTCATTTGGCCTATTACCACACTCTCCCATGTGGTCTCCTGTATCCACTCTTGCCATTGAGCTTTTAAAATTGCAAATTTGATCATGTCATTCAATCTCTCTCTTTCTCTCTTTCTCATTAACGAAGCCCAGTGACTTGCTTTGACTAACAGAATGTGCTGGAAGTAGTCATGTGCCCATTCATTTTTTCTCTCTCTCCCCCTCCCCCCCACACACAAACACACACACACACAAACACACACACACAAGTTCTTTCAATAATTCTTAGGACAAAGTTGGAAATCTTTAGAAGAAGCGGTACTTAGAGCCGTGACAGTGGAAAACTCTCTCCACAGCTAGGAAGCCTGTACTGAGAAGGTGACATTTGCAGTGCCCTTGAAAGAACAAACAGGCATTTGTTGGGTGAAAATGGCTAGAGGATTCCTATCAGAGGAAACAGTGCACACAAAGGCACAGAGTTGTAAATGAGCACAAGAGGTGACCAGAGAGTCATCTAGTACAATCAAAGCATTATTTATGGTAATAAAAACAACTCATAGCTGGTTTCATCAAACACTGTTACTTTAAACACTATCTTGGGTTAGATTCCCTTGAAGTAGAGCCTGAGATGGGGATTCCTATGAGAGTGACCTCTTGAGAAGTAACTCGGGAGAAGGGAAGGGAGGGAAGCAGGACAGGGCAGGGGAAGGAGCCGAGCAAGGATGTGGCCTCAGCTGGAGTCAGCTAGCGCTCCGTGGGGAGTTGCAGAGCTGATCCCCCTTGAGACAAGGCACCTGGCCTTCTAGACCATCCCCCACACGCCATCCCAGTTCATGGTTCCCATTAGGCAGAGGCCAGGTCTCCAGAGAAGGGGCAGCTATGAATGGTTAGCAGCCAACACTCACACCAGCTGGATGATGGGTGCCCTGGCCTGGTGAAGGGAGTCTGGGAGAGGCACCAACAGAACCCACAGCACACACCTCCCATGCTTCTCACAGCACCCCAGGAGGCTGGCGTCACTCTTCCCATTGGATGGAAAGCTAACACAACTTGCACAAGGGCGTCTGGCTGGGATGCGGAAGAGCTGGAATTTGAATCCAGGTCTGCTGAGACTCTAGCCCAGTTCCTTTCCTCTGCACCCTCTGCACCTTCTCCTTCAGGACGAAGGAGACTCTTCTCAGGTCACATAACCAGGAAATACCAGTCCCTGTCACTCCCAGAGAGGCTCTCCTCTCAATACAGGGAAGAGCTGATCCCTACCAGGCCCCCCACCCCAGCAGCTGCTGAGGGGCCGAAAGCCATGCCTGAGGACAGCATCCCCATCTCAGACCACCCAGGCAAGCCGGGTACAGAAGAAACACAAGGCTCAGGGAGGGGAAAAAAAAGCGATAATTTGTGAAAGCTAAGGCAGCTATGCAGGAATTCTGTGGAGACTTACAAAAACCAAACAATGGAGCATGCATTTGCAAAAGAAACTTCAAGCCCATAAGAGCTGGTCGGAAAAGTTTTTACAAGGGACAGAGTTGGCTGATATATATCCCATAGGAACCTCTGTCTCAGCTGCAGTTTCTAAACAAAGAAGTTGGTGTTTCAGGTGAAGGTTACATTAAAGAACAGGTTTTTAACATGATGAAATTGGATATTCTGGAAGCAAACGTCTTCTAGAAATGGCTTCCCGCTTGTGTCCAGAGCTTTGCACATAATAGGTGCCCAATAAACATTTGCTGAATGGGTGAATCTTGTTTTTAACTGTATTTATAAAATGCATTTTATGCCATTTAGAGTGTTTATCCTCTGAATCCTCTATTGGCTACGAGACCTTCAGTTTGCCCACATGTTTACATCACTCCTTCAGTAATTGGGACAATACAATTCCTACGGTTGACGAGGCCACACACCGTGATAGGGCGTTGGTGTGCATATGTGCACGTGTGGGTTCAAGCAAGCACTCCAGGGAAAAGACTGGAAGGAAACATACGGAACTAGAGACCAGTGGAGCCCCGTGTAGCCATGAGGAGCTGCAGGTCCTGGAAGAGTCTAAGTTATCCTTCAGCAAAATTGGCATGAACTACGTCCCACGTGTTCCCCACATGTGGTAGTTTGTTTAAAGACCACAACACTTTGTAGCTCCTCCTATTAAGAGGTGGAGTCTATTTCCCCATTCCTTGAATCAGACTGGGCTTCTGACTTGCTTTGACCAACAGAATGTGCTGGAAGTACTCATGTGCCAGGTCTAAGCCTAGACCTCAAGAGGTCTTGCAGCTTCTGCTCTTGCTGCTTTGGGAACCCTCTGCCACCACGTGAACAATTTCAGGCTGCCTGCTGGAGGACGGGAGACCATCTAGAGTAGAAGTGAGTCCCCCATACCAGTCAGCCTACTGCCGACCTGGCAGCTTATTGCTGCCACTTAATCATCCTAGCCACAACCAGAAGAGCCACCCAGCTGAACCCAGCCAAACTGCCCACTCATGGAATCATGAACTAGATAAATATTTGTCGTTCCAAAATGCTAGGTTTTGGGGTGCTTATTATGCAGCAAAAGCTAACTGATATACTATAAGAAGTCTAGATTGTAATTGCTAAATCTGTTTACATCAAGGTTGGTTCATGCCACCAGGGGGACTTAGTCAATCTCAGGGAATCCTGATGTCTCCTTTATAAAGTTCTAAGTTAGGGAGACTCTCTGAGCGACAGCACAAGAGACCTGGAGGGATCCTTGGGGAGTCCAACCACCTCATTCCACCGTTAGGGAAACTGAAGTCCAGACAAACAGAAGGAGCCACATCACTCATTACACAAATATTTTCCGAGTGCCTTCTATGTGCCAGGCTTTGTGTCACACGGGGGGGGACACAACAGTGAATAAGAGAGACCAGATCCTGCCCTCATGGAGGTCACAGTTCAGTGTGGAAATTGGATGTTAACCAATTCATCACACAGATAAGCAGACAACCACAAACGCTGACAAATGCCGTGAATTAAAGGACACGGTGCCACGAGAGAGAATCATGGGGAGGGGACTAATTTGGATTTGGGGGGTCACCAAGAGCTCTCTGAGGAAGTGACATTTGGGCTGAAGCAAGTTGGTGGCAGCCTTGAGGTGGGAACGGAGCTCTGCACAAACAGCAAGGTAACGTGTGGAAATTTATTTGGGTCTCAGCTGTGCAGGTTCAAATCCCAGCTGTCCTGCTCCCTGGCTGAGTCAATCAATGTCCTGGAGCCTCAGTTGCCTCATCTATAAAATGGGGTGAACAATAATGTCTACTACTTCTCCAGACTGTTGTGAAGATCAGCTGAAATAACCACTGAGAAAAGGGCTTTGCACACTGCAAAGTGTTGGGTGAACAGTTGAGGTTATTGCTGTTAATGGTTTGGGGGGGAACATTTATTTGTCCTGCCCCTCCTCTCCAAGGACTGTGCTCCCCTCTGCCCAAGCCTAGAGCAGGCTTGGAGCCCTACTGAGCCCCACTCTCCCTTCTTGGCGGAAGCACAGAGCCAACACTCTCCATCAAGGTTTGAACTAGAACCTACTCCACCGCAGTATGGTTCTGAGAGCCAGGACCCAGGATGTTAACAAAATGCAATTTAAACATCGCTAAAGGGCTCAGACGAGATGTTCAAGGGTAAGCTCTGGTCTTTTGAGACAACCACATTTCCAAGCTAATTAAATAACTTCAGTGGACTCTTCCAAAATGAGCATTTCCAGGACCTGGAGTCTTGCCCGCCAGTTTCCTGCAGGTTGGCACTCATCGATGCAATATAAACGCAGCTTTGCAGCAGCACCATGGTGCTCACACGGTCACAGGCCAGAGAGGGGCCTGGCCTGGTATGGCGGCCCCAGCATGAGCACCCCTGCAGTGGCAGGGGAGGGGGTGCAGTGTGGCTTCCACACCACAGGGGGACTATAGTATCTCCCCTCGCTGGCTGTGCTCCCTAAGGGCCACAGGCCCACATCTTCTCAGCTATGTCCCCCACAGGACCTGGCACATAGTAGGGCACATAAATGTTTGGGCTTCTGTTTCCCCAGCTGGAAAATGTGGGCCCCGCCGCCCAACATGGACTGCCACAGCCACCACGACTGCACAGACGGGGGTGGAGGCAGCCCCAGGGATGGCTGACCTCCAGTTCGCAAGTTTCTCAGCAGCTATGAAACCCCGTGGCTCTCCACCCAGCACCCTGGGCTTCTCCACCCTGCAGGCACCACTGCTTTAGGAAACCATCCTCCAGGATGCCACAGTCTGCAGTCAGAACCATCCCTAGCGTCCCAGCCTGCGGTGAGGACCCTCTCTGGCATTAGAGTCTATAGTGAGGATGCTCCCAGCTGAGGCAAACCTTAATTTTCAGGGACCAGGCTCTCAGTGGAAAATCAGCCGGCATCTGGGACTCCCAGAAGGCTGGGCTGGGGCTGGGGACAGCCTCGCCCAGGCATGACTTAGCCCCCTTTACCACTGGGGAGGACCGCAGAGGAAGCCTCTGCTCTCCCCTCTTTGTGCCATGTCCACAGCCCTCCCCAGCAGCATCAGACGACTCCAGGTGGGCGGGAGAACTCTGCATGCCTTCGCATGGGTCTATGTGCCTCTATACCAATGTATGTCCCCCCCGGGTGCTGTGTGATGGCAAGAGGCAGTCAGTACCGGGGAACATGTGACATCTCTACTCACTGCTGCTGAAGATTTCCCCTCTGTGCCTGGGGAATGTGGGCAACACATTTTGAGTTTTATCAAGTTTTCAATGATGCCCATTTTAAACTAAGTAGGTGATTTACAGAAAACCGTAGTCCTAGTTTGATTGTCATGGACTCAACTGATACTCTTGATCATTCTGTGACAGGAGAGTGGTAGGCTGTGCCCCCCACTCTACACCCCTCCCACCCTCACCCCAGCTCGGCTCCAGCCAGCCCAAGGCTAGACCCCCACTCAGGGAGGCCGGGGCACCCACCTGACTAGTTGATAGGAGCTCCGGGTTTCCGTCACTCATCCCCACGTAGGCACTGTCACCATCAAACTGGAACAGAGAGAGAGAAGAGGCTCTGAGTAAAATGTTCCCAAGAAGTCCCCAGAAGAAGAATCCAGAGGAGGTCAGGGGACTGAATGCACTAAGGGAAAGGACTTCGGGGCCTGGAGAAGCAAAGATTGGAAACCAAGATGCCTGACTCCCCATTTCAGCAGGGCTCCCTCTAGGACAGAAGGAGCAGCCCTGTTCTGCGGCCCCTGAGGGCTCAGGTTAGCACCATTAGTCATGGTGAGGATGAAGACAGGAAAACCTTTCTGCCCTTATACCTTGTCCATAGATGTAGCAGGCGGCCTTGTCAGATACTGAGCTCCCCATCCCTGGAAGTACGCAATATCTCTCTCACCCAGGATGCCATCAGGCTATCAGCTGGAGCTGGAAATCCACATGATGGAGGGAGGCCGAGATCTGTAGAGCCTCGAGGTCGGGACAGCCTGCCCCAGACATGCCCTCCAGGTCTTACCATCCTAAGAAGCTCTGCCCCTTCTCATTTGCCCCTTAGGCCACCCTTCGCCACAGGCAGTGAGGACTATGGTAGAAACCATGCACAGGAACTACACTCCTGTTTCTGAGAAGCTGCCCAGTCTGGATTCAGGGAGATTGCCCTGCAATAGGCAGCAGGTGTGGTGGGAGAAGTGTGGGCTCTGGGGCCACTGGCTCCCCGTTTCCCTGATGTGTGATCTTGAGCTGGTGTCTGAACATGTGAGGTTCCTCACCTGTTGAGTGGGGATAATGACAGGTATCCCTTCTCCACGGGATGTTGCACTGAAACCTACAGAGCACTTAGTCCAGTTAGTTCCCCTCCCTTGAGACGGTGTCTTGGGTAGGGCTCCCTAGAGGCAGAGCCTGAGACAAGGATTCAGATGCATGTGAGCTTTGAGAGTGCTCTTTAGGAATGACCTGTAAGGGAGGGAGGTAGGCAGGACAGGGCAGTGGAAGGAGCCAAGCAAGGATGTGGCCTCAGCTGGAGACTCGCTGCAGCCTGATCCCATGGGGAGTCTGGGGCACGAATTGCACCACAGAGTCAGTCCCGCAGGAAGCAAGGGGCCGGCCTTTTGCAGCCCATGTAAGTCAGTCACCGGCTGTGGGCTGCCCTTAGGGGACAGGGGGAGGCATAACCTTCTGAGCAGGGTGGCCCCCATCTTGCTAAGGACAGTTCCCCAGAGAACAGTGCCAGTTGTGAGCCATCTGCAGCCCACGCTCACAGCAGACAGGAGAGGCTGCGCAGGCTAGTAAAGGGATCCGGGTGGGGTGCCAACAGCAGCAGGCCATTTTATTTTAATAGAAAATTTTTATTCTTTCATTAGGTTACATTCACATGGTTCAAAATTCCCAAAGTAGGGGGCCGGCCCGGTGGCGTAGTGGTTAAGTTCATGTGCTCCACTTTGGCAGCCCGGGGTTCGCAGGTTCAGACCCCAGGCATGGACCTCTGCACCGCTCATCAAGCCATGCTGTGGCAGGTGTCCCACATATAAAGTAGAGGAAGATGGCATGGATGTTAGCCCAGGGCCAATCTTCCTTAGCAAAAAGAGGATTGGCAATGGATGTTAGCTCAGGGCTAATATTCCTCACCAAAAAAAAAAAAAAATTCCCAAAGTATTAAAAGCAACAGAGTGAAAAGTCTCCTTCCTACCCACCGCCCAGCCATCCATTGCCCCTCTCCAGAGGCAACCACTGCGTCTGCCAGCTTCCTTGATACCCTTTCAGAGATGGCGTACATATATACATTTTACAGTCATTTCTTTCACACAAATGACAGCATACTATACACACCGTTTTGCACCTTATTTTTCTCCTAGCAACACATCTTGGAAAGCGTTTTATATCAGAACATAATTCTGCCTTCTGGTACCTAGTATTCCACAGTAGAGACATAACATTTATATTTAAGTAGTTGAGCACATGGGCAATTGAGTTGTTTCTTGTCTTTTGCTATCCCAGCGTTGCTCCCGTGAATATTTTTGTACATCCATCATCTCACATGGGTGTGAGCTTATCTGTAAGATTAGTCTGTATAATTGCTGGGACCAACTGTGTGTGCATTTGTAACTCTGACGGACACTGCCAAGCAGCCCTCATGGAGGCTTTAAAAATCCACACTCCTGCAATCATGCACCAGACATCAGTTCACCCAGACTCTCTTCACTCAGAGAGGCTTTCCTCAGCAACCAGCTCAGATGCCAGCCTCCCACCTCCCACCACCACCACTGTTCCCAATTCCCTTGCCCCGCTCTACCTTGTTCTTTGCCATAGACCCTTTCACCTTCTAGCAGTCAGTATAATTTACTTATTTGCCATGTTCTTTGCTTACAATTGGCTTCCCCCTACTAAATTAGAGGTTCTCCATACACTGATGCCTCCCAAGCACCTAGAAGAGTGACTGGCACAGAGTAGATACTCAATAAATGCTTGTTGAATGAATGAATGAAGCAACCACCACACCATTCACATTGTCTGTTACCAGGCAGTCTTTCCATGGAGGCAGTGGGATTGGTGGTTACACCCAAGTGCCTTCCCAGCACAGGGATGGGCAGTTCTTCGGTGACTGCCGGATTAGCAAAAGAAAAGGCCGTGCCATGCCTGCCTAGAGTCCGGGCAGTGACCCCAGATGCAGGGCTCCATCCACCACACTGCACACAGAGCTCAAGCTTCAAGCCCCTGCTCAGAAACCACCTCCTCCAGGAGGCCTGCCATGCTCTCGCCTCTTCTGGCTGTCCCTCTTACAACACAGACTGTCTTCACATTCATCTTCTGCCCCAGAGTGGGAGCCACGTGGAGGCTGGAACTGTGTCCTGGTCACCTCCAAATCCTCCAGCGCCTGGCACAGCTTGGCACCAGGAACGGGACTATGCATTGGGCAGGATGCGGAGCTTTCAACAAAAGCTCCTGGGTATTATTTGATGTGTCACCATGGCCATACATTACTTTGATAAAATTAAAACTTTTTTAAAAACCACACACAACTTCTAAATATCTTCTAAATATCTTCTAAAAGAAAGAATGATTGGAAATGGAGGGGGGCTAAGTTTAACCAAGTATTTAAAATATTTTATTAAGCAATAGTAATCAAAAAAAATGGCATAGGTTGAAAATATAGGAATACAGGGGCTGGCCTGGTGGTGTAGTGGTTAAGTTTGTGCACTCTGCCTTTGGCAGCCCAAGGTTCGCGGGTTCAGATCCCGGGCGCAGACCTACACGCTCATCAAGCCATGCTGTGGCGGCATCCCACATACAAAATAGAGGAAGATTGGCACAGATGTTAGCACAGGGACAATCTTCCTCACCAAAAAAAAAAAAATATGTATTAAAGGAGCGGAGGGAAAGATGTCCCCCCCAAACCCTGTGTAATAGCCTATTTATTGAATGCTGGCTAGAACGGAGCCAACACATAGGACAGGCCCTGGTCTGCTCTCTCCCCTGATGCACAGAGCAGGCACACAACAGTATCTGGTGAATGAATGAATATACCTGGCACCGAGCAAAATGCTTTCCACAGGAGATCTCATTTAATCCTCACAACAACCCATGGAAGCAGGTTTATTTTCCCTGTTTAAAACCAAGGAGACATGTTGAGAGGACAAGCAGTTGCCCGAGATGGCACAGTCAGGGAGAGGCTGCACTTCAGAGTGGTCTGTTCGCTGCTTCTGCTCGGTCTTCCTACGAGGCTGTAAGCTTCTTGACAGCAGGGACCAAGGCTTTGCTGCACCGCACTATATAACCAATAACTAGCCCCGTCTGGCACATGACAGGTGTTTGATAAGTATGCGTCAGTGGTTCGAGGAGGGAGGAATTATCTGCAGCGAGCAGTGGTGACCGGCATTGGAGACACGAGAAAAAGAGACCTTGGATCTTGATGGGTGTGTGCGGGCGGCAGGAAGGGGGTTGGGCAGTGGGTCCCCCTGAGGTCACCAGAGCCCGGCTCAAGTGGGCTTATTCACTCACTCGTTTATTCCACCAAGAAAGAGCTGCGCATGCTGGAGCAAAGCTTGCTTCCTGCTTTCAAGGAGGACCCGGGAAGTTGGCGGTGGTTCCCGAGGCAGGGCCAGGGTCAGCCTCAGTTAGGCTATCCCTGGGTGCCTGGCACGGTGCCCTGGGAGCACACGGGGCTCGGGACCTGGCTACTGAGCAGCTGTGAACAGAGGCCCTGAAGGGGTGGAGGGTTTCTCAGTCCAGGTCTGCCCAGGACTCCACCACGTCAGAGCCCTTGGAGGGGAAAGGGAGGACGGAGAGAGACCCTGAGGGCTCCCAGGCTTCCCCTGGCTTGTCCTCCAGAGCCTGGGCCTTCCCCTCTCAGCCCTCCTCTTGGGGGATGTTTTCTGGAGGAAAAAACTGTAAGCCAAGGGGAGAAGTCACAAAGCCAGCCTCTGTGCTCAGACACCACAGGGCCACCTCCTCCTCCATGTGCACAGACAAGATAGAAAATGCCCACATTATACCCACCACACAGTGAATCTGAGTGTGAATGTGAACAAGGTATGTGACATACGCAGTGTGCCCAAGCATGGCAACAGCTCATGCACCACAAACCAGTGGAGCCCATGCCACACACAACACAGCATTCAAGACCACACTTAGTCACACATGTACCACATCCATGGGTAACACAAACCAACACAAAGGTGTCCACAGCACAAACATGAGTGTGCACATATCATAGACCCTTTACGTGACTGGGTACACAACACCCACAGCATGCACACACAGAAAGTGGGGGATGCCCAGGTGTGTATAAGTATACCGTACATCTGCAACTGTATAAATATAACTCACACAAATACACACACAACCATACATGGCATGAGCATGGAGAGACATACAAAGCGAAAATGCACAGGGACTTCAATTCTGTGCATATTTCACAATTTATCAGTCGCTCAGTCAAAAATCATTTTTCATGCCACACAACCTTCTATATGCTTTAAAATGTGAAAAAAAAAATGTAGGGGGAAATATCGGCCTAAGAATTTCCACGAAACGCCAGGAGAACATCCTCTTACCACTGACTGGAATAGATTAATTTTCCCCATTTCATATTCTAATTATAATTCCTTTTCCCATCGCCATCTTCAGTCCTCATTACAGCTGGAAGATTGTTCTGCAAAAGCCAGGCCTTCATCTTCTCTTCCCAAGAGTTTTGTCATGGAAATGAGTTTTGGAATCTGAAAGAACCCACACTTTTGCAAATATCGGATGTGTGGGGATAACCCTTTCATGACGGCCACCAGAGACTCAGTTCACAGAGGCTTTGACAGGGGCTGTCTCTCCCCACACCGTGTGGTCCCCCAGCAAGAGAGGCTCCTGAGCCCCTAATTCCAACAGCCCCCCACACACCTAGATCCAGCTTTTATCTTTAAGGAAACTTAGCAAATAGGCAGCTAAGGTGAAAGGCGAGGAGCCCTGATCTTAGAGAGTCAGATGATGCCAGCTCCATCTGTGCCACCTCGAGCAAGCTCCTTAATTGCTCAAAGTCTCAGTTTCCTCATTCTTATGACCCACAGGGTCACTGATTCAGAACAGGTGTAAATCAAATATCTGTGGGACAGACAAATATGATAAGTGGGTGGATGAATGGATGGAAGGAAGGGAGGGAGTGAAGGATGGAATGGATGGGTGGATTATGGATGGATGGATGGATGATGGATGGTATAAATCAGCAGTGTCCAATAGAAATATAATACAAGCCACAAATGCAAGCTACATGTGTAATTTTAAATTTTCTAGTAGCTACAGTTAAAAAGTAAATATAAACAGGTGAAATTAATTTTAATGACATATTTTATTTAACCCAACATATTCACAATATTATGATTTCAACATGTAATCAATAGAAAAATTATGCATGAGATAGTTTACACTCTTTTTTTTTTTTTTTGGCACTGTCTTTGAAATCTGGAGTGTATTTTATCTTACAGCACATCTCAATTTAGACTAGCCACATTTCAAGTACTCAAAAGTCACATGTGGCTGGTGGCTGCCATAGTGAAGACAGCAGGAAACAGCTGGAACAAGTGAGATGAATGAATGGATGGTTGGTTAGGTGTATGGGTGGGATGAAGGAACGGATGGATAGATGGATGGATGGATAAATGGGTAGATGGGCAGGAGCATAAGATGAGTGGTTTGGGGAATGAATGGGACAGATGGGCCAGTAGGTGGATAAACAGACGGCACCATGGCTGAACAGATGGAATCAGAAGGTAGGATGGGTGTGTGGATGGATGGATGGGCAGATGGGCAGATGGGTGGTTGGAATGTGTAGACTGAATGGTTAGGATGAGGGGACGAGTGGATGGATGGATGAGATGGGATGGCTGGGTGAGTATGCAGAGATAGGTGGGTGGAAAGATGATTGGGATAGTGGGTGAGATAATCAAACAGACAGTTGGGATGGGTATGTAGCAATCATAGATAAATGCCTGGATAGGTAGGATGCCTGGGTGGATGGAATGGGTTGAATGGGTGGGTGGGATGGATAGGTGGGTGGATAAGTATTCCTGGTATTTCCTCCTCCCCCTATTCACACTTTCCATGGACAATGTCATGGCTTCTCAGGGTTGCAACATGCACTGTCTCTCAAATGTTTATCTTCAGCCAAGTTACCTCCAGATTCCAATACACAGTTTTCCCTGGACATCTCCCCTATTTGGTCCATGAGCACCTCAAATTCAACACACCCAACACTGAACTCATAACACACATATGGACCTGCTCGTTTGCCAGTATTCCACCATCACGAAAGAAGGTGTCACCTTCCACATAGTCCCACAGTCAGTACCCCCTGGGTGACTCTGGACCTCTTCTCTCCTACATCCTCCTGATCCCATCACCCGCAGAAGCCTTCTGCTCCGCTTCCCCCACCAGTCCATCTTCCACCCTGCCTATCACCAGTGATCTTTGGCAATCACATCTCTCCTCAGGTCAAAACCCTGCAGTGACTCCATATCGTTAACCCTGGCATCCAGGACCCTCCACGGTAACCAGCCTTGAGCCTCAGCTCCCACAGCATCCCTCAATGTTGCAGGAACCTCCAGTGCCCTTGCCTTTGCACACACTGTCCCATCACCAGCCTGGAGCACCCTCCTCCTCCCTTTCTCTACCCACTGAAATACAACTCTTCCCAGGTCTTTTTTTTTTTCCTGGCTATGCACTCCAACTTAATAGTCTTGCTTGCTTCTATAAACCCATGTTCTTGGGCCCAAACTTAAAGCTTCCATCCCAAGTCGCCTTTGGACTTAATTCGACTTCTATGTACAGTGTGATATATTGGGCAACAGCACTGATTCCTGAACTGGAGTATTGGTCCCACCAGTTACTAGGTGTGTGTGAACTTGGATTTAACCCCTCTTTGCCTTAGTTTCCTCACCTGTAAAATGGTAATGATGGCAGTTATTAATTATTCCAACCTCATATGGTTTTCGACATCTGTTATCAGATAGATCTGAGTTAACATTGTAACATAATGCTCAATGACAGTAATGATTTTTAACAGGTGCTGAATAAATGTTACCTATGATTGTTTTTATATGCTCGACTCTTCTCCCTCATCAGCCGCAATCCTTCTCAGTCCAGCAAAGGACCACGTCTCCTGTGTCACTGAGGCCATCCGATATCCCCCTCAACTCTTTCCCCTTCCTGACATTATTTATGTCACACCCATCCCGACCTCCTTTCCTTTGGTCTGAAAAGGTGAAGTGTCTCCTTCCTGTCTAAGGTCAGCCCTTTCACCTTGACCCTGTCCCTCCCATGTCTTCCCCTCGTGCATTCCCACTCTCAGTCCTGGGTCTAAGACCTAATGTAAATGTGCCCAAGCAAAATGAAATCACTCAATGCCCTTGTTGTAGCATGGACCAAGCATCCACAATGTACTGAGTAACACGTTCCCATATGGACTCCCATGGGGACTTACCATAAATAAAGCATGTCCCAAGGCACAGAGCAGAGGTAAAAGCAAAGGGATTTGGAGGTTACAGAGGGGGCAACAGTCCTTGTTCATTGACCAGTAGCTGGCGAGTGCTTACTATGTGCCAACATTGTACCGACACCAGGCATAGCATAGTGATTATGACACAGCCCCTGCCCTCAAGGAGCACCCAGTCCTTTGGAGAAGCCCGGGTGAATAAAATGTCCCTATTCTCCAAATCTGAGAAAGGAAGACAGGCTGGTCATTGGCCGTAGTCCCAAGATGGGAACAAGTAACCACAAAACTTGTTTGAAGCCTGTCCCAGTTGGTCAGTGACAGCTTTGCAATCACTCAGCTTCCAAAGTCAAGCGATCAATTACAGTCCTGCTCCAACAGCCATACGTCCACAGCTGGGGGTCAGCCAGTCCAGAACTTCCTGCTTCTGCAAGTCCCCCCATCCCAGGACCCCATGCTTCCCCAAACCCTACAAAGCTCAGCTCTTGCTTGATTTGGAGAGATCAGCTTTGCAAAGCACAGCAATGAGTTCAGTGTCTTGTTTCAGACATCGAATGATGGTCTCATCCTTGACAGACGTGACAGTGGCAGGATAATGTTATCACAGGGGAGTGGAAGCAGGGAGAAGGGCCTTTCAGGAGAGGCATCCTGAAAAGTAAGTTGGAAGCTCCATGATGGAGGACACACAGGGGTCAGCCAGGCAAAGAGCAGGGAATGTGACATCCAAGGCTGCTGTGAGCACCTACTGTATGCTAGAGCTCATCCCAGAGCTGTGCCTGGTTGTCTCAACGGAACCCCAGAAATCCCAAGGCTGCACGAGCTGCCCTATTATAGAGATGAGTAAGCCGAGGCTCAGGGTGGTTGGGGAGCTTGCCCAAAGCCACCCAGTCAGTCCTGAACCTGGCCTTGACCCCAGGCACCAAAGCGACAGTTGTTCTGTGGAAGCTGCCGCTCCACCCCTCTGCAGAGAGACACAGATCAAAGACCAAGGATGTACAGCCCTCAGCCCAGCCAGTCTCCGACACCGAGACGCACCTCAGAGATCTAAAGAGGAAACAATCAAAGCAGCATACACTGCTCCCGCCTGCCCGCACGTCGAGCCGTGAGAACACTCGTTCTGCACAGATAAAACACGGCTCAGAAGACAGAGGCAGCAAATGCGGCAGCTGCACCCTGGGCTCCGCCGAGAGTGCGGTTTCATGTGGAAGTCTCACAGAGAGATAGGCATCAGGACCAGGGAGATGCTGGGGGAGGGGGCAGAGAGGTGCTGCACAGATGGAGCGGGGACCAGGATAGAGCCTCAGGCTCGAACTCTGACTGGGCCCTGTGTGCTCAACTCCAGGCCCCCCACCACTGAGCGAAGGATGAAAGTACAGTAGTAACACACATGGGCTCAGATTCCAGCTGCCTGGGTTCAAATCCCGGGCTTGCTTTTCAAGCTGTGTGACTTTTTAACTAAGTTATTATGTCTCAGTTTCCTTATCTGGAAAATGGGTATGACTATCATTTGGATTAAATACTTAACATACAGAAAATGCTTCCAACATCGCCTGGTACACAGAAAGCACTCAATAATTGTTAGCTATGACTTACATTATTGTTTAATCCTCACAACAACCCTGTGAGGTTGCTCTAACTGCTTCTCCTCTGTCGATGAAGAAACTGAGTGGGGCTTCAGGCAAGCCTGTGAGGTCCTAAGCATGGGAAAGGCCCCTGAGGCCTCTGTCCGCTGTATGTCATTTGAAATAAAATTCGTCAATTAAAATCTTCATAAGAGAGTCCAACTAAGAGCTGATTTTTCTTAAGAGGATGGCTTTCGTGCTTTGTTCCTAAATATCAAATATCAATTTCTCTCCAAAAAAAGTTTCTCTGCTTATTGATGCTCCTGCTTTGCTGGGCATAACGCACGTTCTTATTCTGCCCGCCGAGAAATCCAGTGCTACGACTGAGGCCCAGAGAGGTTAGGGGATCTTCCCAAGGCCACACAGCCAGGATACACCCAAGCTGAGTCTGCAGTCCAGGCTGCCGGCTCCCCAAAAGTCCACACTGGCTTCCCACCCCTACTGTGTCCAACCTGTGTGAACCAGAGCAGGTGACCTCACAACTCTGGGCTGGGGGCCTTATCTATCAGTAAGAGGAGACAATGCCTTGGGCACAGCCTGTCAGAGGGGCTGGGAGCACGCCTCGTGAGCAAGCCCAGTGTTATGGGCCACTGCAGGACCCACCTCCCTACCGCTGACAAGAGTAGGCTTGGACGGTGCCACCTGTTTTAGTCAACAGACAACATCGGGAGGTGGTGTAAAATGACAGAGGTCACTACTGCTCTGGTGGTGGAGTGCTACCAGGCACCTGGCTCCTTTGGGTGGTGGGAATCATTGCTCCCATTTTATAGATGAGAAAGCAGAGCCTTCCCACCTGGCTCCAACCATGCTCCTTCTAGACCTGTGTGTCCAGTATGGTGGCCACCAGCCACATGTGGCTATTGAGCACTTGGAACATGGCTAGTTTGAATTGAGATGTGTTTAAGTGTACAATACACACCAGGTCTCAAAGACTTAGAACAACAACAAAAAAGGTAAAATGCCTCATCAATATATTTATATTGATTATATGTTGAAATGATAACATTTTGGATATGTGAGGTTAACCAAAACATATTATTAAAATTAATTTCACCCGTTCCTTTTTACTCTTTTTAATGTGGCTACCAGAGAATTTAAAATTACGCATGTGGTTTGCATTGTATTTCCATTGGACAGCACTGGTCGAGATGCTGTACCTGTCACCCTCTGCCCCAGACTCTGAACCTTGGAGACAGAAGAGTCCACATCAGCAATAGCTTGATCCAATTCTCTGTCATAGATATGGGGACACTGAGGCCCATAGAGGGAGAGTGACTTGTTTAAGGCAAGAGGCTGGTACAGAGGCATTCACTCATTCAACAAATGTTAATTGAGTTCTAGGTGCTGGGATAGAGCCGAGAACAAAATATGGAGCCACATCCCAGCCCAGGGGTGACATGGTGATGATGCAGAATTCCTGGCCTAGCAAAGATCCCTGGGGACCAGGGCAGCTGGACTCCGTACCAACCCCTCATCTCCCCAGTCAGCTCCAATCACAGAGCTCAGAGACTGCAGACGGGAAGACCAACAGGAGCTCCTGCTCCAACCCAGAGCAGACCCACCTCAAAGACCACTGGTCAGTCCCACCACAGGGCATTAGCCAGCTGCAGCTGCCAAGGGGGCCCAATAGGCAGGGTAGCCCAGTGGGCATAGCATGGCCGCCCGGCAGGCCTGTGTATCTACCACTGGTGGTAACTTACATACCGTCCGCATTACCGCAGATTTATGGCAAAAATTATCCTCTCTCTCGGCTCCATTTAAAGCCATTTGGAGCTCGCTCCCATCCCCAATTATAAATCTAATTGCACATTCCAAACAGACAAGCGCTCATTAAGCTTTAATTATGCACATGTTGTTTTCAACAAACATTTTCATTTGGCCACTGTGAGGGGGAATGGTTCCAAGGGGGCTGCAGACGCTGCCTGCGGCTGGAGGGAGCTGGGGCCTGGGAAGTGGGCCAGGGTGGGCTCAGAGGAGGCCGTCCAACGGCGCGGCCAGATCCCCTCCACATCTGGCTCACGACTTTGAGGCCCTTCCACCAGGCTTCTGCTGCAGGAGACGCCAACGTGTGGGTTCTCAGCTGGCCCCACCTGCACCCCCAGTGTGCCCAGAGTCTCATCAAAAGCTGGCACTAAGGGGCCTCTCTGGGGTGGGAGGGAGGGAGGAGAGGGACCCACACTCCCAGCTCTAAATGATAAACCCTCCTCCTCCAGGAGCCGGTTGCTTCGAAGCCTCTGGGCTTGTCTCTGCTCCCACCCACCCCCCACACTGCAGCTGGAACCATCCTTCTCCAGCACAATCTTCCATTTCCTCATTCGTTCACTCACTTATTCCACAATTATTTATTGAGCGTAGACTTGATCAGGCAGTGAGGGGCCACTGGGGATCAGGAAGATAAGGCCCCTATCTGGTTCTACCCAGGTCCCTCTCCTTCAAGCCCCATCTTCCCCACTGGGGAAAAGTCCAAACTCTTCACTGTACCATTGAAAGCCCTTGAGAACCCGCCCTTTGCCAACCTAACCATCTAGGCCGGTCTCCCATCCCTTACTCACACTCTGCCCCTGTTCTGCCTTTCTAAGATGCCTCGAGCTGCCTGCCTGGACCATGCTCTCCCACACGTCCAGGCCTCTGCAACTCTGCACTCTCCACCTGAACCTCTCTTCTCTTTCCTTTCTTTGCGGTTAACTCCCCTTCACTCCCATGCCGTCCACCTCTAGGAAGCCATTGCCCATACCCACTCCCAAACAAGACTGGCTGCCCCTCTGTTTGGCGGCATCTGTGAAAGCATTCATTGGACCACAATGCCGTAACCAACTACCACATGTCTGACTCCTAAGACCAGCCTGCCCAATGTTTCCCCAAAGCACCATCTCCTCCAGGGGTTGAGAGAAGAGGCACCCGCTCGCTGTGGGGCCTTGAACGAGGCCTTCCTCTCTGCGGGCTGAAGTGCCCTCATTTGTACATGGAGGGGTTGAAGGAGTGGGGCTCTCTGGGCCCCTCGGCAGTTCGGTCAGTTTTCAGTTTTGTGGTCTGTCCAGGAGCTAGACCTTCCTCTTCCCACCTGAAGAGGGTCCTGAAGCCACCGCCCCGCCTTCAAACATTCAGCCAGGACCCTCTGGAGCAGAGGGAGCTCGCCAAGGTGTGTCTACCACGTGCAAATGGTGCACACCCAGAGATGGGGGACAGGGATGATGCAGAACCCCCAAGGCCACTCCTCAAAGAGCTTCTGGAAATAGAAGCAAGTGAAATAAATGTGATTTTATTTACTTATTTTGGTAAGGAAGATTAGCCCTGAGCTAACATCTGTTGCCAATCCTCCTCTTTTTGCTGAGGAAGACTGGCCCTGGGCTAACATCCATGCCCATCTTCCTCTACTTTATATGTGGGAGGCTGCCACAGCATGGCTTGATGTGCAGCGTAGGTCCACACCCTGGGATCCAAACCTGTGAAACCCCGGCTGCCAGAGCCAAGCATGCGAACTTAACCACCTGGCTGGCCCCGAACGTGATTTTAAAATGGATATCAAGATCCATTCAGCATCTGACGGCTACCTGTTGTTTTAGGGCAGAGTCCCTGGAAACAGACTCTGAGAGTCAAGGTAGGCAGTTTATTGGGGTGCACTATAGAAGCTAGACTGAGCAGAGGGACAAGTTGAACCATGATGCAGTTACATCAGAGACTCAGCCTGTCTCTAGGAGAGCTCTGGAGCTGGGATGGCTCTGCAGAGGTGTCCCAAATTGAGGCAGGGAGCCACTGCTTTCCCAAGGGGGCTGCCCCGGGGAAGGGTGACAATCTTGGGCAAGGCCTCCTCCTTCCATCCAAGGCAACACCCAGAGAGAGACTCAGCTGGGAGGCGGCGGCAGCCAACACTCTCAACAGCTGGCAGAACGAGAGTCTCAATCGAGGAGGGATCAGGGTGACTTATGATGGCATCCACTGTGATCATTTATTCATTTTAGCTAATTTGTGCAACATTCACATAGTGCTTGCCATCAGCGACATACTCCTTTAATTGATTTATGAATTTTAACTCATGTAATCCTCATAACAATCGTATGAGTTAAGTCACGACTTCTAAGGCTCCCCTTTTACAGATGAGGAAACCGAGGTCAAGTAGTTTGCCCAAGGCCACATAGGTAGGAAGTGGTGGAGTCAGGATTCAAACCCAGGAAGTCCAACTCCAGAGCCCAGGCTCTCACGACTCAGCCATGCTATCCCTGTGGTCTTGCCCTGCCCCCTCCCATAGGCACAGAGCTGTCCACTCTGAGCTCCTCCCCAGAGGCTGGGCCGCGATCAGCGGTCCGGAACCTCAGGTCGCCCAGCACTGCCAGTATTTGCACTTGACAATTATCTATCATCCGCGTGTTTGGGAACAAGTCCCAAAACTGATCCTTGCCAAAGAGAATTAACCAGAAGCCACATGAGCGCCCGTCGGCCGGGACTGTGGTGTGGGGGCAGCGAGTGTGCTGAGATAATGAGCAGCAGACGATTCGGGAGATATTTTTCTCCCAGCACCACAAAACAGGCCCTCAATCATGCCACGAAGGGCTGGTGTTGTTGGAAGGGAAATATGTCAACAACAGCGTTCGATCGTGGGGCAGATGAAAAAAAAAGAAGAAAAGAAAAAAAAAACTTTTGAAATTGTAATTTGACCTAGAAAGCTTTTCTAGGTCACCTGAACTTGGCACTTATGCATCTAACCCCAAAACCTAACACAAACTGGGTACCAAGTTCACATCCTTGTCAGGACCAGATAACACAGGAAATGATATTTGTAAACACTGCTGCTATGTTTTTAAGGGCCGTATTAAACTTAGCCCTTGGACTTGGCATCTGAGAGAACCCCGGGGCAGCGCGGCTTTGGAAGCCTGCACACCTGGGTTCACGTCCGGGCTCCGCACGCAGCCACTGTGTGGCTGTGGCAGGGATGGCGCCTCTCTGATTCACAGACTCCTACCCCGGAAAATGGGAACGGAACCGGCAGGGTTGCGCGTGCCGCCTGGCAGTGTGCAGACACACCGAGGTGCCCTAGAAAGGCTGGATCCCTCCTTTTACCCCAGCCGCCTTCCTAGGCTGAGGGCCACCCCTCTGTTCTTGACTATCAAACCCCTATGCCCCAGATCTGGGCTCTCCCTGGGCACCCCGCATCACAAAGGACAGGAGGGCCGTGGGGGGGCTTCTCTCCTAAGAGGACTTTTCTCCCCAGAAAACAGAGAGTAAACCGTGCTCCAAGGTACAGCACACACCAATGAGTTCTTCTAATTCATCTTCACTATGGAGCCACCCAGTTTAAGACAAATCACAGGGCCTCAGGGCTGACAGGGCCTCAAAGACCTTCTCATTACCCCACAGGGGAAACTGAGGCCAGGCTGGTCAATGGCTCATAGTCACTGGCAACATCATCCCATGGGCTACAACAACCACATTACCAGGTCCCCGGAGCCTGCGCCTCTGGAAGAAGTAGAGTTACCTGGTCGCTGTCAAAGCCCAAGGACATGGGGAGAACCCCTGTCTTCATCCAGCCCAGATCGGAGCATCTACGCGATACCTGGCCACATGCCAGGAGTGGGGACACAGAACCCATCTCTAGGGAAGTCTGGGGGCCAGAGGGAGTACAGACACCAGCACCGATGACAATCGGGGCTGACGAGGCACCAGGTGGAGACAGACCACCTATCAGGTGGAGGGACCAGAGGGAGCAAAGCCTAGGCAGCTGGGAGGGTGAGAAAACTGGGGTGTGGGGGTGTCACCAAGTCACTGAGGTGGGCTACAGTACAGCGTGGGCGGGAGGAATCAACACCCACCGAAAAACCAGGTGAGAGTTTGAAGCAATATTCCTAAAAGAAAAGTCACGGAGGGGTGGCTCGTTCAGCCAGAGATAAAACATTGTGTGAAGTGACAATTAAGGCAATGTGGTAGTGATGTCAAAAGAGAACTCTAAACCAATGAAACAGAAGAGAAAGTGCAGAATTAGACCCAACTATGTATGGAAACACACGATGGTTAAGGAGGGCACTTACTATACACCAGGTCCCATGGGACGTGCTTTCCATGCAATATTTCACTCCATCTTTGCAACAAGCCTATGGGGGAGATATTATGATCAGGCTTTACAGAGGGGAAAAGCTCAATTTAAGCAACCTGCTCAAGGGTCACATGGGCACAATCAGGCAAAACCAGAATCTTAACCCTGCAAGCTCACGCTCATAACAACTGCTCTATTTTGTCTCCCCTTTTGGAAACAAAGAGACAAAGACCAATTATCTAATAAACAGAATGAGGATAACGGGGTTATCCTGTTCCCATTCAGGAACACTGAACTAGACACTCACTGCACGCCACCCACGAAAATGTACTCGAAACAGATTAAAGAGTTAAGTATAAAAAGTCATGTTATAAGAAAATATCAGAAAACACAACAGAATGTTTATCAGATCTGTGGAAGCAGGATAACTTCCTCAGCCCTTGAAGCAATCACAGAGGAAGGGAGATTGACAGATTCAAATATATACGCATTAATATCTTCTGTAGAAGGAAGCATAATAAAACCAAAATGAAAAGGACATCAGACTAAGAAAATATGAGCACCAACTATGAAACAGTTAATATATACAATGTAGAAAAGGCTCAAAGTAAAGAGACAGCAAGATGCCAACAGACAAAAAGACATGAGACATAACAGGAAAGTCACAGAAGGGGTGATCTACCAAGAAACAAACACGTCGGAAAAAATGTACACTTGATTTGATGACAAGGGGAGAAATGTGCATGAAACACACCTACCATAATGAAACCGGGATATTCCACGCCACCCCCGACATGGAAAACAGTTCCAGCCTACTGGAAAGCAATATGGCGGCCACCCTGGGGCAGACAGCCAGCCAGAAGCAGGGTAGACGAGGACCCAAGACCCCTGCCTGCTGCCTCAGGAGTCACCCCCTCACCACACTGCCCATCTGACTCAGGTCCACCTAGTCGTGCTGAAAACAGCCTTCTGTTCTGAGTGCTGGGGATGGTACCAGTGATGGACAGGACACAGCCTTTGTCCTCCTGAGCTGATGGTATAGTGAGGGGGACAGGACTAGGAATTATAATACAGATGATAAGTGTCCTGGGAGCCAGAGTACATAGGAGCCTAGAGACTTCTCAGAGGAGGTGGCTTCTTAGCAGACCTACCTGCAGGCTGAGCTGAATTAGCCAGGTGAAGGGAGAACGCACAAGATAGAAGGGGAGGGCAGTGGGAACAGCATTCGCTGAGGCCGGGAACTGGAGAAGAGGGCCCATTCACTGAGCGGGGAGGCAATGAAAGCCGAGATGCCAAGGCAGACAGGACCTTATCAGGATGGGGCTTCCAGGGCTACACTGGGAGCTGAGACCGAAGCCCAGATAGTGAGCTGCATTCTAGAAACTGGCCTCTGGCTTCAAGTAGAGAATGGATCATGGGAATAATACTGGAGGGTGTCTAGGAAGCCAGGCAGAAGCTGCTGTGATGATCCGAGGGTGGGTCCAGGAAGCAGGACTCTGAGCAGAGCCTGGGCAGGGAGGGAACATTTGATAAGACAATAATAAGTAAAAGAGTGTGGCAGTGATTCAAAAATAGACATTTATATCGACGGCTAGAAAGAGAAGTGGGATTGGAGCCAGAATAAAACCACAACACTCCCCAGTTATGTTTTCCAAAATATGGACCTGAGCGTCTCAGAGATGAATGAAAGCTGCCAAGAGCAAGGGATCACCCAGGAGGCAGAAAGGGGTGACTCACGCCGTTAGCAAACCCTAATTTCCTCTCCTTGGTCACACACTTCCTTCTGATTTCTTTTTCTGATGATTCATAAGAAAAAAATTTCCCCTTTTCATTTCAAACCAGAAACGCCTGTGCACCTGGGCTCACCCTGCCCAAGTCTTAACCTCTGCCCCCAAGCTGACAAAACCCAGCTTAACCCCAGGTGACTAAAACGACGCTGGCTGCCGAGAAACCGAGAGGAAACAAGAGGTTTTTGGCTCTGCGACGGCTGTCAGAGGCCCCTGTGCACCCTCCTGTTCCCCAGGAGGGTCTTCAGCGGCAGCCCCCACACACAGGTCCACAACTCCCCCCGCCAGAACCCACAGGGTTTCAGAACTTAGAATTTGTTTGGATTTCAGAAACGTTTAAGGAAGCGAAGATTCCACAATTACGTAGTAGCCTCAGTGTGGTCTGGGGAACACCTGCAGTCAACACATTCATATTTCTGCAGTGACTCCTAGGAATATTCACACACGTGGGTTAAGCAAAAAGTACAAAGAGCCTCATGTCAGCTCAGGTCAGGTTTGGAGGCCAAATGAGTTTGCAGCATATTTACAAGACAACTTTTGGTTGTGGAGCTTTCTGGATTTCAGATAAGGGAGTTTAAAGCTGAATCAAGGACTGGGCACACATGTGCTGGGCCCTCGGTGTGAGACTGTCCCTCTGTATGCCCATTTTACAGATGAGGAAACTGAGGCTCAGAAAGGTCAAGGAATCTAATCAAGGTCTCACAGCTCTTAGGTGGCTGAGCTGGGATTTGAACCCAGATCTGACATCTTTCAACATGCACCGTGGATCCTCCAGGCTGCTGAAATGCCAGGCAGAGCGGCTGGCATTACAGGGAATGTGGGCCACACTGGGAGTGGGTCAAGACCACGTGCAACAGGAATCCGGCTGCTCCTTCTCAGGCAGTCCCAGCAAGGTGTTTGTCTCCTCAGGCAGGTCCAGGAGCATCCAGGCATCCTCACAGGCCCACAGCTCCCCACATCCTCCACAGACACAGTCCCAGTCCCCACAGGCCTCAGAGTCTGCTGAGGAGGCAGGCGACAAACAAGCAAACACACAAAAGTGGCTACAGTTGTGATAAATGTTGTGAAGCAAAGAGAGAGCAGAGACAGAAGAGAGAAACATACTTGAAAAGGTCTCTCTCAAGAGGTGACAGTTAAACTGGGGGAGCCCTGAAGGAGGAGAAGGGGCCCAGCACACAATAGGAAGGGGGGAGCACTGCAAGCAGAGGGATCAACAAGTGCAAAGTCCCTGGGGTCAGCAAGCAGAAAGCTCTCACATGGGGGAGGAATCATGTGGCCGGAGCACAGTAAGTAGAGGGCAGGACCAGGATGAGATCAGAGCAGTCAGCAGCAGATCAGAGCAGCCAAAGCATGTGGGGTCCTGGGGCCGTGACAGGGACTTGGATTTTACCCCAAATGGGAAGCCCTTAGAGAGTTTTTGCAGAGGAGTAATATGCTCTGATTTATATTTTAAAAGATGACTCAGGCTGCCCTATGGAGGATGGATTCTGTGAGACTCCATTCCGTGAGTCTCAATTTTCTCATCTATATAATGGGCTCGTGAGAAATCTTGTGAAAAGCACAGCCAAGGATGCCTGGCATATAGTTGACTCTTAGAAGGTGGAAGAACAAAGACTGGATATTCCCACCTAATTACAAACTAGGAGAACCCTGTCCTAAATCATCCATAAGCCACTCCCCTGCTCAGAATCCTTCAAAGTCTCCCCACTGTCCTCAGGATGAAGATCCACCTCTTTCCTTTGGTCCCCAGGTCCTCCTTGACGGGGTTCCAGCCCCACCCCTCACCGTCTCCCACTGGACCTCTACGACCCTGCCTGCTGAACCACCCCTGGAACGTGCCAAGGCCCTCAGCCTGGAGCACGAGGTCTCCTGTACACCAACATTGCTGTCAGTCTCCCTTCCTTCCCATAAACATCTGATGAGCACCGAACCCAGGCCAGCCCTGTCCCGAACAACTGAGAGGCTCAAAAAGTAGCTGAGGGCATGCGTGTGTGTGTGTGTGCTCATGTGTGAGTGTGCACACGAAACCATGATCCACACCATCCAGCCTGACCCTCTCGAAACCAGGATCCACACCATCCGGCCTGACCCTTTTCTGACAGCTGGGCTGGTTCTTAACCTTCACCTGTGCACCCGCTTCCTAAAGGAACGTTTACTGAGCACCTACTTGGTGCCAGGCTATTCCAGGCCCCTGGGATACTGCAGCGGCTAAAGAGCCCTGGCCCTGCCTCTCGCATTGGAGACGGAACACAAACACTAACCACGGTAAGTCAGTCACTACACAGTATGTAAGTGAGATGGCAAGCAGGTGAGATGGATACCAGTACAGGGAGGGAGGGTAAACGAGTTGAAACAGCGTGGTCAGGGTGGGCCACACCGAGAGAGAGACAGTTGAGCAAGACTGGAAGGAGGCAAGGGAGCGAGCCAGGCAGGTACGTGGGGGAGAAAGAGCCCGTGCAAAGGCCCTAAGGTGGGAGTGTGCGGGAGGAGACCAATAAGGTGGGCAGAACAAGTAAGGGGGAGGGGAGGAGAAACCCGAGAGGCAACAGGGGACGGAGTGTACCGCACAGATGGCACTGAGATTACCCTCCCCAGAGAGACGAAGGCGGCACTTTTTCCGCAGCCTTATCTGATGCTGTGGTCGGAGGAGCCAGCGAGGGTGCGCGTGAGGGCTGCACAGTGGAGGAACCTCAGTGGGGCCTCGGAGCAGCTGACATCTGCTCGGCCTGCGGCTTCTTCCTGTGGCTTCTGCATCTCAGGTTGCCCCCATGGTTGCTATTTTTGCTCCTGTTTGGGGTTCTGCGTAGGGCTCCTCTGTGCATAGTACTGGGGGCCACTGGGCCTGGCCCCTCTTTGGGTTTGCTCTGCTCAGATCAAGGGAGAGGAGCCATTTAAATGTTCCAAGTGTCTTTGGGGACATTTACTGTCCAGCAAATGAAAAAGAAGAGGAAATTTGTTAAAGGGGTCATTTTGTCAATCCACATGACCCTTCAAGCTCAGAGAGGTGAGATGGCTTGTCTAAGGTCACACAGCCAAACCAAACCACAGACTGACTATTCTAATCCAGTCTGTCTAGGTCTGAAGGCCTTTAATTTACAGGGAGTTCTTTGCATTTACAGCCTAAATTAATGCTTCCCAAGCAGACACTGTGCTGTCTGGCCTTCCAGGGGGCAGGAGGATGGCTCCAGTCCCCACAGGGCATCACAGCACTGATGGGGAGGATGATGATGGGGTGGGCACAGGGAAGGGCCCCCTGGCACAGACTGTTGGGGAGGGATGAGTGGGCAATCAGAGAAGGCTTCTGGAAAGCAGTGATGTTGCAACTCTGTCTGCAAGAATAAGCAGGAGTTCGAGGGGTAGAGGAAACGTTCTGGACAAAAACGTCCCCACATGCAAAATCAAGAAGCATTTTAGCTTGGATAGTGGAGGGGGGGGCTCTAGGAAGCGGCAGGGCAGTGATTCTCCCTGGGAGGGAGGAGGCAGATGCTAGCTTGCTGACTGCAAAACATGAGATCAGACAGGTGCCCCAGCCCCACCACGTGGGCATATTACGGTATCAGAACAGATCCAGCAGGCTACATGTGATCATCCAACTGAAGGCTTTAACAGGGGAGTGGTTCACAGAAATCCTACTGGCTGCTGTGAGGAGAGCAGACTCTAAGGGGGAAGGTGGAGGCAGGGAGGCCAGGGTGGAGGCTCTGGTATCACCCAGGAGACAAGTAATAGTGAGGTGGGGAGACGTAGTTGTACCCTAAGGTGCAGCCAGTGGGGAGTGAGGAACAACCTGCGGGAAGTGAGGCAGAGAGGGGTCAGGGATGACTTAAGCCAAGGAGTAGACAGTCACGGTGTTAACCAAGATGGGCATGATGGGGGAGGGCGTGTCTGGGAGTGGGGTGGGGGGTGAATCAAGACAAGGACCATTCAGAGCCACTGTTTCCTTCAGACGAACCCTCCGGGGTGAGGATGTGCAAAGCTGCCATTCTATACTAGTCCCCCACTCTTAAGGGGCTGCTGCTCCCACGGCCTCAATTGTTCCGCACAGCAAGAAAGACCTGGAGAAGGTAAGTACATTGCCTCAAGTCTCATAGCCAGAAATCAAGAGACTGGAGCCTGCACATCCAGGCCCACCTGATTCCTATTCCAACACCCACCTCGACAGACACCCAACAGCGGGAGGCCCCCACGCCCTCCCTGGAAAATGGCACCTCAGGGTCTGGGAGAAGCTGGAGAACCCACTCCCCATCTATGATATGTCAGGGCTTCATTTGTGATTGTTCACACATGTGAACATTTGCCAGGCTCCCTGGCTGGACAGAGATGGCGACTCCTGGGCGGCCCTCAGGCCCCCCGAGGCGATCACAGTGGGTGCCAGAGAGGCAGCCCCCACTGTGCCCGAGCTGCTCCTCAGGAAACCCCGCATCCCCACCTCTGCTCCCAATTTCGTTAATTACCGGTTTGTAAATGCAGGAGGTAGCAGGGGAGAGAGAGTCATCACGGGGGCCACTAATCACAGAAAGGAAATTAATTTCAAACATGAAGCTCATCTTCCTCTGGAGTTTCCACACACAGCCCTGATTTCTAACACGGAATAGTAGAATAGTAGTCGGTGGGACAAGCCTGAATTATTTTTCTGAAGGAATCAGAGACCAAAAGAAGGCGAAGAACTTGCCCAAGATTGCAAAGCAATTACACAGTAGGATATGCACACAGAACTCCAGCTTCCCACTCCCTGGGCACCTTCGTTTTCTCCGTAAATATTCAGTGGGTGCCTGCTGTGTGCCAGACCCTGTGTGCCGGCAGGCGTCCTGGGCCCCAGTCAAAGCTCCCCCAGAGGGGAGAGTATTTTTATTTACTGAGCACCAACAAAGTGCTTTATATATCTTGTCCCATTTAATCCTCCTAACAATCTACCATTTTGTAGGCGAGGAAACGCTGGCTCAGAGAGGTAAGGTGACCTGCCTGAGATCACACAGTGAGCGCAGAGCAGAGCCAGCACTCAAAGTCAAGTCTTAAACCTGGGTTCAGCTTCTGTTCTCCAGGTTCAGGGGGTGTGCTGGGGCAGCAATACTCCAGCCACACCCTCCCCTCCAGGACCACCCCTCCCCGCTCCAAGCCCTTCCTCTCGGATCCAGGGTTCTCAGCAAACACTGGTTTACTGGCTGCCTATTGTCCTGAGACTCCACCAATACAACGCTGGAGACTGGTATCCAGTAAGCTCTTCAGGAAGTGTTAAAAATAAAGAGTCAGTTCTGTTCTAAGACAGCCAATAAGTCCCTGTAATTAACTCCTCTCCCAGTCAGGAACCCACGGAGGGCCACAGATGTGGCCAGAGACAGAAATCCACATCAGCCAGGGCTGGGAAGCAGGCTGGGGCCCTGCATTTGGGCTCCCTAAGAAGAGAACCAGAACACAGAGCCCCTGGCTATAAGCACAAGGGGAGAGTGCCCCAAGTCATACACACATATGCACATGTACACACGGACACACACACACACACACACACACACACACACACACACACACTGGGAGCCACAAAAGTCCTCCTCCCGAGCAGAGCTGGATGTTCTGGGTCATTTGCTCATTCATTCACTCAACATTTATGGAGGTCCTACCACATACTAGCAAAGTGTTAGGCAGTGAGAGTATGTGTGTGTGTGTGTGTGTACATACACACACACACAATCATCACGACACAGAGAAGGAAGTATCAGTGTCCCCATTTTATGGATGAGGAGACTGAGACTTGCAAGGCTCAAGGAGCCGGCCTTACGTCACAGATTGTATTTGTGGCAGAGCTGAGATTTGACCCCAGTACCTAACCCAGACCCTGGTACGCAGTAGGCACTCCGTAGCCATTTCCTCAATGGCTGGCTGGCTCCAAAGCCTTCCCCAGCATACTGGGGCCTATGGCCTCTTGCTTTTAGACCCAGTGTGCAGAAAGTGGGGATCACACAGGGACACAGAAGCTCCTGTTTCTTAGTCTCTCTCGGTTCACCTGGATATTCCAAGCGAGGCAAAGAAGGCCTAAGAGGGAGGCTTCCATTTCTGGGACACATGTGCACGAAGCTGGATTTTCAACGACAGTGATAAATCAGAGCACAGAAGAGGTCAGGCCTCCTGCTCGGCTGGGTGCAGCGCTGTCAACTGCAACAAGCCCCGCCCCAACTCAGTCAACTCCCAGCACAAAGACCATCTCCCCAGGGACGGCTAGAAAGTGCCATTAATGTCAGGTTTCTGCATTCAAAATCTCTGTCACCTAATACGTGCGTATGTGTTGGCCCTCAGATCTTGGATGACGCCCTTCCTCATTTTTTGCAGTCCTTTCTTCACTGAAGATCCCAACTGGTTATTTTTCAATATCCTCAATGGACAAAAGGAAAAGGTGGCCCTCACCAAATTTTGGGAGGAATTTTTATTGATTCCACAAACTCCAAAATCCAATGGAAGAGGCAGCTCAAACTTTGTTCCTGGTCATGTCCACAGTTACGCCTCACCCCGGGTATCTTCGGGACTCCTCCATGCCATGTGCCGTCTCCAACATCGCTTCTGGTCCGAGTCAGCCAGATCCCCCACCCACCCTTGGCCAGGCTCCCGCAGGGTGTGCTGAATGGATGAATGGATGGATGGATGGATGGATGGATGGATGGATGAATGAACAAATGCTTCCTGAGCTCCCCGGGTACCTATGACGCTCTGGACACCAAGACCTGCTCTCCAGGGGCCAATTCCAGCCACTTCCAGAATTCCTTTTCAAGAAGGAGCTGTCAACTGAGGGCCTCCTGGACCCTCCGAAGCATCTTCATTCTACAATGTGACAGGCACCAGTCCAGGTCCCTGCCTGCCCCTACTCAGGCATCGTTTGTCTCCAGCCCACAGCGACCGTCTGATGACCTCCACCCCACGAGGTGGCGGGTACCCGCTGCTTACCTTCTGCTGAAACACACCTGCAATGCACCAGCGTCTTGTAAGTAGAAGGAGCCAGAGTCTCATTCCACAGAAGCCCGGGCAGCGAGAGAACGCGCCCGCGACAGCCTCTGTGCGATTCTGCTGCATAATCAGCAGAGAAAGAGAAAAAATGCCAGAAATAGCAAGCTTTACAAGCCCTCCTGACAACTCTTGGTCCTCTATTGGCTGGAGGCCCAGCACCCCCGCCCCCCATCCCATTCCTATAAGGTGAAATGGAAAAACCTGTTATTTAACCTCTTTTATCAAAATCCATCTTCTATCCCAATTTGGGCCTGTGTGTTCGGAGCTCCTGGCAGCACTAGGTCTCAGGGAACGGAAAGGGAGGCAGCCCAGCTCTGCATCATTTGTGGCTTAAGGGCCTTCCCCACTCAGGCACGCCACCTTGGGAGCAGGTATCGAGCTGGAAGGGCTTTTGGAAGGCAATCTGGCAGCACCTGTCAACGTGTGAAACTTGCATGCCATTTCATTCGGCAATTAGACTTCTGAACATCCGTGCTGCAGAAATACCCAAACTCAAGCGCACAGTGCATGCCCATGGATGTTGCTTGTCACAGAGAAGAATTAGAGGTGAGCTAAATGTGTAACGCCAGCGTCAGGTTGAATAGATTGAAATACATCCATTGTACGGAATATGATGGAATGAGGAAGGTCTGTAGGTGCTGACTTGGAACCAGCTGGGACAAAAAGTCAAGAACATGATCCCATTACTATAAAAACAACAACTGTGTGTGTGTGTTGATAGGCACTGTAAAAGATGCCACACTGTTAATAGTGGGCACCCTGGGGAGTAGGAGAAGGAGGTATTGTCAGTTGCTGCTTTTTTCTTTCTTGTCTTGTCTCTTTTTTTTTTTTTTTTCTTTTCCACAAGCATGTATTACATTTGTAATTTAAAACAAAAATATAAGAGCCTCCCTGGTCCCTCCCACTCCTCTGAAGCCAGTAGGCAAAGGGCCAAGGTCACCCACCACAAGGCTGGATCAGGCTTGGGACAGTGCTGGCCCAAGGCCCTGTGGACCCCCCCAGCAGTCCCATGAGCTTTCACACAAGTGCAGTTAAATTAGGGCTCCATGAAGAATGTGGACTCTGGAATAAGACAGAACTGGGTTCAAATCCTAGCTCTGCCTGCTTGAATGGTTAACTTCCCTGAGCCTCAATTTCTTCATCTGTAAAATGGGGATGATAGTACCTATTAATGCCACATACTGTGATGGGCGCTATTGAACCAATTTTAATTTTTTGGACATTTCAGAAACACCAGAGGCCTCTGAGGAAGGCTCACAGAGCTGAGGGCCCCCAGGACTGAGTGAGAGGAGTTCTGGGGAACCACCCCGTTACTGAACACTTATAACAATAATAGACTAAGTGACAGAGAGAAGGGCATGGGGACAGCAAATGCCACATGACAAAGGGGGCCAATGCCCAGTGTGTCTGTATTTTCTTCATGGCACACTCCTCTAGCCAATGGTTTCTGTTTGTTTGTTTTGCTGCTTCTTATTTCTGTGTTTATTGTTCACCTTCCTCACTAGGCTGTGAGCTCCCTGACGGCCGGAACCACCTGTCTGTTCATCTCTGGGTCCCAGCTCCTAGCACAGGGCCTGACACACAGTAGGTGCTCAACAAATAGAAAGTACGCACAGTGTATAGATCCAAGGCCAAGATCCAAGCACACAGAGCTTGTCTGAAGGAAAGGGAGATGCAGGTTTTGCACTGTGATAAAAAGATGGATGAAAATTTCAGGCATACTGAAGATTTGGAAACACACACACAAAGCTGGAAGGGTGCTAGAAGAGACCCTCCATGAATACTTATATAAGCTTAAGATGGGAAAGGACTTTCTATGCCAAATTCATATGGACAAGGATGTTTATTTCTTCATTGCAACATTATTTATAAGAAAATGGAAATGTCAATAAAATCCATTGATAAAGGATTGGTTAAATAAATCAGAGCACTCCGTACAACAGAATACTGTGCAGCCATGAAAAATGATCAGCATCTACTGATATGGAAAGAAGCCCATATTGCTTGTTGAATATTAAACTTGTTAATTGGAAACCAGAGACTCTGATAAGTAAAAGGTATAACTGATTGTCACAGAGAAAGTGTGAAGGTAAAAATCCTTCAAATATCATTTATCCATTCATTCAGTCAACAAGCATTTTCTGTTCCCTCTGCCTACTCCCTACTCCACGCAGGGCACGGTTCCAGACACCAGGGCAATATGTAAACAGGCCACTGTCCTTGCCTTCAAAGACATCCCAGCTCACACATGTAAGTGAGAAATTATGAATTAAGAGAGACAGTGCTCACAGCTAAGGGTCCGAGGGCTTCACGGAAAAGGTGTCATTGGAGCTGGGATTTGAAGGAGGGCAGAGTTTGGGTATACAGAGAAGGGAGGAAGCACCTTAAGAGGCACAGGTGGGGCGATACAGGACAAGTGGAGGAAGTCCTTGTGTTCTCCATCCAACACTTACTGAACCCCACATGTGCAGAGAAGGGAGTCTGTGGGGGCTGAGCCTGGGGACAGAAGATTCTGGACTTGATTCTGCCACATGTGCTGGAAGGAGGGATTGTGGGGTTGTGATCACGCTGTCCACAGGTGTGCAGTGACAGAGCAGGGTGCCGACCATGACTCATCACCCTGAGAGTGCCAGCCCCATGGGGCAGGCAGGGCTGGGGCAGGTAGGCCCACCTGGCAGGTGGGGTATCTGAGGCTCAGCAAGGCGAGCCCGCAGGTGCCGGATTCTAGAAGCAGTGCTCTTTGCTTTGCACCAAACATTTGGGCCAAGGTGCCCAGTGCAGGGTGGAGGAGCCCCAGCTCCACAGAACCTCTGCTCAGCCCCTCCCGGGTGGAGCCAGGGAGGGGCCGCTGCATCCTGACGAAACTCAGCATTTTTTAGTTTTATTTTTATTTTTCGGATTTTGAGGCATCTCAGTGGTTCTGGTTCAAAACAAAGAGAGATGACTCAGCTTCCTGTGGAGGAGTGCAGCCTTTTGGAAAAGATACTTCTGTCTAATGCTTCTCCGTCCTCGGCCGTAGAGACAGGTCATCCACGCTGCCTTGTCGTCCTGATGTTCAACTGTTCCCAGAGCGAGGGGCAGGGACGACGGCCAGGCTCAGGGGCCAGATGGCCCAAGTTTGAATCCTGGACCTACCCCTTACTCACTGAGAGGACCTGGACAAAGTTATACCCTCTCTGAGCCTGCATTTACTTATCTTAAGACTTCCTTGTGGGGTCTTCGTGCGAAGCAGCCATCGCCTATGGGAAAGGTCTTGTCTGGTGTCTGGCAGAAAGTAGGTGGACAATAAATACCACTGTTAATAACAACAGCCACCTGTGCTGAGGTTCTGCTGTGCCTATATTATTATAAGTCCCCATTTTACAGATGAGAAAACTGAGGCTCAACGCAATGAGTTGACTTGAGTTTCCAACTTTCCATTTGTGAAGGTCTGTGCACACACCCCAGGCCAACTTAACATTGAATCTGTACAAGCTTTTTCCTTCTGTCTGACTCTCTCCGCACCAGCAGCCACGCGCACACCAGCCCCTCACTGTCTTTATCTGCAAAATGGGGACAATGCTCTGAGGTTGTTGAAATATTCTAGTCAAGGCTTAATAAAAGCAATTCCCTGAAGGGCTCTAAAACCTTCAATAAGATCACAGCGTTCCTTCCTCTGGGACAAGGAGTCAACAAAAAGCTGAGCTCTTTATGGGCAACACCCCAAGGAGACGCACGAAGCTGTTGGGAAAACCCCCTCACAAGTCTAGAGAAAACCAGAGAGCTGAGACAGAGGTGCGAGCTCATGCAAATAAAAAGAAAAGGACTTTAAAATGACCCATCATTCAAATGGCCACCCTGCACCACGACATTAACATGGAGTCTCACAAACCCTTGTCCTGGAACTAATGTAAAAAAAAGCAGATGAACACAAGGCAAGCCAAGATAGTCAAAACCCAAGTTTCCATCCCCCTTCCCTTGCATCACCCTGAAACATATGCTGACAGAGCAACCTTAATAGTAACTGACTAATTTTAAACCCTGTGATTACCAGGGTTGATTTCCATGGAACCTTCCTTTCACAGCACCGAGAACCTCTCACGAGCTGTAATTGCCAAGTTCAATTTTAGCTCTGTCACATCCAACCATCAGTGCTAACTAAGGCGGCTGCTTCCTCGCCAGGTAAGCTGGTAACGAAGCCGGCTTCGCTGCTTAATTTCACAATATTGTGATGCCCCCATCAACACCTGTAAGTGTTGAGAAGCTACAAGCTTCTACTAAGCAAATCACCCAAGGAAAGTGACTGAAGCCACTTTGTGCCTCTAGGTGCCCTGTGTGGATCCTCACGCCCACTGGGACGTCGTGGTTCCTTAGTCCCATGCGTCTCCTTGCCGAAAACGGGGCACACCTGAGGGTGTGCTGACCCTGCCCCCCTTCATCCTCTGCAGTCGCCTCCATTTCCCCTTCTCCATCCCCACAGCCCTCCCAGAATTCGAACTCATGTCTGATGGCACAAATGGTCTCACCAAATGGATCCTCACTCATCCTCCGACCCCACAGCATGTACTCATTGGTGGGGTGTATGCACAATGCCATGTTCTAACCTCATTCTGTCAAAGTGCCCATTGGCCTTGGCATCTGTCCTATTATTAAACAACTTCCACCCCCCACACACATTACCCTCCCCCTGGCTGGGTTCAGACAGCAGAACTGAACTCTGGCATAGCCGGGTTTGTTTGGGCTGACCTCATGCTGACTTCAGCTTTTGCCCAGAAATTGACAGGAGCTGGCTATGACAGGCAGAGGGAGGAGAACTATGCCCTCAGGCACCCACTACACCCCACCCAGGCAGGCACCAGGTACTTTATACTCACGTAATCCCCACAATCAGTCAGAGAGGCAAGAGAGCAGGGACTCATCCCCCTCCTTACATTTGGGGAAAGTGAGGTCTGAGCACTTCAATGAGGTGGGTGAGAGGCAGTTTTTTTAGCTCCAAATGCCAGTTAAGGCTGTGCTTCCCATGAGGAGCTGCCAAGCCTCTTCCCCTGAATAAAGAAATCACAGAGTCAATCTATTTCCCTTTTTGCTTGTCTGCCAGGAAGCCCAGAGCCAGATTTGCAAGCCAATTTCAACGACTGTAGAGCTCAGGGCCAACATACCTGTCTTTATTTTCCACTTAGAATTTGTCCTATTTTATATTTTCCTTGGCTCTAATTCTGCAATGTATTATATATACTCTTATATCTTCGTATGTGTCCTTGTGAACGAATGACGACCAAAAATAAACAAGCAACTGCCAAAAGTGAGATTCAGAGAGGTTAGGTGGGTGTCCCAAGGTCCCACAGCCAGCCCAGCGGTTTGCCTACTGCGGTGCTCTCCACACTGATCCCATCTCCTTCCTCCCCTCCTCAACCAAAAAGCAAACAGTTTCTGAGCATTTGCTTCCTGCTGAGCACAATGAATGACAATGAATGCCATATCCACGTTAACGTCCCAACACCTCTACAAGGTGACAATAACAGTAGGACATATGCTGTCCCAGGTATATTTACATATATTGGTCCTCATGACAACCCTATTAGGTAGGTACAATTATTATCCTCATTTTACAGAGGAGGAAACTGAGGCACAGAGAGGTTAAGTAACTTACTAGATGTGCATAGCTAGTAAGTGTCACAGACAGGATTGGAACTAAGGTTCTGGGCCCTACCGTCTATGCTCACTACGACGCTGTCAACCGAGTCATCAAGTCCCTCATTTTACAGATAAGGACCCAAGCTTGGGCTCTTTCCAGTGTGGATGTGTCTGCAGACACAGAGGGAGAAGCCAGGGGCTCCAGGAAGACCCACTCCCAACTTCCACCCAAGGCAAGGCCGTGCTTCTAGAAGCAAGGGCATGAGTCCACTCTTGCCAGAGGTGCACGAGGAGTCTGCCAGGCAGAAACACAGGACTGGAAAACCTTCCCAGCCTCCAAGGCCACCTCGGCTGCCCTCCCCCACCACCCTGGCCCCCTCTGCGCTGGGGGCAGGCATCGCAGGCCAGCTGCCCCCACATGGGGAGTTGACAAAGGCGCTCTTCCCTGCCACACTGGAGGCTGAGCCCCCAGTTCACTCAAAGGCAGGGTGGAAATGAGCTCTGAAGCATGAAGACCCAGGTTTGAATCCCAGCTCTGCCACTTACAAGCTGTGAACCCTGGGCCAGGGTGAGCCTCTCCATGAAGTGGGGTATTAATGTCACCACCTTGCTGGATGTCTGGAACCTGTCTGAGCCTGCTGGCCCCATGCCCTCCCTACCAGAGTAGATTTGCCACCATTTCAGTGCCCACCTCCAGAAGCGCCCTGGCAACTCCAGCCAGGGCCTCGATCAGGAGATGACAGAGGGAGGGGGAGGGCAGGGAGGTTTGCTCCAACTTATCTCATTCAAGACAAGCTTTCTGGGACAAGACTGAAAAGTAAAACTAAATAATAAAATGTGAGGTTGAATAGAAACCCAAAGTCAGGATTGATTTTTCTAGAAGTTCTCAGTCCCACCTAAGGCAGGGAGGGAGGGCTAAGGGTGTCCCCATGGGTCACCCCACTGCTGGTGGGCATCTGTGACAGGCCCTTCTCCTGGCCATGGGCGGGGGGATGTGCTGTCAGCCCATGTGATGCATCCTGGTTGCCATGGTTTCTGTTTATTCTAGGGAAGACAGCTTCCTTGACACAGGGGCCTGGTGAAGAGCAGTGTTTGCTGCACTCCAACTGTGCAGTCAGGGAGGTCCCCCACTGTCCTCGGCTGCACAGAGGCAAGGGCCTGCCTGCACAGAAGCAAAGGCCCTATTGCTAACTCAGCCCAGGGGGGACGGGGCAAGGCCCCATTTTCTGATCAGAAAACTGAGGCTCAGGGCTGGGCGGTGAGTTTCCCAGAGTTTCAGTGACATCAGCAAGGAGCGGGGATTCAAACTCGGATTTGTCTAACTTGTTCCATTTTTCCAACTCTGTGCAGGCTCATTTATGATCACTATTCTGGCTCCCAGTGACTCTAGGCCTTTTCCAAAACCACACCCCCTTGAGAGAACCTGTTGAAGATGCTATGGAACACCAAAGGTAGTCTCCAGGGGGACTCGACACTCAGATCCCCCCCAGGACACCCATCCTGGCCTGGCAGGTGGACACAAGGCTGGCTTACAGTTAGGGGATTGGGGTTTGGCTGGTCAGGAGAGCCCCCAAGCATTCCTGCTATGCACCCTCCCCACAGGCCTCCCCACCCAGATCTATCACAGTGTTCTCAGTTCATAGATCAAAGATCACCGGCCAACAGACCTAAATCCAAACCCTTACTTGACCCAGCGCCCAGCCCTGCTTACCACTCACACCAAACCCCCCAATCCTGCACATCTGACCCCTCCCTCACTGCCTCCCTGCCCTTTCCAATTCTCATATCCCTCCTCGTCCACAAAGGTTTCCCGGGTGCCCAAGTGAGCATCAGATCTGAGCATCAGCTCTCTCCCTGCTCCCAAAGTGCACCGAGCCCAGCTGCCCCAGCGTGTGAGAGCTGCACAAGGAAAGGTCTATCTCCACCTCCCCTGAGACTGCGTACACAGGGGCTGCTCAGGGGACAGCTATGAACCCAAAGTTCCTTTCTCAGCTCAACCTTGCTGACACTTCAAAGGAACTGGCACTTCACTGGGTACTCAAACGTGCCAGGTCCCTCCCTCCACAGGGCCTTTGCACATGCCCTTCTCTCTGTCTAGAATGCCTCCCCTGTCCCAACAACCAGCAGCTTCTAGTCTTCCTACAGGTCTCAGTTTAAGGGTCAGGGAAGCCCTCCCTGCACCTGCACAGCTCTCCCGATCACACTTGTCATGCTCACATTGTGTG